>NW_018745413.1:5269798-5869798 GCF_001683475.1 Chenopodium quinoa
ATATAATTCAATAAACAACTAAATAGCTTAGGAAATGATGCTAAGTATTCAGATTGTTATTGTAAATATGCGACTTGAATTAAATGTTTAGGAAATGATGCTAAACATTTAAATATGCAACTTGAATTAAATGTTTAGGAAATGATGCTAAACATTTAGATAAAATTTAACATATAATTCAATAAACAACTAAATAGCTTAGGAAATGATGCTAAGTATTTAGATATTTATTTTTTTTATTAAAAAATGCACCTTAAAAAATGTTTAGGAAATGATGCTAAACATTTAGATTTTTATAATAGCATGCCTAGACGACGAGATTGCGACCTTTCTACCCGCGGCCGGCGTCGGGCTTTTCGGGAGGACACTCCCACTGTCCCTGAGGGCGTGGACGACGACGTCTTGGAGTCCGAGCCTCGGACTTCTACGAGTAGGGGTAGGTGGGTTCCACCTCCGTGGACCCCTGACCAGTTGGTTTTCTGCCGTGAAAACCACATCTCTCACCGCGCACTCTCCGGCATAGTCGATGGCACACTTCGCCAGCATGGTTCCGGGGCCGGTGATTTGATCCCTCGACTTTACCAGGTCATTACGGGGGATCCTGCTACGAGCGCCCTATGGGAGTCGTCTGGCTTGGTCGATTTCTACGCGGCGGTTGTAGGGTTTCGCAGCCCCGGGGTTGCGGCGCGACGGTCGTTCGCGCATTGTTGGAGTATTTCTGGGATACTACCAACACGTTTCACTTTGCTTGTGGGGAGATGACGGTGACCCCCCTGGACTTCAGCATGATCAGCGGGCTGCGCTTTACTGACCGGCAGTAGGCCAGATGTCTGATCTATCTTGGACATCGGCTGAGGTAGCTGATTTGTTGGGTCCGGTCGTTCAGCACATCAGGTCCCGACCGGTGTCTCGAGGTGGTCCTAGGAGTGGACGATCGGAGTCGGCTTCAGTTCTTGCTCGCGGCTTCGATATGGAGGATACGACGGCCGAGCAGCGGGTGCAGATCTTCATCTTGATCCTGATCTCTATGACCCTCTCTCCCGACAGGAGTTCACGCGTGCTCCTCTGCTACCTCCCCTCTTTGGCCAGGATTCCCGAGATAGGATCCTACAGCTGGGCAGTCTTAGGGTACGCGGATCTTCTTCTATCTCTACGTCATGGCTGCCGTCAGCTGAATGACAAGTCCCCTATCACCGTTTACGGCCTGTGGAAGTCGTAGAGGTGATGATCTTTTCCCTTCTTGTTTCATTTCAGCTTGTTCGATTCGTGTGCTGAATGTTATTTTTGTTGCAGCTATGGTTCTACGAGTACTTCCCAGGCTTGGCTCCTCGCCGGCGTCGGGGAGTGGTCCATGACTTCCCCGTCGGAGCCAGCTGGCGTGACCGAGGAGAGTCACGGGTGGAGTCTGTTCCGGCACTTCGTGTGCTACTACGCCGAGGCACCTCTTCCGTTGGCGTAAGGATTAGCGTTTTTTGCGTTTTTTCCTTCTGATGTTGTTTCTGTTGTTTCATGCCTAACTTTTTATGGTTTCCAGGTTCCCATCGATATCTAGTGTCGTCCTTGGGCCGGGATGACTGATATATCCGAGGCCTACGTCTTTTAGTGTACCGTACCATCTTGGTTGGTACTGGCGCTTCGTCTAGTATTTAGGGGAGCGAGTCGTCCGTCAGCATAGCGGCGATCGCTTTGTGGTGCCTTCATCCCGCCAGATTCGATGCTGGACTCCCGCTTGATCAGAGGGTTGATCAACAGGGGAGAGCCCTACACTCTTCCGTGGCAGGAGCTCGTTTACATGGAGAGCGAATACGCACGGGATTTTCTTCCTTCTCTGGCTCCTCCACCCCGTCTTCCCGAGGTATGATTTCTTTCGAGAATCTTCTTGCTAGTCTCTGTTTTAAATAGTCGAATAACTTGATTATTCGATCATATTTTAAGACGACCATCCACCCTGTGGGGAGGATTAAGATTCTCCTCAGTCTGTCCGCTACCCTAGGCCGATCGGTATCACGGAGGACCATATTGCCGACGCGCTGGAGGGTTATAGACAGGTGCAAGAGTCATTGCCGAGGTTTTTGAGCCGGTGAGTTTTCTTCGACGCATTATCCACTCTTTTAATACTGTTTATTACTGATTTTTCTTTGTTTTATCCTCAGCCTAACCCCCCGGAGGTGATGGGAATTATGAAGCTGGTGGACGCGCTGAAGTATTGCATCATCAAGCTTCGGCGTGGTGTGAGTTGTCGGAGCTCTAGCAACGTTCTTGAGGTATCACTTATTTTTTCATTTCTGCCATTTGTTTTATTTTGCATCATTGACACCTTTTGATTTTGTGTTTTTCAGGAGCGACGGAGGTCCCGCTCGCGCTCGAGGCCCAGAGGCTCGGACGAGGAGGAGCTTGGTCGCGGTAGACGATCTCCTGAGGCTCACCGGCGTTCTCAGCGAGAGCCTCAGACTACTCAGTCATTCCAGGAGGCTCAGTGGCAGCAGGGTCAGTCTTCTCAGCGTCCGTCATTTTCACAGCCTCCAGTTCCCGAGTTTGGGTCTCCTTTGGATCCTGGTTCATTCTCGGCTCCATTATCAGGGATTCCTCCACCGCTGTCGGGCTTGTTCTCGGTTCCGATGTATGGACGATGCCTTCGCCGACGATTCCAGTATCTTTGGGCCAGTCTACTCCATTTTCCGGTTGGATGGGTCTTGCCTTGAGCTTAGCTACTGCCAGGCCTACGGGGACTAGTAGGGACGCTACTCCCCGTACTCGGATGGTCGAGGGACTCTTTGGTTCGCCGTTCCCATACACACAGGGAGGTCCACATGCACAGGGTCAAGATGAGACTGATTCTGATTCTAGAGATTTTTTACCGAGGGTTTTTGTGCATACTGTGATGACATTTATGTATTACGACTCTTTGTACATTATTTACAGTTTATATATCTACTATTGTGTGTGTTAGTGTGTGTTTGAGACTCTTTGTGTGTGATTGTGTACTTATTAATGACACGACGAAAAAACATAAGTGAAGTAATGGAGGGCACCGACCTTCCCCAAAAGAAAAGAAATAAAAAACACTCAAATAAAATTACTTTCCCCAAAAGAAAAGAAAAGAAAAGAAAAGAAATAAAAATAAAATGATGAATAAATAAATATAAAGAATATCTTCCCCAAAAGAAAAATAAAATAAAAAAACAAAAGAAATAAAATCTTAAAATAAAATAAAGATAAAAATAAAAAAGGTGAGAATTTTATTAGAAATAAAACTCTCAGAAAAGACTGAAAAATAAACGTTAAAGATAAGAAAATACAAAAAATACGGACAGATACGGAAAAGATGAAAAAATATAGCGCGCAAGGTGCCATGTCACGGCACTGTTCACCGTGTCACAGCAAAACCTGCCGTGTCACGACAAAGATTCCCGTGTCACGGGACGCGTATTATTCCGCGGTTTGTTTTAGGCGTGTGAAAAGATAAATTCTGGGCAGTTTCGAGCGCTTTTGCTATAAAATAAGACCAGATTATTCATGATATGCATAATTACGAAACACAAAATAATTTAGAATATCATATTTCAATAATCATGTCTCGGAATTTTGATAATGCGTTGCGCGACTGGTCTTATACTTTGACCAATGCTGAAAAAAGAGAGTTAGAATTATTTCATGTCAAGGGTTTGTTAGCCCTGCGACATGTAGCTATTGAACATGATTTTCTTAGAGCAGCATTAGATTATTGGAGTCTAGAAACACACTGTTTCAAATTTGATTATGATGAAATATGTCCTTTGCCGGAGGAATTTGGTGCAATCTTTGGATTTCCTGCCAGAAATCTTATTGCCATGCCTACCTTACGTGAATATTATTACCAAGACTTTGAACGCTATCTGAATCTAACAGATTCAGATTTAAATAGAATTGTTTGTGGTAATGAAGTAGACTTAGAAAAACTTGCTAATTTATATTTTAATCGCCCTATCTCTGAGTCTTATCATGTGTATCGTAGAAGGGCATATATTTTTTGCATGTTTAGCAAGCTACTTTTTGCAAATGGTAGGGTAGGACATGCTTGTCTAACGTCTGTACTTGAGCATGTAGAATCCGGAAAATCTCCCATGCCAACGTGTCTTGGAGAAACATTTCGTGGCCTTGACGAGGCAAAAGCTGACCGGAAAGCTATCAGGAAGGGCTCTCCGGTACTATTACAGGTAAAAATACGCTCCAAATAGCCCCGTGACTCAAAACAGTCGCCGTGTCACGGTTGGGGTCTGCCGTGACACGGTTAAAACTGTCGTGTCACGGGAATTTGCAGTTTTTTTTTTATTTTGACTAATTTTCTTTTTTTTTTTTTTTTTTTTTTTTTTTGCATATTTGGTTGATGGAGCGTTTGGAATTATTTGAAGCCCCTGACAATATTGATAAATATGGCCCCAACGACTTAGTCCGTAGGAAGAAGAATTACTCTGCGAATATGTCGTATGAAGATTGGAAAAATTTCTTTGCAAAGAGGGAATTTTCCATTCGTTGGGTGGTGCCTTAGTGGAGGCTTACTAAGACGGTTGGCACGAATGAAACTCCATATTGTCGCGTTCCTAGTATTTCCAAATTGACCTTTTACTTTCCCTCTCGACTGATGCGACAGTATGGGCTTGAACAAGTAATTCCACGCTATAACGATAGTCCTCGTGAAGTATCGCTGCATGAAAGTAACGTTCACAAGTACGAGGCTTATTGGATTGGAAGACCTTTGTGGACCGTTTCTGCAAGTGACCAAGCTCCTCCTCCCTTATCTAGTGCATACAAGGCATGGTTGAACCCTAGAAGCAGGAGGGAACGATTCGGATCACGCAAGTCTGATTTAAAGAGTCGTCTTGGAGATAAGAAAGCTCCTCTTAAAGATTGCTAGGTCCGAGAGCACAAGGAGTTGAGTTTAAGACTCCTAAGATGCCAAGAAAGAAGACCTATGTGAAAGGAAAGGGTAAAGAAAAGATGGTGTATAGGGAGAACCAACCGAAAAAGTTCAAGAAAGGTGAAAGAGGTGAAAGTTCTACTAGGGGTGTGACGGTTCGGGCTACAAAAGACACACTAATGGTGAAGGCCGACCTAATTGAGCAAGGAAAGGATGTTCCTAAAGAGAAGAGGGATTAGATCAATAGTGCTTTGTATTTTATAATTTATAACTTTTATTTAAAATAAGGCATTTGATGCCAATATTTGTAGTCGCATTTATTTTAATAATAGCATATTTATTTCAGCCTTTAAAATAAAAATTACAATGACTTTTATTAATTATCCGAGTCAAGGAGTCGGACGCAATGGAAGAACGAAAACAAAAACTCGAACAATAAATTCGCAACGAATGCGCCAATAAATAAAACGGGAAACTGAAAATCTGCCGTGTCACGGTCAAAGGGTCCCGCGACACGGTTCAAATTCCCGCGTCACGGCAAATTTTTTTTTTTTGACAGACAGGGGTGACGTGGCACGGAAAAATTCTCCCGTCAGACGGGAAGAAATCCCATGTGACGGGAGTCACAATGTCCTTTTTTGCCGTTCAGGGGTTGCCGTGACACGGGAATTTCTCCCGTTAGACGGGAAAAATCCCGTGTCACGGTTCAAATTCTCGCGTCACGGCAAAATTTTTTATTTTTATTTTTTCATCATGCACCACTTTTGACCGTATTTTAGGGAAGTTTCGTTTTTTGTGTCGTTTTTTTTTGGAGTAAGTCGGATGGTATCCTCCCATGTTTTCTTTTTTTAATAAGTAGAGCTTCAATAATAAAAAAAAAATTTCTTTTTTTTAATCCGGATAGGTTAAGGTCAAGTTTGGTCATTAAAGGTGTGTTTGTTTCGGTGTCACAGCACTTGGGCAAGAAGCAAGGGTAGATTGTTACGATTCGAGTCCATACCTCAACAACCTCTTATACCAAAGAGGCGTACAAGGAAACCACCTCAGTCATCTCCACAAGATCCGTCTCCAGTCTACTTTCAACCAATGGCCACTAAGGAAGACATCGAGAACCTCAACAGGACAATCGAAAGATTGTTTGACATGATGCAGATACTCACTACTAGAGTCAGCACTGTAGAGCAAGACAAGCAAAACAGTGTCACTACTGCTGCGATGGACAAGATCAAGGAACAAATGAGCAAGATTTCCGAAGAGTTCACTTATGTGGAACAGCCTATCACCTCCTCGTCTATAAGAGAGAAGCTTCCTAAGAAGTTTTCCACTGTTGATATTCCCAAGTTCAAGCCTACTGATAATCCACTTTTCCATTTAAAGGCTTTTTTCTGCAACTATGGCTCTTAAGGGAGTAGATGTGACACTCTTCCCTATGGTGTTTCCTCTTTCCTTAGAACATGCCTGTCACCAGTGGTTCTATTCTCTGGAATCCAAGCATGTCGCGACCTGGGAAGATGTTACTGAAAGCTTTATGAATCGGTACAAGTGTAACATCCAGGCCAAGAATTTTGAACGTGAACTCTCCATTCTCAAACAGAAAGAGAATGAAGGCTTCACCACATACCTAAGCAAGTGGAGAGAAACAGCTGCGCTCTTGGTGGATCCTCCCAAGGAGAAGGAAATGGTTCGCTTGTTCATTTCCAACCTGACTCATAAGTACAAGCAACACCTAAAGTTTCTGCCCTTAAGTACCTTTGATGCTGTATACGATATTGGAATCAATATCGAAGACGAACTGATGAAGTCTGTTGGTAGCAATAATAACAACAGTACTTGGAAAAACAAGAAGAACGACACTCCTTCTTCTTCGTCTTCTAAGCCCAATAATGCTACCAACAATATCAACATCAATGATGTGCTGGCCCTTAATGCTCCTCCTCAAAGATTCCAAAGGAAAAGGAGGGTTTATACGCCTTTGGGAATGACTTATGATGCTGCTTATGACCGTCTTCATAGTCAGGGACTGATTATGCCAATCGGACCATTTCCATAACCTCGACCTGAGAATAGGACCGCTAACTATGACCCCAACGCTTATTGCAAGTATCACCAAGGAAAGGGTCATAACACTGAGAAGTGTTGGAGGTTGAAAAACGCAATCCAAGACCTGATTGATGCTAACTTACTTCCTGTCCCTCCAGGGGGCAGGAAGCCTAACATTCAAACAGGTCCTCTTTCTGATGCTCTGGCTATCATGGGAGATGAAGTCTCCTTTGATCCGTCGATACTCATTCAATCTGTGAATGAACCTCTGCCGGAAGTTGTATTTATCTCAAGCACTGAAGAAGTGAATGGGATCTGGCATAGCGATGTGGTCAAACAGCTGCAAAAGACCAAGGTGGAGATGAATGTATGGAAGCTTTTGGCCACTTCCCACGAGCATTGAAAGGCTGTAATGAATGCCCTGGTGAAGATAGGAGTGGATGACGACATGACTCCTCAAGGATTGGTCAACTTTCTCACTAGTGAGCTCCCGAGTACTAGCAATCTGATCTCCTTTTCTTATAAGGATCTACCCCAGGAAGGGGACCAACACAATAAGGCCTTACACCTCACTGTAGTGTGTAGGCAGATGAATGTTCTTATGAGCCTGGTTGATAATGGCTCTGCAATCAATGTGTGCCCACTCCGTACTGCAAGGAAGTTGGGTATAAAGAATGAAGAGTTGACTCCCTCCACTCAAGGGATTCGAGCTTACGGTAATACTCGCCGTCAAGCCGTGGGTACTATCGTACTAAATATAACTACTGGGGCTATTGAACGTCGCACCAAATTTCAGGTGGTGGACATTAAGGCCTCTTTCAATCTGTTGTGAGGATGCCTTTGGCTTCATGAGCTAAAGGCGATTCTGTCATCGCTCCACCAGAAAGTGAAAGCCATAGTTGGAGGGGTTCCGATTACTATCGATGCTTCTCCTATGCGCATTCAAGTTATTGATACTCCTATCGTCCATGTTGAACATGACGAAGAAGATGAAGATCTTTGGGGGTTTTCACTAGATGATGTTCTTGTGATCGAAGAAGAGGAAAAGTGCCATCTCGACTTTGATCCCTATTTAAACACCAGTATCAACGCCATTCTGAAGAAGCAAGGTCACTTCCCTGGAATGACCCTGGGGCTCAAGAAGAAAATGGCTAAATCTTGGGGCCATCCTGGTGTGCTCAAGAAGGATACTTTCGGCTTGGGATTCAAGCCAACAAAAGAAGATCTCAAACAAGCTGCATTGAAAATGAAAGCTCACAACAACGCTCGAATCACAAAGACGGAAATGGCCATGGATCCATATCCGTTCACCCTCAATGGCCAGTACATCAAAGAAGGGGAAGACTTCCCATGCTATGAATTCCTTGAACCATTTGTCCATAATGGGATCCCTGAACCGGGATTCGAGGTGTTCCTCGATTGTGACTTCATCGATGAAGAGCTCTCCACAGTCGAGAAGTTAGCTAGCCTGAACTCTGATGATCTAGGAATCAACCTTCTTTTTGGAATGGAGAAAAATGAATCCAAGCCGGTTTGCAATGATAACTCTGAGCTCGTTCAAGTCGTCATAGCAAACAAGGATTTTGACCCCTCCGAGTTAATCGTCCAAGCTGACAACATTTCAAGGGATGTCGCAAGACATTGAGGATCACTACGCCGAGTGGAGAGAAGTTGGAATTAACCGCTGGCGAGGGTCCTATGTTTGATGAGTCTGAATCGTCTGGGTCCGAGTCCGAGTCTGAGTCTAAGTCTGTAGATGAGTCCTTAGAGTCCGAGGCTGACCCTCTTTCTGCTATAGAGTTCAACCCTTAGTCTCTTGTTGAGCCCCATCCTTCTAGTCCTAATAATTCTGGTGAGGTCGCAACTGACCTTTCCTCTCTTGATGTATTAGCCAATAAATTCAATGAAATGAATACCTTTGCTTACGACGCGTGCCATTCCCCTAGCCCTGATCAATATTGCTTTGCTAATGATAAAAATGACAAAGAAATAATAAAAGCAATGGAAGAACACGAAAATAAAACAGCAGTTATTGAAGATACATAAACAGTTAACATTTCCAATGATACGACTGTTAAAGAAGTAAAAATTGGATTAACACTAGTCAAGATGAACGCAAAGAGCTAATTAACTTGCTTAGTGAATTTGTTGATGTATTTTCTTGGTCATACCAAGATATGCCAGGAATCGACAGGGATATAGCTCAGCATACGATACCACTTATTCCAGGTATGAAGCCTGTCAAACAAAAGCTGCGCCGAATAAACCCAGATGTGGCTCTCAAAATCAAGGAAGAAATCAGGAAGCAATTGGCCGCAGGTTTCATCAGAGTATCCAAGTATCCGGAATGGATAGCAAATGTGGTTCCAGTTCCAAAGAAGGATGGAAGGATCAGAATGTGTGTTGATTACAGGGATCTCAATAAAGCAAGCCCAAAAGATGGGTTCCCTCTACCTCACATTGACATTCTGGTCGATAATACAGCAAACCATGCACTCCTGTCATTCATGGATGGTTACGCCGGATATAATCAGGTATTGATGGCCGAAGAAGACATGGAAAAAACCACATTCATCACACAGTGGGGTACATATTGCTATACGGTAATGCCATTCGGGTTGAAAAACGCGGGTGCCACATACCAAAGAGCAGCTACAACATTGTTACATGATATGATGCACAAAGAGGTGGAGGTCTATGTCGATGATATGATTGTCAAGTCTAAGGATCGCCCAGGCCATATCGTCGCACTTCGCAAGTTTTTTGAAAGACTCCGTAAGTACAACATGAGATTAAATCCAGCAAAATGTGCATTCGGAGTCACGTCAGGCAAATTACTTGGATATGTGATCAGTTCCCAAGGGATTGAAATAGATCCTTCAAAAGTAAAGGCGATCATGGCCATGCCTCCACCCAAAAATGAGAAGGAGATTCGAGGCTTCATTGGAAGGTTGTAGTATATAAGTAGGTTCATATCAAAGCTCACAGCGATATGTGAACCTATATTCAAGAAGCTTAAGAAGAATGTCCCAATCACATGGGATGATGACTGCCAAAAGGCTTTCGACAAAATCAAAGAGTATTTGGCAAACCCACCCGTGCTAGCACCAGCAATACCTGACTTTCCTCTTCGACTCTACCTTACGGTCACAAGAGAAACGATGGGGGCAATGCTAGCACAAGAGATCGAAAGCAAGGAGAATGCAATTTATTACCTGAGCAAGAAACTCCAAGGATATGAGACGCGATACACCCCAGTGGAGTCGCCAAATTGTAGGCGTCACTCGAAGTGCGCCTACGTTAAAAGCATGTGTGAATATGCTTGGCACTCATAGGAAGTGGGAATTGATATTACAATTAGGGACAAATAAAGTAGGGAGCCGCCAAAAAGTTTTTAAGGAACTTGTAAACCGTTCACAGATCATTTAAGGCAACCGCGATTAAGGGACAATGAAGGCAACAACGATTTACCCGTGAAGGTTAAACCCCATTCATAATCCATGAGATTACTAACTCCATATGGTTCGGAACTACAAAAGGAGGATCTGGGATGATGGTACGAAGTGAGTCATGGAGTCACATTCACCCGTATCGGCCTCTACTCGATTCTTATATTGAAAAGCATTCCTGTGATCTCAAAGGCATACAAGCAAAATATTCAATTCGCTCTAAACTATTATTTAACTAAATTGGTTTAAGATTAATGCACACATCATTCTAAAAATTTGGTGATCACTTCAATTAATAATAAGATTAAAAAGGATCCTAAACCGGTTGTCCAAATTATCTTATTAGGCGTGATTTTCAATTACATATTCCCTTTAACATGCAATATGGTGATCAAAATAAATAATAGAATCAATATTAATATAAAAACCAATCTAATCATAATTCCAACAATATAAAAAAATCGTTAGAAAAATAACAATAGTAAAAAGAGCATGATCCTTACTTTGAATATGTTTGTTTGCAACTACAAAATAATAAACGAGTTAGTAACTTCAAGGAAATAATAAAACAACAATTAAATTAAATTAAATTAAATAAAACAAAATTAATTTTGGGGCCAAACCCTCAAACGATTCTACCTTTCACGCCTTGGCTTAAGGACAGAACCTCGAGTAAAATATGGACACCTTTGAGTGCTTGAAGAAGGAATTTTGAAATGAAAAGGGTAGGCTAGTGTTTAGGTTAATAGCATAGAAGAGAGAAAATAAGAATAATAGAATTCTAGTTGCCCCGTACATCAGAAATGTGGGGGTATTTATAGGGAAAATGTGCTGAGGGAGCACACGGAACCCTAAAATGATAAAAACCCTAAAAAAGTATCCCGTGACATGGTCTGATTGTACCGTGACACGGTTAGACAGTACCGTTAGATGGTACAAGTTCCCGTGACACGGTCAGTTTTGGAGTGACGCGGGAAATTTTCTGAAAACGGAATGGAAAAACGCGTTAAAGGTTTACGCGGAAAGGACACGGAACTTCCCGTGTCACGACAGACCTCCCGTGTCAAGGGAAGTCCCACCGTCAGACGGGAAGGGTTCCCGTGACACGGTCAGGCTGTACCGTGACACGGTCAGTTCCAGTCCATTTTTTTCGTCTAAATTCATTTTTTAACCCTAATTTCTTTCGGCTTTTTAAGTGCCGATTGATAATTTCAGGCTTTTTGCTGACTTTTATTATTCGGGATAAAACAAGAAAATAAAAAATAAATAAAATATTTGTGCCAAAAATAATAAAATAATAAAATAATAAAATAAAAAGGTTTGGGCTTAAAATTAATTAACAAGCTTGGGCTAAAATTAAAATTATGCTTTTACCAAACATCAAGACTAATCCATGGACCTTTCAAAGGTATGAATTTAATAAAATACGATTTTTCAAGCACTCTCGGGATTAAATACTAAACAAGACCAATAGTGGCGGTGAAAGGTTATTTATCATCGGGTTTGGTTTTGGGGAGACATTTTTAGGTGTCTACACATGGGGGTGCTTTTTCCTTATGAATAGGAGTTGGGATTTCATCTATAAAATAGCAATATAGGAAAATTTAGAATCTCGGTTGCCTTATGCCATTTACGAAAAACGGTTTGGGAAACCCGTAGCATGGATAGTCCTCTCCTTCTTTTATGAATTGTCCATTGAGGGTAAGAGGATACTGATCCATTGGGATTGCTTTCTTTTGGATGCGAGCGTTCCTACTTGCTTTTGACTTTTCCTGGGCTCGCTTGAGATCATCCTGAGTCGGTTCGAAACCAAGTCCGAAAGTGACTAATTTAGGGAGGCTAGGATATTCCAGCGATTTTGCTATTCCTTTCTTCTATCCTAGGGTCATCCCAGGAAAATGTCCTTGTTTCTTCAGAATAGCGTTCACTATCATATTGGAGTGGGGGTCGTGGCAGAGAGGGGTCCTTTCATCCTCCTTGATTAAGGAGACCTCTTCATTAAAGCCCCACAAATCTTCATCATCTTCATCGTGCTCCAAATTAATTATTTGATTTTCAATAGCTTTAATCCTCATGGGTGAAGCATCAATTGTAATAGGAATTCCTCCAACTATAGCCTTTACCTGTTGGTGGAGAGATGAAGGGACGACCTTTAGGTCATGAAGCCAAGGGCGTCCCAACAATAGATTAAATGAAGCCTTAATATCTACTACTTGGAATGTAGTAGCGTGTTCTATTGCTCCGCTCTCGCCGTTATATTCATAGTAATCTTACCAAGAGCTTGACGACGAGTGTTGTCATAAGCTCTTATTCCTTGTGTTGACAGGGTTAGGTCTTCATCCCTTATGCCTAGCATCCTCGCAGTTCAGAGTGGACATACATTAATGGCCGATCCATTGTCTACAAGAGTCATAGGGACATTGATTCTCTTGCAGACTATTGTGAGGTTTAACGCCTTATAATGTTTGTCACCTTCTGGAGGTAAGTCATTGTCGGAAAAGGTGATCAAATTGATAGGACTATGGAGATCACTAGTAAGGAAGTTAGCGAACCTCTCAGGAGTGGTGTCATAATCTATCCCTATCTTATCCAAGGCATTCATTACTGCCAACCTATGTGCTCGAGATGTTGCTAGAAGCTTCCATACATTCATTTCAACTTTGGTTTTCTTGAACTGTTTGACAATATCATTTTCTTCTATGATAGGTATGGGAACTTGCTGCGTAGTTGGTATAGGTTGTGTCGAAATAGGAGGTTGCATTCACCCGGATCTTGTGAGGACGTCAATGGATGAATCTTCTTCAACCCATAAGTCATCCATGGAATATGATACCGAAGGTGGAGGTCCTACCATGTCTTTTCAATAAACGTCTTCTTCATCGTTGTCCCAAACTACATTAATACTTATGTCTTCCTCGTGTGGAATTTGGACTAGCCTTTTGTCATCAATCATTTTTTGAATTAAATCCTTAAATTTAAAACAGTTTTCAATAGTGTGACCCCCTGATTGATGGTATTGACAGTAAAACCTATATGTCCTTTTTAATGATTCAAATGGTTTCCTGATCATACACTAAAGTACGGATTGAACCTATCTATCCTTTTTAATGATTCAAATGCTGAATAGCAACCCTCCAGATCAAATGCCCTTCCTTTCTTGACCACGCGCTGTAAATTAAACCATATTTGTTTTAATTACTTGAATCAAATTGACCTTAACTTTACCATTTAAAAAGAAAAAAAACAAAAATAAGGTACATGTATTTGGTAAAAATACGGTATATATTTTTGGGAGTTAAGTATAGGGTTCAAACAAATGGTTTAATTGGAGGATTAATATCCGAATTACCCCCCTAAAAAAATGACGGAAAATACGCGCATACAAGACTCCCTTAGACATGGTCAAAGTGTACATTAACGTGTGCTTTATGTGGTGAGTGTAAGTGACATGTTTGAATCTTGTGTAAGACCTTGGGACTTAGTACTTAGACTCGATTAATGACTTGACAAGATATTATTACCAGTAAAAATTAACTGAATCGACTAGAAAATTGCTCAATTAGACATAAAGTGATGACTCAAGCAACAAACCTAACTATTGCCAAAACGAGAGGACTGGCGCCTCTCTTTGCAGTGTAGGCCAGTATACAGGACTGTCGCCAGGCGCTAAGCTCCATAGAGTGGCGCTGCAGTTTAAATCTTGGCGCCATTGCTGGAACGTCGAACTGGAACTGCTTTCGGTATTACTCTACAGGGTATGCCTAAAGTCGTACTAAGTCAACTCTAATTAAATTATTAAACTTCAATTACTCTAATTAATTAATTAGGCGAAGTTCTTTTAGTCGTAAATCAGTTTATTTAATCTTAGCACAAGTCAAACAAACGGTTAGGAAAAACACATAGAGTATGCACAACCAATAATGCACAATCAGTAAAGTAGGCACAACATGATGCAATGAGTTTGCAACCTAACCATGGCTCTAGTTCTCTAAAGTTCGGGATATGGGTTAGTCAATGGAGGGCCCATGGTTAATTGTCCAGATGTATCGCGCGGAAGCCTAACCGTGAAGGATGGGTGCGAGTGGATGGGACACCGCGAGTTTAGAAAAACTCGCTTCCATGGTTTGGTGAATTCAACATTCTTGGATGTACCCTTTGTTGCTCAGAGCGTTCAATCAGGTAGATGGAGCATGAATTCCCAGGGGGTTATGTCCATATGTAGAACACATATGGGTTTCAGAAAAGTTAGAAAAACTCAATTAGGAAGTAGGATCGAGCAAAGAGTGCTAAAAACTGGTCGAAAGTAGAACGCATATTTCTTGCTTGGTATTGGAAGAACTTAGCGCAAGCAAACAGAGGCCAGCGCCACAATTTGGCTTTAGCGCTAGCGCTAGCGTCAAATTGTTGGCGCTAAACTTTGTTCCCTGACGCTAGTTCCCACATGCCTCAGTAGCTTTCTGTGCTCGATAAAATTTTCCAGTTTCGCGCAACATTATTTCGATCCTAGTTGTGAAAGATATTCCTCAAATTTCCTACGTATATAAAATGTTTTAACTCATTACAGATGGTCTTTGCAATGAGATCTTTTTTATGCATATGACAATAATGTTAATCAAAATTATGCACATGAAATACTTAGAACTTTTCGAGACTCATCCACTCATTCTAAATCATTGCCGAAATAAATTTCAGGAATTAAAATAGAAATCCTTCCCAGTGGAGTCGCCAAAAAACTGTAGGGAATATTTCAAGCATTACCCCTAACTTGAACCCCACTGTGATCATACACTAAAGTACGGTGGCGTCCAAAGGGAAAGAAGATAGCGAAAAAGAGTCGCCAACAAGTTTTAGGAACTTGTAAACCGTTCACGAGGTGAAGGTTACACCCCTTAATGATCCAGGAGATCATTAACTCCAATTGGTCTTGAACCATGACTGGTAGTTCGGGGATGAAGGTACAAATCTAACCTAAAAGAGATTGAACCTGCCATAATAATAGGCCTATACTTTATTCTGATCGTATTCATGTGCGCTTTCTGACTAACACGCAATCAATAGGATTAACCCTAAACTTGTTTATCTATGTTGGTTGAATATTAATGCACAAACAAAACTATTATTGGCCATCATTTGAATTATAATCAAATTAACCCTAAACAAGATTATTAATTATTTTATTAAGCGTGATTACGTGTACAAATTCCCTTTAAACATGCATAAAAGGCGTGATCAAGCAATAACAATAAATAATCAAGCAACATAATAATAATCATAACAATAATTATAATTATAATTGAAAAAAATAAATCATAATAATAATAATCATGTTAAAGCATAATAATAGAAAGATCCTAGGCATGATACTAACAAGATTACTAACAAACCCTAGCATGTCACTAAATAATAAAAATCAAAGCTTTAACCCTAACATGATACTAACATGAATATTAGGAAAGAATATAAAAGACATCATACTTCTAATCATACTTGATATTAGTAATTTTTAGTTGTTACCCTAAACATGATACAAGAAAAATCAAAACACCCTAACATGACGCTAGGAATCATAATAACAACCTAAGCATGATTTCTACATCATAATATTAATAAAAACCATTAAAGCACTTACTTGGATGTCTCGTATCTCTTTCTAATAACAAATTACACACATTAGTAACTTCAAGGAAAATATAAAATCAAAGAATTAAATTAAATAATTGAAATAAAGATTTGGGACCAAACCCTCAGAAATTAAAACCTTTCACGTCTAGGGCGAAGGCAACTTCGAACTTGGCTAGGTATGTCTAGTGCTAATGTATGAGGAATTGTGTTTGTAAAAGGCTAGGCTTAGAAAAGAGGGAGAGAGAATCAAGAAATTCTTGATGAGAGTTGATGATTGAAAAAGGGGATATATAACATCTATTTATAGAGAAAAGAGAGGGTCGAAGAATAAGAAAAGAATCCGAATTCGAATCGAAATATAACTCGATGGACAGCAGTTTTTGCAGATTTTGTTTTTATCATATCTTTTTATCCAGAAGTCAAAATAAGGCATATAATATGTCGTTGGAAAGGTATTGAAGTCTTCTTTTCAACCCAATAAAAATAAGATTAAAATAGTTTGTTAATAAAATGATATGGCTGATATAGTGGGACGGTATCAGGTTTGGGTAGAGTTTTGTATCTCATTCATATCTTTTTCGTTATAACTCAGATTTAATATTTTAATATATCATTGGAAAGATAATTTCAATATATATACAACCATATAAAATTTGGATAAAGAATATGAGGCACGAAAATATAATCTGAATATATTCCACTTCGTACGAAACAAGGATTCTAAAAAGGAGTAGTTTTATTCAATTTCAAACTCTTTAAAACATAATTATCAATCCTAACTCCAATAGGATTAAAAGAGCCTTCTAGAGTATTCTAGAAGACTATAATCAATAATAATAGCTTTAGGAATGATAATTAATAATAGGGCCTCCTCTAGATCATTGGGCCGTAGGTAAAAATCAAACCGGGCTCAGTTTAGTATTTTGGCAATAACTTCCTCATTATTCATCGGAATTGGGCTTATAATATATCATATGAAAGGTCTTTTCAAGACCATCCAACTACACCATTATTGGGCCCTCATCATGGACCAAACTAAACTGGAATGCACGTTTTTCATAAATAAGGTAAGAAAAGAAATATTTTCAAAAACAGAAAGAAGAGATATTTTAATAAAAACATCCTCATCACTAGACTTTTCACACTTTCTCTTTTTTCGATAATCAAATGACATGAATGGTATTCATCACTAGGTTTGGTTTTAGGGAGATACATATATGGGTGTCTACAGAAGCCCCCACTTTGACTGAATTTGGAGAAACGCAAGTTTTGAAAACAAAAGTCAAAGTAGCGATAGGGACGGAGAATGATTCAGAATGTTCTGCGATCCTAAATCATTCTTATAACGCCGATACCTTCAAACTAGCATTAGTTAAACAGATAAAAGAATTAAGAAACGCGTATCTTGCATCGTCGAGCACACGTCTCTAGAGGTAACCGATTTGTTATGACGATCTTCCGCAAGCTAGAGAATACCGCATGAAACCGCCTAGAGAACCCCATCGAATATTGCTTCGCTTGAAACCACCTTCTAGCACTTTGTGACCATATTTCGTAAGCTAGGGAACACGATCGAAGCAACTTTGCTTGAAACCACCTCCAGTTATTTGTGACAACTCTCCGCAAGCTAGGGAAAACTGTCGAAAATATCCTCGCTTGAAGCTATCCTCATTTTTTGCGATAATATTCCAAGGAAAATTATCGAAGACCCACACTTGTCGATCTTTTAAAAGCTCGCTTGAAATTTGCTTCCGCTATGCCTACGTCGGCGTTTTGCTGCTCTTGAACCTGTATTTCGTTGCCTTTTGCTGAATATTGAACTAGTATGTCGGTGCCTTTTGTTGAATGAACCAGGATGTCGGTGCCTTGCGATGAGCCAATGCTTACGCGCTTTAAGCTAAGTGAGACGATCATTCATCAGGTCGATTACTAAATCATGTCAATTTTCTTAGAGGGGCTAACTGGCGTACCAAGGAATCCAAAATATATTACAATAGGTTAGAACAACCGCACTAAGTGGCTGAACATTCTGTAGCCGCTGAAAAATTGCTGGCGCCGCATATTTTGCTCTAGCGCCCGGCGCTGGCACTAGCGCCAAGCGCTAAGCCTTATCGTCTGGCGCCAAGGCCTGTTGCTTGGCGCTAGAGTTGGGTATTCCATATATACCCCTTTCTTCTTCATTTCTGCTGCTGCTGCTCGTTCTTGCTCGAGAAATCACCCGGAACTTCAATTTACTCATTCTTGCTCGTTTCTCAACCGAATTCGCTCAAATTTGTTGCAAATCAAAGCTTATTCCATCCATTTTCCCAATCTATGTAAGTTTTCCTCAAACTCACTCCGGTTTTAATGAATTTTGCATATGTTTGTTCATGAATTTCTTAAAAAGTTGAAACTTGACTTGCTTAATTCTCTTTGTTTGTCAAATTTTATGCCATGAAATTAATTGATTATGTTTATATATTTCCTTGGGAGTAATTTGAGACTTGTTTGACTCAATTTGGAGAAGAAACAAACAAATCACCATTGTTGGACCTCTTAAGGTCGGGAAGACAATGTGGCTTGTTCTTGATGTTTTTGCTAGAAATTCTTGTCCAATTTGTCACAATAATTACCATAGTATTGCAAGAAATTGTTTAAATGCTTGAAAAATGTCGTATATGCTCAATTTGAATCTGTGCTATGTTTTAGTACTACATACTCTATTATTTGTGAACATAGTATCATGCGGCTAGGCGAACCTTAGATACTATAGAGCTTAAATTTATGATGATTCTGCATAATGTAGCATAGCTAGACGGCCCTCTCCAGAGTGGGATGAGCGGACTCTGTACTTCTCTCCCGTCCACCACATTTCTTAGAGGGTGTGACTTGGGATCACAGTTGGTAGGACGCGCGGTCACGGTTTAGGTTGCGATACCTTGGGCGACCTGTACAAGATGTACATCGGCAATGACGGAGAGGTGAGACTTCTCTGGGAGTCTTGCGGTGTGGCTGCGCTTTTTGAGACCTCAGAGGCCATGATTGCCTCTAGCGAGGGTCATCACGTGGTTCGTAATCTGGTGGAGTTCTTTTGGGACACCACCAACACTTTCCACTTTCCTTGGGGTGAGATGGTCACCCCGACCGACTTCAGTCTAATTACGGGACTGGAGTTTAGCTCTTTCGCGCTGTCGTTTGACAACGAGATCTGCGTGTTTTCTCCTGAGGTCGAGGAGTTGTTGGGTCTGATTGCTGTTTGGGCTCATGCTGAGGTAGAGTTAACTCAGTTCGTTGTCAAGGAGATTCGTCGTTCGACTCTAGCAGCGGCTTTCGAGGATGATGCGAGCACCCGAGAGCAGCGGGTGCGCATCTTTGTGCTTATCTTGCTGTCAGGGATGTTTTCCTCTAACAAGGGTAGTAGAGTGCTGCTTTACTTCCTACCTGCGGTCTGTGATCTATATTTGATCGGGACTTATGACTGGGCCAGCTGCTTGGCCTATGCTAACTTCATTCGAACGTTACGAGACTCGTGTCGACACCGGTCCTTCACAGGGAACGTCGCTTTATCCGGCTTTTGGAAGGTCGTAGAGGTATACTTTATCTCCCATAAAATTTTAACTCTAAGCTTTGATTAGCATTTTATGATAATTTCTGCCTTTTGTAGATCTGGTTCTATGAGTACTTTCCCTCGGTTGCGCCGGCGAGGCCGTCGCCGCACAGGTTTCCAGTGAGTGACTCTTGGGGAAGCCGCCGCGCTGGGATGTCTACTGCTTATGTCCGAGATCGGATCATCTCGGTATGGTTCTTTTATATATTTGAACACTTTGCATTACCTTCAATGGATTCTTATCTGATAGGCATTATTTGTAGGTGCCTGACGTGTTGTACCGGCCGTGGGTCGACTTGTGTGTCCCTGGGTTAGCCGCGCAATATACTGCTGAGCGTCGCTATTTCTTGGGGATATATGGAGCAGGTGCATATCATGGAGAGTGGGTTGCTATTCAACATCCCTCGGACACTTTTGTCGTTCCTGCTCCTCCACCGCGTCACATGTTCAATGCCGCGAGGTTGGTGAGCATGTCAAAGAGAGGTGGTACCCCTTGGCGATCTTATACGATCCTTGGGCGGTGCTACGAGGAGGAGCTACAACCATTGTTAGCTCTATTCCTTGTACTGGCTGAGGAGGTGGCGGTATGATTTTCAGCTTTTACCTTCTATTAAGTAGCCCCCAAGTAATGTTTTACTTATTTTGGATTTACTTTTGTCAGACTGGACCTACTGAGTTTGTGCCACCTCGTATGTCCATCCATTATCAGGGGACATACGGGCCGATCGAGGAGATGATTCCTCTGGCTTGTGAGGGTGAGAGCTTTGTAGAGCGGTCGATCCCTCGTCACCAGACTCGGGTAAGCTTATTTATTTGCAATTTTTGTTTCCTTGACAGTTCTCTCGCGAGGTGGTCACTGCGATGGCACAGTGCGTAGATGCCTTCCGGAGCCAGCTCTGTCGAATGAGGAATGTGGCTACATGTCGTCGCGACGACGCCGTTAAGGAGGTAGTTTCCTTTCAAATTTTTGCATTACTGCTTCTATTTTTCTTGTTTTCTTATTTAGTTTCTTCTTGCAGGGTCAGCCCATTCCTTCTCGTACCCGTACGAGACCTGAGGTGCGGATAGAACCGGCGAGGTCTAGCTCGAGACGTCGCCGTACTAGATCTGGCAGTTGGGGTGGTTGTTCTAATGTTGCGCGTACCGAGGCGGTGGAGGGCTCGGGCACTTCATCTGAGGGTTCACACGTTGCGCCGATAGGCCAGAAAGAGGCTACCTCGGCTCTTAAGGGTGGTGGGAGGTACGAGGTTCGCTCGTCATCGCAGCAGCCTCCGCAGCCTCAGCCTCAGGTTGATCTTTAGTGGACAGGTCTTGTGCTGAGTTTTCCACCTCCCGAGGAGACTGGAGCTGGAGCTGGAGCTAGTGGAGAGGTTACTCCTCGAACTTTATAGTTTTATGACAAGATGGGTGTACGTCCTCCGGCGCCATAGTTTATTCCTGTGCTTTCTTTTTTTTTTTTTGACTTTGTATAGAACTTTGCCTTTATTTAGACTCATTATTTAGACATATTTATATATACATATTACTATGAGTTTATTTAAGATTTACTTAATATTTTTTCATTTTTATGTGTATGTTTGTGTGTGCAAGGAATTGTGGTAATTAATTTTGCGCAATAATTCCGTCATTTTTATTATTGATGGAGGGTATCCGACTTTCTCCCCCAAAAAGAAAAAATGAAAAAATAAAATTTAAAATATTGGATTTATAAAAAATTTAAATATAATATAATTAATATGATTGATATATTAATTAAGAAGAAGGAAAAAATAATTTAGAAAAAAGGTTTAAAAAGAATAAAAATCGTAAAGTCATTGGTCAGACTCGAATCAGGACAAAAACGCGGTTTTGAGAAGCTCATATGATAAGACACATCAGCGCCATCTGGCGCCACGCGATTTGGGTTAGCGCCAGGAGCTAACTCTTAGCGCTTGGCGCCAGGCGCCAATGTCTGGCGTCTGGCGCTGATGAGCGCTAACTCTGAATCCTTTCCTGATTAAAACTGCACCGATTTTGTGCATAAATAGCCCCTTGCCAAGCCGATTTTCTTCATAATTTCAGCAGATTAAAATGTAATCTTAGCTCTTGAAAAAATAATAATCATGTCTCTAGTCTCTAAAAGTTTTACCAACTTCACTCATGAATGGTGTCGGTCTCTAATTGCCAAGGAGAGAAAAGAGTTAGATGTTATTCATATGGGGGGTATTTATGGTGTCAAGGGAGTAAATCTTGTTTTAGACTTTATTCATACTAGCCTAGAATATTGGGATATGGATACTCATTGTTTTATATTAGGTTATGATGAAATTAGCCCTTTGCCGGAAGAATTCAGTTCTATCTTAAGCTTCCCTGCATTAGATCTTGTAGTAATCCCTAAAATAAACGAATATTATTATAAGGATTTTGAGCTCTTCTTGAATTTAAAAGACAAAGATCTAACAAATATAGTAGATGGTAGCATAGTTAATTTGAAAGAATATGCTCGCCATTATTTTGATAGACCTTATTTTGAGTTATTTCATGTTTATAGAAGAAGGGCTTTTCTTTTTTGCATGCTTAATCATTATATTCTCACTGGTGGTAGAATTAATGAGGGTCAAGCAATCATATCAACTGTTTTGGAGCAGATTGAATCTGGGAGAAATCCAATGCCTTTAATTGTTGGAGAGACTATGCTTAGTCTTGATGAATTAAAGAAGAATCCAAAATCATCTTTTCGGGGCTCTCCATTTTTATTACAAATTGAAAAATAATATTTTTAATTACAAAAATCAAAAACATATTTTTGTATAGTAATAATAATTTATTTGCATTGAATTATTTTTTTACAGATGTGGATAATGGAAAGACTAGAATTAATTAGTCCTCTAGACAACATTGAAAAGTACACTCCAAACTGCTTTGTGAGAAGGAAGAAACGCTTCTCTAAGATGGGGCGCCATGAATGGAAGAAGGTCTTCAGATCTTGCAATTTTACCATCAAGTGGGTCGTCCCTTGGTGGAAAATAGAAAAGATGGTTGGTGTCAACAAGCAACCGTTCTGTCGTCTCCCAAGCTTATCCAGAATGACTTTTTATTATCCCTGCAGAGTAAAAAGATTGTACGACCTACTTCAAACAATTCCTTCCGGGGATCTTCGTCGTCCCTATGAATTTCATGTCTCTCAAGAAGTAGACAAATTTGATGCTTTTTGGAGCGTTAGACCTTTATGGGAAGCGATCACCCTCAAGGTTCCTCCTTCCTTGCCCAATGAAGTGAAGAAGTGGCTTCTAAAGAAACCTTCAAAGGACATGAAGAAAAATCAGAGTAAAACTGATGTGAAGAGTCGTCTAGGTGACAAAGTGATTCCCGTTAAGGAACGTTTGGGTGAAAGAGTTGAGTTCAAAACACCTACAATGCCTAAGAAGGAAAGCTCTACAAAGGATAAAGAAAAGAGAAAAGATGACACTACAGAGAAGAAGGATTTGGTAGAGAAGAAACATGGGGTCCTAGCTAAAACTATTTACTCCAAAATTGAATGTAGGTTCTCTAAAGGATGCCTACAAGATAAAGTTATGGATGAAGAAGAGGATGCAGATAAAAATTGGAAGAGAGCAAAGAAAGAGAAAAAGGATTAAAGCATTTCTTAACTTTCAATTATTAGACTTAGTTTTAAATTTAAAGTTAATTTATTTAAGCTTTATTTAAATTCCATCAATAATGTAATTGTTAATTTATTTTATTAATGAAATTGCAGTTTTTTTAATTAAATTATCTCCTTTAAATTCAATTTATTAAAGCAATGAAAACTGAAAATTTAATTTTCCAGAAATTTTTTCGAGTACAGAAGTCGAAAATTTTCCGAAAAACACCGAAATATTCCCAGGTACTTTCCAGAAAAGTGGCACCGCGATTTTACGACTGGCGTCAGCTGCGGCAGTCTAGCAGCAGGCGTTGTCGTTTGGCGCAAAGATCCATCGGCTGGCACCAGAATTTTTTCTGTGACGCCGATGTTTCGTCGATTTTCTGTCAAATTTATTTAAGCCTGGGATGCGAGGTTTGAAAAAAATAAAGTGGCCGCACCCGTAAAGGGTTGCCTACGTATCCTTTCTTTAGGAATCAAGCCAAACGTAGCTATCTTGAGTGTCCTACTCAAGTGATTATGGGTAGTAATTTTTAAGTTGGTCAAGATTTGTCATGTTCGAGAACTCATTGCCATCCATATCAGTTAATTTTGCTGCACCTCCTGACAGGATTGTTTAGACAATATAGGGTCCAGACCAATTAGGCCTAAATTATCCCCTTGGATCTAGAACATTTTTCCTTAATGCTTTTAACACCAAGCCTCCTACTTTGATGTTTCTTGTCTTGACCTTCTTATTAAAATTTCTATCCATACGAGTTTGATAGCATTGAGTATGATGTAGAGCTTCTAGTCCTTTTTCATCAAGTAGAATTAGCTCTTCATATCTTGCCCTATTCCATTCAACTTCATCGAGTTTGTTTTCTAATGCGAGCGTAGAGATGGTATCTCTAGCTCTACAGGTTGTACGACATCCATTCCATAAACCAAGGAAAATGGTGTATTTCCTGTTGATGTGCGAATTGACGCGCGGTAACCTTACAATGCGAAGTGGAGCTTGTCAGGCCAATCCTTGTAATTTTCCGTCATTTTCTCGATGATAGTCTTTAAATTTTTATTAGCTTCTTCGATTGCTCCGTTTGCCTGAGGTCTATAAGGAGAAGAATGATGATATTGAATACCATATTTTTGTAGCAATTCTTCACACTCAGCTTGAAAGTGAGTTCCATTTTCACTTATCATTTCATGTGGGACTCCATATCGACAAATAATATTTCTTTTGATAAAGAGTTCTACATGTTTTGCAGTGAGTTTAGCGTATGATTGTGCTTCGACCCACTTTGTGAAGTAATCAATTGCCACTAAAATATATTCATGACCTCCTGTTCTCGGGGGAGTGATTTTGCCAATAATGTCAATTCCCCATGTAGAGAATGGCCATGGCGATGTGTAGGTGTAGAGTAGAGATGGAGAAACATGTTGTTAATTGGCGTAGATTTGGCACTTATGGCGTCTTTTTACGTATTGATGGCAATCCCTATTCATGGTAGTCCAATAGTATCCTTCTCGCATTATCTTTTGGACTAGCATTTTTCCATTTACGTGAGTTCCACAAATTCCTTCGTGGACTATCCTCATTTCTCTTTGAGCATCCTTTTTTTCTACACATAAGAGAGCTCGGCCCTTAGGTACCCTTTTGTGTAACTCGTTGTCTATGAGTATGTATTGGGAAGCCGAGAACCTAATGCTCGTTTTGCTCTTTTGTCAGCATGGGGAGGGCATTCTCCTTTGGTGACATAGTTGAGTATATCCGTATACCACAGTTCTTCTTCTTCTTCTTCTTCATCATCTTGGATCACTTCATCATCTTCTATAGCTTGAATATAGGCTGGTTTATGCCTTTTTTCAATAGTTAGAGGCATTTGCTCGATTTCCGTAGGAATCCTAACCATTGAGGATAGTCTTGCTAAGGCATCAACAAATTGATTCTCTTCTGTAGGTAGATATGTGTATTCCACCTTCTCTAACTGATTAGTGAGAGTTTCAAGATACGTTTGGTAAGGGGCTAGGCTTTTGCTCCTTACTTTCCATCTTTTAGAGATTTGATTGATGATCAATAAGGAGTCTCCGAATATTTGTAATTTTTTCACTCCCAATGGCAAAGCTGTTTCAAGGCCAACCACGCATGCTTTGTATTCAACAGCGTTGTTGGTAATGTCGAAATCAAGCTTTATGGAGATTGGAACATGCTCTTCTTTAGGTGATACTAGTAATACTCCAACGCCACATCCCTTTTGGTTTGAGGCTCCGTCGAAGTATAAGTTCCAAGTATCGTCCTCGGTGACCATCAAGTCTTCGTTTGGAAATTCAATGTCATGTTTTGGCGTCGAATCTTCTATTGGAAAGTCTGCTAGAAAATCTGAAATCACTGATCCTTTGATAGCTTTTTGGGGTATGAATATTACGTCAAATTGGGCTACATTGACTATTCATCTTGATATGCACCCATTGAGTGTAGATTTCTCGAATAAATACTTGAGTGGATCCAATCGGGAAACTACAAAGACTGTATGCACGAGCATGTAATGTCTTAACTTAGTTGTGGCCCACACCAATGTGAGGCACAATTTCCCAAGTGGTGCAAAGCGTACTTCATACTCGAGCATCTTTTTGCTTAGATAGTAGATCGCATTTTCTTTGCCTTCTACTTCTTGCGCTAACAATGCTCCCATTGTATCTTTGGTGACAGTTAAGTAATACCTAAGAGGTATTCCCGGAAGTGTTGGTGCAGATAGGCTTTGATCTTTTCAAAGGCTTTTTGACACTCGTCATCCCATATTATTGGTACATTCTTTTTTAGCTTTTTGAAAATTGGTTCACATATTGTTGTCAATTTTGTTATGAACCTGCTTATGTATTGTTGTCAATTTTGATATGAACCTGCTCGAATTTGCAACTCGGTTTTGGGCGGTGGCATTGACATGATTGCCTTGATCTTGGTTGGGTCTATGTCTATTCCTCTAGAGCTTATGACATAACCCAAAAGCTTTCCTGAGGTGACTCCAAAAGCACACTTGAATGGATTCAACCTCATGTTGTATTTTCTTAGCCTTTTGAAGAATTTTCTAATGGATATTTGATGGCCTGGGCGATCTTTTGATTTTACAATCATATCGTCCACATATACCTCAACTTCTTTATGCATCATGTCATGGAGCAAGGCAGTCGTTGCTCGTTGGTAAGTAGCACCCACGTTTTTCAACCCGAATGGCATTACCGTGTAGCACTAAGTACCCCATGGTGTTATGAAGGTTGTTTTCTCCATGTCTTCTTCCGCCATGAGAATTTGATTGTACCCCGCGTATCCATCCATGAACGAGAGAAGCGCATGATTCGTTATGTTATCTACCAGAATATTGATGTGTGTTAAAGAGAAGTCGATAGTCGACACGCATTCTTACCCTTCCATCCTTTTTCGGGACTGGGACGACGTTGGCGACCCATTCAGGGTATTTGGATACCTTGATAAATCCTGAAGTAATTTGTTTTTGAACTTTTTCTTTTATTTTAAGAGCTATGTCGGGTTTCATTCGACTTTGTTTCGGGTGTTTTTTGGATTTCCTCGGATACTGGTCACGCTCTTCTGGCAACGAGACTGATACACCTGCAAAACAACAAATATTCCGTTTGTCAGAATATTCGCCTCCGACGATCAAGTCAGTGATCGGAAACGGAAAAGGCTAGAGAGATAAAGTAGAGAGAAGTTGGAGCTATTAATGCTCTTTTTCTTGTAATGTCTCAATGCACCCCTCCAATCATAAATGATTAGGGTATTTATAGGGGTGGAGCTTGTGTCCTTTTTAGGGTTTGTACCCTAAGATTGCGTGACGTGATTGGCTGCGCAATCAGCGAACGCCACGTGTTTCTTTGGGGGCGCCGCTTTTCCGCTTTCAATGATATCTCTCGGGATTTGGGCCCTAATGTAATTAGGCCTCTTTTGCGTGCTGATTTTAGGGGTCATATATGCCTTAAACACGTGGCATCTTCCTGTAACGACACGTGTTACCCTTTCATTGGGCCACGTGTCGCTACAGGATTGGCCTGAGCCCTTGAGTGCTTTTAAGCTGGATGCGTGGAATCTTCCCATAGTGACACGTGTCACCCTCTAACTGGGCCACGTGTCGGTACGGGACTGGTTCACGTGTACAGGGTATTTTTACCCTCAACATTTGCCCCTCAGAGGGGGTGGCTCATACGCTTACAGGCCGCCTCCTCTGATCTTAACTAGCCTTGGTGCGTATGAGTACATTAGGGTTTTGACAGACACCTTTTGTCTGCCTAAAAATTTCAAGCGAATGCCCATCTTTGTGGAAGGAGCGGACAACAATAGCACGTCTCGTTTTTGGGAAAATCGGCCGTTTATCCATTGCGGAGGGAGCTTTACCTCCGTCTTCTTATCCGTTTATTTTTTTGACGTGTTTTTATTAGGTCGTCTTCTTTTCCGCCTATTCTAACGGCATTGTCCTTCGCCCCTTCAAATTCTAGGTTAAAGTTTCAAATTATAAACGTTCAAATTTTTAGGCGGGAAAGATGAATTTACCATCCTACCCCATAAATTTTGCCTATAAATAGAAAGGGTTTGACCTCATTTTGGCACTTTACATTCTTGAGAATTCTAGAGAGAAGTCAGAGCATTTCTAGAGAAAGAAAGTGATTTCCCCTGAATCTTCAAGAGCTCCGCCGCGCAATTTGGGTTTCCAGGAGACTTTTTGAGTTTTCCAGTCAATTTTCCAAGATCTTTAAGTACTTCAAACTTTCAACACGTACATAGGTAGGCCGCCCCGTTTTCTTCTTCTTGTATAATTAAATTTTTTTTTTTTAAAAAAAAAAAAAAACTGGCTCAACATTCGGCTTCGTCCGTTTCTCCTCATGAGCCCGGCCGTTCACCTAGGACTGAGGAGTCTAGAGTGGACGGAGACGAGTTGTCTCCTTCATGGAGTGGGTCCATTTCTAGTGCGTACCAACTCACTTCCACCAATTCTTCTCTGTCCCTACAGTCGAACATGGCGAGAACCATGCAAACGCATGAGAGTCACGCGGCCAGAAATCCGGACGGCAGTCTGGTAAATCCCCGGGTCCCCTATGACCCAAATAATACTGACATTGAGACCGGGTCCACTACCCAGACAACCACCTCCACGGGCACCCATCATTCGGCCGTGGAGGTTACTTCTTCCTTCGAGGAGCACCAAAGAACTCAGGGCGCTTCTGCCGCGGTGGGAACGTCCGGGCGAACTCCGGGATTAATGTTCCCCCAATATGCCAGCTCGGTCATGGATGAGGTCGAGTTTCTACTTCGTGAAGGACCTCCTTCCTCCTCCCGGGCGGACGCTGATCCGTCCGTCCCAACCCCTTCTAAACTGCTTCTCCGATATGGAAGGTCGGACAGGCCAAGGACTGGGATCTAGATTAATGTACTGGCCGACCTGCCTCCTCGCAGTGCCCCTCCTATAGGGATTCAGGCGGTCACTTCTAAAGACAAGGGCAAAGGCCCCTTAAATCTAGAAGACGTTCCCTCATCCAGGGGCGGTCGTTGTTCTAGGGGCCGCAGCTTAGCAGAGGCAGCCGATCTGGATAGAGTGTTGTCTTATGAGTTTGGGAGTACTCCTCAACAAGAGGAAGAGGTCGAGAAAGCGGCCGAGGGCGAGGCGGCAAACGAGGAGGACGTCGCCAATATTGACAACTTTAAAGATTCTGTACGCCGGTATGGTGGGTAGCACAACCTTGGGCTACCTAAATGACAAGTTTGAGACATACAAGGCATTCCTCCACCTTGGGGAGGGATTTGAGATTTATCCCCCAAGGAAGTCACACGTTGTGGCTGCTTGGGAGGAAGAGAGGCCGCGTCAAAGGTCCTTCAGCGTTTATAGGGCGACCCTAGACGTTGGACTACGCTTCCCTCTCCACTCCTTCGTCCGCACCATTTTGGACGAATATGACATCGCTCTCTTCCAGCTGATGTCGCAAAGCTGGTTGAACATTTTTGGGTATTTAGTGACGTGCATCTGCAAAGGCTTCAAGCCGGACTTTGCAGTCTTCTTTGAGATGCACTCACTAACCAAGCTGGACGCAGACACGGACGGTTGGCTCATTCTGAGTTCCAACAGGGACTACATGGTGGTGGTAAACCGCGTCTCCAAATGGCGTGATTAAAAGCACAAATTCTACCACATCAAAACCAAAGATGTTGAATTTAATTTGCGGATGAATCGGTTTAACGCTTAACCAATTCAGCTTGGACACGGGGACCTCAAGCCTGATAAGCCATCCGTCCACCCCAGCAAAGAGCATCAGCTTGAATACTTCAAAGTCAAGAGGGTGAAGACGAACGGCAAAACTGAGCGTGTCCCGAGTAACTGGGTCCCTTTATCCAGTTGGCTTCGGGCCCTACGTTCATGTCGGCCTATGGCCTGTACAAGAACTTGCCCCAAGGTGGACGCTTGGACATATATAGTTTTTTTCATGTGCATAAGTTATTTGAAATTGAAAATTTTTCTAACACTTTTTTCTTTTTCTTTTACAGTTGAGGCATACAAGATGCTGGACTCAGAACAGAAAGGGGAGGTGAACATGGTTGTAATCGACTTGGCCTGCTACAAGGCTCGTCAGAAGCTGTACAAGAAATCTAAGGGGGTAAGAACATCCTTTCTACCTCCATTTCTTCTTTTCGTCCGTGTTGGGATGCTGGAAAGGTCCTCCTTTCTGGGTTCTCACGGACGCATCGTTGCATCAGTTTTGGCATGATGGGAGGGATCTCCTTCCTAACTAGACACGGACACTAATGTGTTATCCTGCTCTTTTTTTTTTCTAATTTTCGCCTCTCTTCAGCTGTCGACTCCGACCCCAAGGTACAAGCGAAAGCAGTCATCCCCTGCTTCCAAGACGGACAAGGACGGGAAGGCATCCAAGCAAAGGAAGACGGTCGCCTCTAAGACCACTTCCACCACTACGGCAAAGACTACGTCACGGACTGCCTCCAAGCAGTCCAAAGGAGAACAACCCCGGCTGGGTGATAGAGGGGCCTCCAAGTCCATGGATCTGGCCGCCACGCCGGTCCATGATAAGTCCAAGAGATAAGACAGTAGGGGTAAGTCGACCCCGGCAAACCGGGCCAGAAGTGACTCCGCCCGTACAAAGAGTCCAAGAATCTGATTGCCTTGAAGCCTTTCAATCGGCCGGCGACCAGCCTGGCCGTACGGGTGAGGAGGGTGATGAGCCTGCGCCGCCTCCGTCATTCACCTTCAATCCCCTTAACCCTCCGAGCTTCTATGATGGTCAGTTCGAGCCACTTTGCATATTTTATTTTGTTATTTATAAGCCCGATTGAGCTTAAGCTAAACTCTTTGCGCCCGCGTGTAGATATTGCAGAGGAGCTACACATGAAGCTGCCTGGCCAATCCCTTACTGGCGCGGACAGAAAGGCCATGATGGAGAACATGGCCAGGGCTGTCCCCGCTGAGCAGCTTGACAAGCTGCGGGGGATTCATGAGGGCTTCCTTGGCCCAATGATCAATTACATTGCTGAGGTAATTTTTCTTTCAACTTTCACACTTAGTTAATTTTTCACTCTCATTTTGCTAACATGTTTTTCCTGTACGCAGCTCTTCCTGCGATTGAATGCCTTCCTTGAATGGAAGGACAAGGAGAATGAAAAGCTGAAGCATGTCTGGGATCATATCCAGAAAACCCCGGATGCCATTACCGGGGAAACGGCCGTTGAGCGCCGATACTTTGAAACCCAAATCAATGCACTGTCCGACAAGGCAGCGCGGCAAGCTGAAGATTTGGTGAAGCTAGGCTAGGCCTTGGAGCAAGAGTCCGCGGCTATGGATGCCATGAGACAAGAGAGGGATCAAGCCCTCCTAGATGGCCAGCGTTAGAAAGAATGGTTCGAGGCCTCTGAAAAAGCTTAAGAGTGAGGTGGCCTTAGCCCAAAAACACTTGAAGGAGGCCTTGGACGAGGCGGGCGCTCTTAACGCCGAGGTGGAAACTTTAAAGAAATTCGTTGAGGACTTAACTCTACAGCTGAAAACACCTCGGGCCCCTAGCGCAGACGAGGTCGTCCGCATTGAACAGAATGTTGAGGATAGGCTGAAGAGCCACTTTTTCGAGGCGTTCGAGCTCATGGTGTACTAGGGCGAGGTGACCTTTTATCAAGAGCGCTTCACTAAACGCCTTAACTTCGTCTGCCTCAGGGAAGAGGCTAAGAAGGCCGGGCAGCCTTCTCCTGAGCTGAACGTCACACCAACAACCTCAGAGGAGGAGGAAAATGAAGAAGTGGCAGCCGGCAATGACGGCGAGGCGGAGAGCAAGGAGACGCCTGCTGAGGACGCGTCCTTCCCCGCTTCTTAAGAGTCCGTCCAAGGCCAGGATCCAGCTTCTTAGAGCCCCAGTTGCCCCTTGATATTAGCTCTTTATTCTGCCTCTTTATTTTTAATCAATTTTTATTTTCTTTATTTGCCGCCTCTTTGAGCGGTTTTTGTAAGACATTTAGCCGCCCTTTGAGCGGTCTTTAATTAATTCAAGCTCTTCTTTTCATTTATTTCATACTTAGCAAATTTTACATACTTTTCGCATGTTTTTGCATTTTCGTACGCGTACTTTTTTGCACGTTTTTGCGTTTTCGTACAATGGGGGGTATGCCCCTTTATTCGGCGTTCGCCTAGTCCATATATTGAATGGTTTGATTGACTTGGTAGAGTTTATACCTTGAGGGGTATGGCTACTAGTAAGTTAATCAAATCATAGTAATGATTGCCCTTGGACTAGATGATACGCTGAATCAACATATTATTTGGCTGTTTGATTAGGTTTATGCGAGTTGTCCGTTGAAACTATCGCTCGGACATGCTAAAAAAATTTCAAGTATTATCTCAACTTAAAATTTCTAAGTTTGGCTGGGCTAGAATGCCTAGGTATGCCCTTGCCCCATTAGAGGGGTTTCATAAGATACCTTACCTTTTCCGTCCATCTAAGTGAGGAACGGACGTATACATGTGACTTAAGGTCAAGTCACTCATCTTTTTTTTTTACGACCAGGTTGTTGTGTTGCAAGCAATCTAGTTACAAGTTTCACGCGGCGTTTCTGCGTAGACTATGAAGGTGCAAATAAGCATAAGTAGAATGGAAAATAATATAACAATGTTTGACTTTTCATTAATTTGTCAAAATTACATTGTTGTGGATGTACGACTTTAATTACATTGCTCGGTCAACAGACCTAGCTGTATATACAGCTTTTGGCTAAGTACTAAAAAAAACTTAAACATAATATTTCTTCAGGTTGTCAGTGTTCCATGTACGCGAAATCTGACGGCCGTTCATGGCTTCGAGACGGTAAGTACCACCTCGGACTTCTTCACTAATTCGATACGACCCTTCCCAGTTTGGGGTCAACTTTCCAACTTCATTTGCCCGACCCACTGCCTCCATTTTCCTTAGGACCAGGTCTCTCATTTTTAGCGGACGCTTTGACACTCGGCGATTGTATGCCCTTGTCATCCTTAGGCGATAAATTTCATGCCTAAGTGCCGCATTGCCCCTAGCTTCTGGAAGGAAGTCTAGGGCAGTGTTCATGGCTTCCCAATTGGCCGCTTCATCATATAGCATCACCCTAAGAGTGGGCTCATACATCTCAATTGGGAGAACAGCCTCAACGCCGTACACCAAAAAGAATGGGGTTTCCCCTGTGGAGCTCTTGGCCGTTGTTCGTATGGACCACAATATATTGACCAACTCATTAGCCCATAGACCTCCTTCCTTTTCAAGCTTGCGCTTGATACCATTGGAGATCAACTTGTTGTATGCCTCTACCTGGCCGTTGGCTTGTGGTCAGCCAACTGAAGCAAAGCAATGAGCTATAGCCTGGTCTTCCAACCACTCCTTAAGTTGAGGCGAATTGTCGAACACCATAGACTAAGGAACGCCAAAAAGTGTAATGACACTCTTCCATATGAAGGCTTAAACATCTGTCCACTTGATGCCCCAGATAGCCTCGGCCTCCACCCATTTTGTGAAGTAGTCTACTGATACAAACACATAACGCCTTTGACCAGATGCTGGTGTGTACGGTCCTGTAGGGAATAATTTCAAGCCATTAAAAATCCCACTAGCTTGAACCCCACTGTGATCATACATTAAAGTACGGTGGCGTCCAAAAGGGAAGAAGATAGAGCAAAAGAGTCGCCAACAAGTTTTTAAGGAACTTGTAAACCGTTCACAGGATGAAGGTTACACCCCTTAACGATCCAAGAGATCGTCAACTCTATAAGGTCATGAACCAAATAAGGGTTCGGTGATGATGGTACAAATCCAACTTAAAAGAGATTGAACCTGCCCTAATAATAGGCCTCTACTTTATTCTGCTCGCATTCATGTGCGATTTCTGACTAACATACAATCAATAGATTTAACCCTAAACCTGTTTAATCTATGTTGGTTGAATTTAATGCACAAATAAACTATTATTGGTGATCACTTGAAATATAATCACAATTAACCTAACCAGATTATTAATTATCTTATTAAGCGTGGTTAAAAGTACCAATTCCCTTTAACCGACAATAAAAGGTGTGATCAAGCAATAACAATAAAAAATAATATGCATATCAAGCAAAATAATCAATAATCAATAATAATCATAATCATAAATATTAGGAATATCATAGGAAGCATCATACTTTTAATCATACTTAATATTAAAGATACCCTAGACATGATACTAGGAATCATAAATAACAATCTAAGCATGATATCTACATCATGAATCAATTAAACCATTAAAGTACTTACTTGGATGCCTCGTACCTCTTTCTAATAACAAAATCCACGCGTTAGTAACTTCAAGGAAAAAATAATAATCAAAACAATTAAATTAAATAATTGAAATAGAGATTTGGGACCAAACCCTAAGAAATTAAAACCTTTCACGTCTAGGGCGAAGGAAACTTCGAATATGGCTAGGTGTTTCTAGATCTTGTGAATGCGGAATTTTGTACGAAAAAAGTAAAGTTTAGAAAAGAATGCTAAAAGATTAATATTATTGAAAATTGATGAATGAAGAGAGTTGATGAATGAAAAGAATTGATTATTGGTAATTCATAAAGTGATTGTTGATGAATGAAACCGGAGTTTTTGATACGATATTTATAGAGAAAATCATCCAAAAAAGATAATTTATCAAAACAGAGTTTGAAGATCGAAAAACTAACTTGGCGCCATCCCTGGCTCATTGGCGCCAGGACCAGTGGCTAGCGCCAGGACCAGGGGCTAGCGCCAGGCGCCAATGGCTGGCGTCTGGCGCCAATCCTGATTCCAGGCGCCAAGGCCTGGGGTTGGACGCCAAACATGCTTTCAACGCGGTTTCGAAAATCTGATAAATTTCCCGTATTGGAAGATAAAATAATATAATTTCAGTCGAAATTGTTATTTGATCTTGATTAAAACTCTGAAGAATCCTAATTGAATTAAGAATGATAAGACCTTCTAGAATTTTCTAGAAGACCAAAACCATTCCTAATTATATTAGGAATGATAAATCATATTAGGCCCTCCCCTAGATCATTGGGCCGTACTTAAAGCTCAAACCGGGCCCAGTTTAGTAAATTGGCCATAAATTCCTCAATATTCATCGGAATTGGGCTTATAATATATCGTTGGAAAGGTCATTGCAAACCCCATCCAACTACACCACTATTGGACCCATATCATGGACCAACCAAACTGAATTGGGTGTTTTCTTAAAATAAAGTTTTCAAAAACAGAGAGAAAAGAAAAGAAAAGAAAAGAAATAAAACTTTCCGCAACACTAGACCTTTCCACACTTTCGTTTCATTGGATTATGATTGGATGTGAAAGGTACTCATCACTGGGAGACACAAATGGGTGTCTACAGAAGCCCCCACTTTGACTGAGTTTGGAGAAACGCAAGTTTCGAAAAACGAAAGTCAAAGTAACGATAGGGACGGAGAATGATTAAGAACGTTCTGCGATCCTAAATCAACCTTGTAACGCCGATACCTGCAAAACTAGCATTAGTTAAACATATAAAAGAGTTAAGAAACGCGTATCTTGCACCGTCGAGCACACGTCTCTGAAAGTAACCGATTGTTGCTGCTGTTGTTGTTTTGACGACCTCCTGCAAGCTAGAGAATGCCATCCTGCTTGAAAACCGCTACGCCTTGTAACTGCTTCCAAATTAGAAGATTGCTTCGCCTGAAACTACCTTCTCCGCTATGATAATATTCCACGTCCAAGGGAACATCATCGAAAATTATCTCTCTTGAAATAATTCTCATCCGCATTATGATCATCTTCCATCCCTTAGGAACTATGATCGAAGACAATTTCGCCCGAAATTACCTTCAGTTGTTTGTGACAACTTTCCGCAAGCTAGGGAATGATGCCGAAGACATCTTATCTTGAAGTTATCCTCATTTGATGCGATAATTTCCCAAAGGAAAATACCGAAGATCCACGCCTGTCGGTCCTTAAAAAGTTCGCCTAAACTCTACTTTTGCTATGCATGTATGTCGGCGCTCTTTGCTCTTGAACCTGTATGTCGGTGCTTTATGCTAATGAACCTGTATGTCGGTGCTTTTTGCTAATGAGCCAATGCTTAGGCGCTTTAAGCTAAGTGGGACGATCTTTTCATCAGGTCGATCACTTTACGTAATGAAGCCGATTACCTAATCATGTCAAATTGCTTAGAGGGGCTAACTAGCGTACCAAGGAACCCAAAATATATTGCAGAAGGCTAGCACAACCCCAGAAGGTGGCTGGTTGCTTTGGCGTCGCTGAAAATCAATCAGCGCCAGCCTTATGGCATTGGCGCCATGCGCTGAAAGTGGCGTCTGGCGCCAAGCACAGAATGTGATGCCAATGCCTAGGGACTGGCACCAGCACGGGAATCACTTTAAATTTCCGTTTTCAGTTCATTTCGTGCTCTGGTTTGTTGCGAAACTTCAATTGATCGTTGCTCATTCGTTTCTCAACCGAATTCGCTCAAATTTGTTGCAAATCAAAGCTCTTCTCATCCATATTCCCAATCTATGTTAGTTTTCCTCCAACTCACACCGGTTTTTATGAATTCTTGGTATGTTCATTCACGAATTTCATGAAAATTCAAAACTTATAATGCTCAATTTGCTTTGTTTATCAATTTTTATGCCATGAAATTGCTTGTTTATGTTTGTATATTGCCTTGGGAGTAATTTGAGACATGTTTGACTCAATTTCATAAAGAAATGAGCAATCCGCCATTGTTGGACCTCCTAAGGTCGTGAAGAACAATGTGACCTGGTCTTGTTGTTTTTGCTAGAAATTCTTGTATAATTTGTCACAATAATCACTATAGTGTTGCAAGAAATTGTTTGATTGCTTGAAAAAATGTTGTCATGCTCAATTTGAATTTGTGCTCTGTTTTTGTACTACGTACTCTGTTTTTGCGAACATAGTATCATGCGGCTAGGCGAACCTTTAGATACTATAGAACCTTAATTTATGATGATTCTGCACAATGTAGCATGGCTAGACAACGAGGCTCAGGTTCACGGTCCCGAAACACTAGACGGGAGCACGAGCCCGTGGAGGACGACACTACACCGTCCACTTCGCTTGGTCAGTTCCCAGAGTGGGATGAGCAGACCTTGTTCTTTGCCCCTGTCCACCACATTTCCGAGAGGGTGAGACGGGGAACCGAGCCTGGAAGGACACGGCATCACGGCTCTGACTACGATGGTCTAGGCGATTTGTATAGGATGCATATCGCCAGAGATCGAGAGACGAGACTCCTATGGGAGTCTTGCGGACTGGTTGCCCTGTTCGAGACCTCCGAGGCTATGGTCGCCTATAGCGGGGGTCACCACGTAGTACGCGCTCTGGTGGAGTTCTTTTGGGACACTACCAACACCTTTTATTTTCCATGGGGTGAGATGATGGTCACTCCTACAGACTTCAGTCTCATCACAGGACTGGAGTTCTCTTCTGTGCCGCTGCCATTTGACGGCGGTATCGACGTCTTTTCTCCAGAGGTCGAGGAACTGTTGGGGCCGATTGCTGTTCGGGCCCGAGCTGTGGTCGAGACGACTCAGTTCAGTGCTAGAGGGATTAGCCGCTCGACGCTGGCAGCGACTCTTGATGACGATGCGACCACCCAAGAGCAGCGGGTGCGCATCTTTGTGCTGATGTTGTTGTCAGGGACATTCTCCCCTGACAGGGGTAGTAGGGCGTTGCTTTACTATCTCCCTGCTGTTCGCGATCTCCGGCGGATCGGGACTTATGACTGGGTTAGCTTGCCCTATACTGACTTCGTTCGCGCACTGAGGGACTCGTGTCGCCACTGGTCCTTTAGGACGAATGTTGCTCTGTCTGATTTCTGGAAAGTCATAGAGGTAAACATTATTCCCTATAAAGTTTAGCCCTATATGTTTAGTTAGCATTTACTTATGCTTTAGCTTTTTTGTAGATCTGGTTCTATGAGTACTTTCCTTCCATTGCGCCGGCGAGACCATCGCCGAGGGGATATCCGGTGAGCGCCTCTGGGGCGGCCACCATGCGGACCTGTCTACTGCATGTGTCCGGAGTCGGATTATCTCGGTATGAATTTTGGTTCTTATCTTGCTCTTCTGCGACGTTTTAGACATGTTCTTACCCGATTGGTATTTTTATAGGGACCCGAGGTAGTATACCGACGATGGGGTGGTTGGACAGTCCCTGGATTAGCTGCACAGTACTCTGCTGAGCGCCGCTACTTTCTGGGGACCTACGGAGCTGTTGTGTACTTAGGAGAGAGAGTCGCCATACAGCACTCTTCCGATGCTTTTGTCGTTCCTGCTCCTCCACCACGCCACATGTTCGACGAGAGAGAGTTGTCGAGCATGGCTGAGGATTCTGGTTCCCTCTGGCAGTCCCATGTGATCCTTGGGCGGAGTTATGCTGAGGAGCTTCTTCCTTTGTTGGCTCCAGCCCCCGTGCCGGCCGAGGATGTGAGGGTAAGATTCTTAACTTTTTGTTTTTCGCTGAGTAGCCCCCAAGTAATACCTTACTGATTTCTTTATGTTTCATCAGGATGGTCCCACTGAGTTTGTGCCACCCCGTATGTCCATCCACTACCAGGGGATGTACGGGCCGATCGAGGAGATGATTTCTCCGGCTCCTGAGGGTGAGCGCTTCGTGGAGCGGTCGATTCCTCGTCACCAGACCAGGGTAAGTCTAGTTCTAATTCAGAATCTTGTATTCAGTTATCATGCATTTTTACTGACTTAACTTTCCTTGGCAGTTCTCACGCGAGGTGGTTTCGGCTATGGCACGATGCATAGATGCCTTCCGGAGCCAACTCGTCCGGATGAGGAACGCGGCTACCTGTCGTCGAGACGACGCTGTCCGAGAGGTAACTTTTCTTTACTTATTGTTTCTGCACTATGCTTCAGTTTTTACCTTGTTTCTGATTTAATTCTTTTTGCAGGGTCAGCCGATTGCTTCTCACACCCGTACGAGGCCTGAGGGGCGGAGAGAGCCGGCGAGGTCTAGCTCGAGACGTCGTCGCACTTCGTCAGGAGGTAGAGGTGGCCGTTCCGAGGATGCTCGAGCCGACGCTGCTGAGGGGTTAGGGTCTTCTTCTGAGGGTGCTCCTGCTGCACCGTTAGGAGAGGCTACCTTGGCTTTCAGAGGTGGTGTGATGTACGAGGTTGGCTCGTCATCGCAGCAGCCTCCGCGGTCTCAGCCTCAGGTTGGCCTTGGCTGGAGCGGTCCTGTCTTCAGTTTCCCTCCTCTTACGGAGACTGGAGCTGGTGCTGAGGCTGGAGCTGGTGGAGAGGTGACTCCTCGGACGGCGCAGTTTTATGGCATGATGGGCCTACGTCCTCCGGCGCCGTAGTTCATTCTTGTAATTGTATTTTATTTTGACTTTTTATAGAACTTTGCCTTTGACTTGTTATTTAGACACTTTATACTTTATGTTATTGTGAATTTATCTATTATTATGTTAGTGTATGTTAGTGTGTGCAGATGTGATAACAATTTTGCGCAAAAATTCCGTCATTTTCATTATTGATGGAGAATATTATCCGACTCTCTCCCCCAAAAGGAAAAATAAAAAATAAAACGGAGAGAAGGGCTGATTTTTGAATTTTAATATAAAATCCAAAAAAAGGAAATAAAAATTAACTAAAAATAATTGCTATATTTAATTAATTAAGAAAAGGATAGAAAGATATTTAGAAGAAATTAAAACGGGGCCATAAAGTCATTAACCGACTCCAATTTAATATCAAAACGCAAACTGAGCACGCGCGGCTGTCTTGCTGACTTGGCGCCAGCTGGCGCCAGCCTGTGGCGCGTGGCGTCAGGCGCTATTTCTAGCGTGTGGCGCCAAAAGCTGATGGGTGACGCCAATTCTCGGTGGGTGACGCCAATCGACGCTGACTCCGTATTTTATCCAGATTGAAATTCCTCGCAATTCGAGCATAAATAGCCCCCTGCTCAGCCGATTCTTCACATAATTCCAGCGAAAAAATTATTCTTCTCTTTAGAAAAAAAAATAATAATCATGTCTTTAGCCACTAAAACCTTCACCCAATATTCTCATGAATGGTGTTGATCTCTTAATGCTAGAGAAAGAAAAGAATTGGATTTATTTCATTTGGGGGGAATATATGGCATTAAAGGGGTAGATCTAGACATAGACTTCATACATACCGCTTTAGAATATTGGAACATTGATACACATTGTTATAGAATAGGGTATGATGAAATTAGCCCTTTGCCAGAGGAATTTGGTGCTATTTTAGGCTTCCCTGCAATAGACCTGGTAGTAATCCCAAGAATAGATGCATATTACTATATGGATTTTGAGCGCTTTTTTAACTTGAAGGAAAGGGATTTATCAAAAATAGTAGATGGCAATGTGGTGAACTTAAAAGAATTCGCACGCTATTATTTTGATAAACCGCTTTCTGAATCTTTTCACATATATAGAAGAAGGGCGTTCTTATTCTGCATGCTTAATCAATATTGTCTTAGTAGTGGTAAAATTAACAAGGGTCAATCAATTATAACCATTGTGCTAGAACAAATTGAATCAGGGAGAAATCCAATGCCATTGATAGTTGGAGAGACTATGATTAGTCTAGATGAGTTGAAAAGGGACCCAAAAGCACCTCTTCGCGGTTCTCCAATTTTATTACAAGTAGAAAAATAATATTTTTAATTACAGAAATCAAAAAATATATTTTTGTATTGTAATATTAATTTATTTGCATTCGATTTTTTTTTTTTTTACAGATGTGGCTAATGGAAAGGCTAGGATTAATTAGCCCTCCGGACGACATTGAAAGTTATTCGCCCACTTGCTTTGTGAGAAGAAAGAAGCGCATCCCTAAAATTGGGCGCCATGGGTGGGAGAAAGTCTTTGAATCACGTGATTTCACTATCAAGTGGGTCATCCCATGGTGGAAAATAAAAAGGATGGTTGGTGTTAACAAGCAACCTTTCTGTCGTCTTCCAAGCTTGTCTCGCATGACATATTATTACCCCTGCATAGTAAAGAGACAATATGGCTTGCTTCAAAATATTCCTTCCGGGGATCTTCGTCCTCCCTATGAGTATCCCATATCTCAAGAAGTAGATAAATTTGACACTTACTGGAGCGCTAGACCTTTAAGGGAAGTGATTACCCAAAAGGTTCCCCCTTCTTTACCTAATGATGTAAAGAAGTGGTTGTTGAAGAAGTCTTCAATTGATCAGGGTAGAACCAATGTGAAGAATCGTCTAGGTGACAGGGTGACACCGGCCAAGGAATGCTTAGGTGCAAGAATTGAGTTCAAGACACCTACAATGCCTAAGAAGAAGAATACTACTAAATACAAGGGGAAAAGGAAAGTTATAGACAAGAAGGCTTGGGTGGAAAAGAAGCATGGGGTGCTAGCTGAAGGAGAAACAATCTATTTTAAGATTGAATGAAGGTTCTCTAAAGGATACCTACTAGCTAAACTAATGGATGAAGAGGAGGAGGCGGAAAAGAATTGGAAAAGGGCAAAGAAGGAGAAGAAAGACTAGAATATTGCTTAGCTTTAGATTTATTATATTCTTAATTTTTATTTAAAGTTAATTAATTTCAGCCTTATTTAAATTCCATTAACAATGCAATTTTATTTCATTAATGAAATTTCAGCTTTCAATTAAATTGTTACTTTAAATTTATTTTATTAAAGCAATGAAAAACCGAAAAAAATTAATTTTCGGAGACCTTTCGAGTACGGAAGTCAAAAATTTTCCGAAAAACTCTTAAATTCGCCCAGATTTTATGACAGGATTGGCGTTAGTAATTGCAGATTGGCGCCAGCTATCAAGGTTTGGCGCCAGGCGCCAATTCCATCGTCTGGCGCTAATGGATTTTGCCTGGCGCCAGACTCTGTTCTGTGACGCCAGTTGCTTTTCCGACTTTTGTTGACTTTTTGTTGATTCTAGAACGCGGAGATGTCGAAAAATAAAGTGGCCGCACCCGTAATGGGTTGCCTACGTATCCTTTCCTAAGGAATCAGGCCGAACATAGCTCTCTTGAGTGTCCTACTCAAGTAATTATGGGTAGTATTTTTTAAGTTGGTTGGTCATGTTTGAGAATTCATTGCCATCCATGTCAGTTAATTTCGCTGCACCACCTGACAGGATCGTTTTGACAATATAGGGGCCGGAACAATTAGGTCTAAACTTTCCCCTTGGATCTAAAACATTTTTCCTTAGCGCTTTTAATACCAGATCTCCTACTTTGATATTTCTTGTCTTCACCTTCTTATTAAAATGTCTAGCCATACGATTTTGATAGCACTGAGTGTGATGTAGAGCTTCTAGTCGTTTTTCGTCGAGTAGGATCAATTCTTCATATCGTGCCCTAGTCCATTCAACTTCATCGAGTTTACTCTCTAGCGCAATACGGAGAGATGGTATTTCTAGTTCGACAGGTTGTACGACATCCATTCCATATACCAAAAAAAATGGTGTATTTCCTGTTGACGTATGGATTGACATGCGATAACCCCACAATGCAAAGTGAAGCTTGTCAGGCCAATCCTTATAATTTTCTGTCATTTTCTCGATGATAGTCTTTAAATTCTTATTAGCTGCCTTGACTACTCCGTTTGCTTGATGTCTATAAGGGGACGAATGATGATGTTGGATACCATATTTATGTAGCAATTCTTCACATTCGGCTTGAAAGTGAGTTCCATTGTCACTTATCATTTCATGTGGGACTCCATATCGACAAATGATATTTCTCTCGATAAAAAGTGCTACATGTTTTGCGGTGAGTTTAGCATATGATTGTGCTTCAACCCACTTCGTAAAGTAATCAATTGCTACTAGAATAAATTCATGGCCTCCTGTCCCTGGAGGAGCGATCTTGCCAATTATGTCAATTCCCCATGTAGAAAATGGCCATGGTGATGTGTAGGTGTAGAGCAAAGATGGAGGAACGTGTTGTAAGTTGGCATAAATTTGACACTTAGGGCATCTTTTTACATATTGATGGCAGTCCCTATTCATGATAGTCCAATAATACCCTTCTCGCATTATTTTTTGGACTAACATTTTTCCATTTATATGAGTTCCACAGATTCCTTCGTGGACCATTCTCATTATTCTTTGTGCATCCACCTTCCCTACACATAGGAGGGCTCGACCTTTAGGTACCCTTTTATGTAGGTCGTTGTCTATGAGTACATATTGAGAAGCCAAAAGTCTCAAGGCTCGTTTAGCTCTTTTGTCAACATGAGGAGGGTATTCTCCATTGGTGACATAGTTGAGAATGTCTGTGAACCATGGTTCTTCTTCTTGTTCTTCATCTTCGTCTTGGACTGGGTTGTCGTCTTCTATAGTCTGTATATATGCCGGTTTGTGCCTTTTTTCGATAGTTAGAGGCATTTGCTCGATATCCATGGGAATCCTAACCATTGAGGCTAATCTCGCCAAGGCATCAATAAATTGATTTTCTTCTCTAGGTAGATATGTGTATTCTACCTTCTCTAACTGATCGGTAAGAGTTTCCAGATAAGTTTGGTAAGGGGCTAGGCTTTCGCTCCTTACTTTCCACCTTTTAGATATTTGATTGATGATTAGAGAGGAATCTTCTAATATCCTTAACTTCTTTACTCCCAATGCCAGAGCTGTTTCAAGGCCTACCATACATGCTTCATATTCAGCAGCGTTGTTGGTAACGTCGAAATCAAGCTTTATTGAGATTGGGACGTGTTCTTCTTTAGGTGATACTAGTAGCACTCCGACACCACATCCCTTTTGGTTTGAGGCTCCGTCAAAATACAAAGTCCAAGTATCATATTCGGTGACCATCAAATCTTCATCTGGAAATTCATTGTCCTGTATTGGTGTCGAGTCTTCTATTGGAAAATCTGCCAGAAAGTCCGACACCACAGATCCTTTAATAGCTTTTTGTGGCATAAACCGCACATCGAACTGGGCTAAGTTGACTATCCATCTTGAAATACGCCCATTGAGCGTTGATTTCTCGAACAAGTATTTGAGTGGATCAAATCGAGATACCACGAAAACGGTATGCACCAACATGTAATGTCTCAACTTAGTTGTGGCCCACACCAAAGCGAGGCACAATTTCTCGAGTGGCGTATAGCGTGTTTCGTATTCGAGCATCTTCTTACTTAAGTAATAGATTGCATTCTCTTTGTTTTCTACCTTTTGTGCTAGCATGGATCCCATTGTCTCTTTGGTAACCGTCAAATATAACCTAAGAGGTATTCCGGGAAGTGCTGGCACTAATACGGGAGGATTTGTGAGATAGGCTTTGATCCGGTCAAAGGCTTTTTGACATGCAGAGAGTTGTCACAAACAACTTGAGGTGATTTCAAGCGAAATTGTCTTCTATCGTGTTCCCTGGCTTGCGGAAGATGGTCACAAAGTGCTAGAAGGTCGTTTCAAGCGAAGCAATCTTCGATGGGGTTCTCTAGGTTGCAAAAGTCTATCATGGAGAAATTAGTGGCGGTTACAAGCGTAGCAGTCTTCAGGCGGCATTCTCTAGCTTGTAGGAGGTCGTCAAAAATATGGAAATACAACAATGCAACAGCAAATCGGTTAGCTTCAGAGAAGTGTGCTAGACAGTGCAAGATACGCGTTTATTAACTCCTTTATTTGTTTGACTAACGCTATTTTTGCAGGTATCGACGTTAAAAGAGTGATTTAGGATCACGGAACGTTCTGAATCATTCTCCATCCCTATCGATACTTTGACTTTTGTTTTCAAAACTTGCGTTTCTCCAAACTCAGTCAAAGTGGGGGCTTATGTAGACACCCATTTGTGTCTCCCCAAAATCAAAACCGGTGATGATTACCTTTCACGTCGAATCATAATCGAATGAAGTGAAAGTGTGGAAAGTCTAGTGTTGCGGATAGTTTTAATTTCTTTTCTTTTCTCTCTGTTTCTTGAAAACCTATTTTAAGAAAATAGCCAATCCAGTTTGATTGGTCCATAGTATGGTACCAATAATGGTGTAGTTGGATGGGGATTGAAAAGACCTTTCCAACGATACATTATAAGCCCAATTCCGATGAATAATGAGGAACTTATGGCCAAATTACAAAACTAGGCCCGGTTTGAGCCTTGTATGCGGCCCAATGATCTAGAAGAGGGCCTAATATGGATTTATCATTCCTAATACAATTAGGATTGGTTTTAGTTTTCTAGATTCTTCTAGAAGGTTCTTTTCATTCCTAATTCAATTAGCATTGATAAATTGACTTTTGTTGACTTTTTAGAGTTTTAATTAGAATAAAAGAATGTTTTTATGGAAAATACGATTTTGCCCTTCTGTACGGCAATATTTTATCTGAATTTAGAAAACGCGTGAAAAAATTAATTAGCGTCTGATGACAAACATTAGCGCTTGGCGCTAATGCCTAGTGCTAGCGTTAGCGCATGGCGCTAATGGTCAGCGCCTAGAGCTAACTTCTTTTCCCCTCGTCGAAACACTGATTTGTTTTTCTATCCTTTTGGCTGATTTTCTCTATAAATATCATCCTAAAATCTCCGTTATTCATCAACAATTCACATCAATTCTTATACTCTCTAATTCTTTTCTCTCTCGAAGCTAAAGCTTATTCTCTCTCTCTTTTCTAAACCAACCCTTTTGCAAACAAAATTCCGCATTCACAAGACCAAGAATCACCTTGCATTGTTTGAAGTTGCCTTCGCCCTAGAAGTGAAAGGTTTTAATATATGAGGGTTTGATCCCAAATCTCTATTTCAATTATTTAATTTAATTGTTTTGATTTAATATTTCCTTGAAGTTACTAACGCGTGTATTTTGTTATTAGAAAGAGATACGAGGCATCCAAGTAAGTGATTTAATGGTTTTTATTAATATTATGATGTAGAAATCATGCTTAGGTTGTTATTATGATTTCTAGTGTCATGTTAGGGTGTTTTGATCTTCCTAGTATCATGTTTAGGGTAACAAATAAAAAATCCTAATATCAAGTATGATTAAAAGTATGATGCCTTTTATATTCTTTCCTAATATTCATGTAAGTATCGTGTTAGGGTTAAAGATATGATTTTTAATGTTTAGTGACATGATAGGGTTTGTTATTAATCTTGTTAGTATAATGCCTAGGATCTTGCTATTATTATGCTTTAACATGGTTATTTTATATTATGATTATTATTATCATGATTATGATTGTTATTATATTTCTTGATGATATTTATTTTTATTGTTTGATCACGCCTTTTATGCATGCTTAAATGGAATTTGTTCTTGTAATCACACTTAATAAGATAATTAATAATCTTGTTTAGGGTTAATTTGATTATAATTCAAGTGATCGCCAATAATAGCCTGATTTGTGCATTAATATTCAACCAACATAGATTAAACAGGTTTAGGGTTAATCCTATTGATTGCATGTTAGTCAGAAAGCGCACATGAATACGATCAGAATAAAGTAGAGGCCTATTACTAGGGCAGGTTCAATCTCTTTTAGGTTGGATTTGTACCTTCATCCTCAAAATAGCAGTCATGGTTCCAGACCTATTGGAGTTGACGATCTATTGGATCGTTAAGGGGTGTAACCTTCACCCTGTGAACGGTTTACAAGTTCCTAACATTTGTTGGCGACTCTTTTGCTCTATCTTTTTTCCCTTTGGACGTCACCGTACTTTAGTGTATGATCAAAGTGGGGTTCAAGTTTGGGGTAATGCTTGAAATATTCCCTACAGTTTTTGGCGACTCCACTAGGGAGGATTTCTATTTTAATTCCTGAAATTTTTTTCGGCAATGATTTAGAAATGAGTGGATTAGACTCGAAAAGTTCTAAGTAATTCATGTGCGTAATTTTGATTAACATTATTGTCATATGCATAAAATAGATCTCATTGGAAAGACCATCCTTAATGAGTTAAAAACATAGGATTTTACACGTAGGAAATTTGAGGAATATCTTTCACAACTGGGATCGAAATAATGCTGCACGAAACTGGAAAATTTTATCGAGCACAGAAAGCTGCTGAGACATGTAGGAACTAGCGTAAAGGAAAAAAAGTCTAGCCCCAACAATTTGACGTTAGCACCAGGCGACAGCTTCTGTCGCCAGGCGCTAAAGCCAAATTGTGGCGCTGACCTCTGTTTGCTGGTGCCAAGTTCTTCCAATACCGAGCCAGAAATATGCATTCTATTTTGGACCAGTTTTTAGCACTATAGGTTTGCGTCGTACGAGGAGTGACTTCCTGATTGATGGATTGACAGTAAAACCTATCTGTCCTTTTTAATGATTCAAATGGTCACGTTTTGAGAGGTTGGACCTCGCCACTCTCGGAGAGCATTTTGAACATTTGAGCATATGGAATCCCAATTGGAGTATAGAGTCTATTACTCTTCTTGGGTTTATTGATTACTTGCAGAGAAAAGGGTTTCTTCTTTATGGACGGAACCTTGTCACACTTTTTCTGAAGCTCCTCTAATTGTTTCTTCGCAACTTCGAGAGCTTCACGCAACAAGTTTGATCCTTCCAACATGGACAGTGTAAGCAATCGTACGTCATCTTTACTTGCTAGTTCCGGAAAGTCATCTATGGCATCGAAAACGATCTCCTCCTCTTCTTCAATAGCATGGATTTCTTCGATAGGTTTGATGAGAGATGATGGATCAACCTCGTTTTCCTCATCAGAGATGGCCAAGGAGTGAGCGAGAGGTGCATTATCAATGCTCGGCTTCTTACTGGCAGGAGGCAATGGTAGTTTAATATTGTCGATTAAATCTTGGATATCTTCCTTAAGCTTCCAACAATTCTCGGTAAGATGGCCCCTACCTTGGTGATACTTGCAATGTGCATTGGGGTTCAAATGAGCCATCCTCTTCTCGACCGGTGGGTCCCCAAATGGTCCAATAGGAGTTATAAGACCTTTTGCATTTAATCGGTCAAATGCGGTGTCATAACTCATACCTATAGGACTAAAGTTCCTCCGAAATGATTTCTTTTGTCCTTGATTATTCATAGCCAGGACTTCACTTAAGTTAAAGGTACTAACATTGTTTGAGTGGGTGGTTTTGGAAGAAGAAGGATTGTCGTTCTTCTTGCCTTTCCAGCCATTGTTGGAGTTATTGTTAGCAGCTTTCAGCTTATCCAGGTCGTCTTCTATATTGATTCCAATGTCATAGACGGCCTTGAAGGTATGGAGATTATTCTGGTATTTAAGATGCTTGGAAGGCATCTTCGAACAATGTTAGGTGTTTCTTGGTCTTGTGAATGCGGAATTTGTTTGTAAAAAAAGGTTGGTTTAGAGAAAGATAGCTTCAACTTCGAGAGAGAAGAGAATTAGAGAGTATAAGAATTGATGAGAATTGGTGACGAAAAACGGAGATTTTAGGAGGCTATTTATAGAGAAAATCAGCCAAAAAGATAGGAAAACAAATCAGAGTTTCGACGAGGAAAAAAGAAGTTAGCGTCAGGCGCTAAGGCTAGCGCCAGGCACTAATGTCTGTCGTTAGGTGCTTATTAATTTTTTCACGCGTTTATTAAATTCATATAAAAATTTGTCGTACAAAAGGGAAAAAACTTAATTTCCTTATAAACACTCTTTTATTCTGATTAAAACTCTAAAAAGTCAACAAAGGTCAATTTATCAATGGTAATGTAATTAGGAATGAAAAGAACCTTCTAGAAGAATCTAGAAGACTAAAACCAATCCTAATTGCATTAGGAATGATAAATCCATATTAGGCCCTCCTCTAGATCATTGGGCCACATACAAGGCTCAAATCGGGCCCAATTTAGTAATTTGGCCATAACTTCCTCATTATTCATCGGAATTGGGCTTATAATATATCGTTGGAAAGCTCTTTTCAAGCCCCATCCAACTAAACCATTATTGGACCCATAATATGCACCAACCAAACTGGATTGGCTGTTTTCTTAAAATAGGTTTTCAAAAACAGAGAGAAAAGAAAAGAAATTAAAAATAACCGCAACACTAGACTTTCCACAATTTCACTTCATTCGATTATGATTCGACGTTAAAGGTACTCATCAACGGGTTTGTTTTGGGGGAGACACAAATGGGTGTCTATAGGCATATACCATATGTTGATTTTGCCGGTAATATATGTTGAACCAACAACCTTGTGAGTTAACGAGTACAACTAATCAGGTTGCAAGTGTGTTAACTTCACAGAAGTAGTTTTTAGATGTCCATCCCACTTAACGATGGTATGTTAAATGGAGGATGCCTAATACTTGCACAAATGATATAGTCTGGGAAGGGATTTTTTGCTTTCGTTCATAGCTGATATTATTTACATGATTACATATCGACATCGCTTTATACTTAGAAAAATGATTCATTTTTCATACAAAGTATTTCTTAGGCACCGCTGTATTCCAGACATTTTTCAATGGCTTTCCTTCCATTGTTTCTAAATAGTACGACCCTTAAATCACCGTATCCCTGATCCAATATGGACCTTCCCAATTGGCCGTTAACTTTCCATCCTCATTTCCCTTTCTTGTTGCCGTTGTTCTACGCAGCACCAAATCTCCTATTCCCATAGGGCGATGACTGAATATTTTGTTATATGCCCTTGGCATTCTATCTTTATAAGCCGCTGATTTAACTACCGCTTTTTCTCGTAACTCTGGCAGGAAATCCAGTTGATGTCTCAGCAGCAAATCGTTCGGCTCTTTACAATAATGTTGTACCCTGAATGTTGGCTATCCTACTTCTGCCGGAACCACCGCTTCTGTCCTAGAGACCAAATTGAAGGGGGATTCACCTGTTGCTTCTCTGACCATTGTTCGGTTTTCCTATAGTATTTCTGGAATGAGATCTGCCCATAACCCCTTTACATCTTCTATCTTCTTTTTAATAGCTGTCATGATCTGCTTATTTGTTGCTTCAGCCTGGCCATTTGATTGTGGATGACATGCTGCTGTGTACGCAAATTTTACCTTGTACATAGCTAGAAAATCCTTTATTGTTTTACAATCAAAATGTGATGCATGATCGAAAACCATTACCATTAGCAGCCTAAACCTCGTAAAAATGTTCTTCTAGATAAACCTCTTGACCTCAGCTGCTGATATCTTTAATGCAGTTTCCGGCCTTGTATCAAAATTCTCCATACACAAGTCCCATACTGTCGGTTCTCTTTCCCTTTTAGGACTTCTTGGTATCGAGCCCTTCTGTACCGGATTTTTCAAAGCTGTCATATAACATGACTTTGCCATCACCTGTCCACCATGCACCTTTTCCACATTTCCCAAATTTGACACATAAGCAATGGTTAAATGGTAAGTTGATACCACTGCCCGTATGTCTTGAATTATTGGCCTTCCAAGAATAGCGTTATACGTTGACGGGACATCTATGACCAAAAACACTGCCATGACATCTCTCACGGCTGCTCCATCTTAAAACCTAACCGGAAGGACCATACTTTCCTCCGGCCTCACTGTTGAACCATTAAAACCAATCACATGGTCAAATACCAGCGTTAAATATTGCCTGCCTATCAACATTTCATTAAGTTCTTGCATAAACAGGACATTAGCTAAGCTGCCCCCATCCACCAAGACTCGCTTAATATCAACCCCATTAATTTTTGTTATAAGCACCAAGGGGTCATGTAGGCATCATTCGAAGTGCGCCTACGTTAAATCATGTGTGAATATACTTGGAACTCATAGGAAGTGGGAATTGACATAATACGATTAGGGACAAATAAAGTAGGGAGCCGCCAACAAGTTTATAAGGAACTTGTAAACCGTTCACGGATCATAAAAAGGCAACCACGATAAGGGACAACGATTGACCCGTGAAGGTTACACCCCATTCATAATCCATGAGTCACTTACTCCATATGGTTCAGAACTAGGAAAGGAGGATCAGGGATAATGGTACGAAGTGAGTCATGGAGTCACATTCTCCCGTATTGGCCTCTACTCGATTCTTATAGTGAAAAACATTCCTGCGATCTCAAACGCATATAAACAAAGATTCAATTTGCTCCAAACAATTATTAAGCTAAATTAGTATAATATTAATGCAACACATAATTCTAAAATATTGTGATCACTTGAATTAACAACAAGATTAAAAAGGAACCTAAAACGGTTGTCCAATTTATCTTATTAAAACATGCTATATGGTGATCAATAAATAAAATAGAATAACATCAATATTGGAAGCAATTTAATAATAATTCCAACAATATAAAATCGTTAGCAAAATAATAGAAAAAAAGGAATAATTCTTACTTTGATTCTGTTTGCTTGCAACTACAAATTAATAAACAAGTTAGTAACTTCAAGGAAATAATAATAAAACAATTATTAAATTAAATTAAATTAAGTAGTGTTGATTTAGGGCCAAACCCTCAAACAGTTCTACCTTTCACGCCTTGGCTTAAGGACATAACCACGAGTAAAATATGGACTTCTTGGATTGCTTGAAGAAGGAATTTTGAAAAAAGAAGGGTAGGCTAGTGTTTAGGCTAGAGCATAGAAGAGAGAAAATGGAGAATTAATTGATGCCCCGTACATGAGTATATAGAAAAAATGTGCTGAAGGAACACACGGAACCCTAAAATGATAAAAACCCTAAAAAAGTATACAGCGACACGGTAAAGTGTACCGTCACATGGGAAATCCCACCGTTAGACGGGAAATATTTCGGTGGCATGGTGTACTTTTGTGTGACGCGGAAAATATTTAGTGAACGGGGAAGAAAACGCGTTAAGGGTTTACACGGAAACCCCCATGTCACAGAAGTTGTCCCGTATCACGGGGAACCCCATCGTCAGACGGGAAAGTTTCCCGTGACACGGTCAACTGTTGCCGTGACGCGGGAGTTTTCAGTCCGCTTTTCCGTCTAAATTCATTTTTAAACCCTAATTTTGTTCAGCATTTTAAGTGTCGATTGATAATTTCGGGCCATTTCTGTTTTTATTATTATTTGGGCTAAAATAATAAAATTAAATTAAATAAATAAAAAATTTTGGGCCAAAATAAATAATAAAACAATAAAATAAAAAAGGTTTGGGCTAAAATTAAAAACTATGCTTTGACTAAACATCAAGACTTATCCATGGACTATTCAAAAAAATGAATTAAATTAAACACGATTTTTAAAGCACTCTCGGGATTAAATACTAAACTCGACCAATAGTGGCGGTGAAAGGTTGTTCATCATCAGGTTTTGTTTCGGGGATACATTTTTAGATGTCTATAGAAGCCCCCACTTTGACTGAGTTTGTAAAAACGTCAGTTTCGAAAACGATAGTCAAAGTAGTCGATAGGGATGGAGAATGATTTAAGACGTTCTACTATCCTAAATCACTCTGTATACGCCGATACCTGTAGAAAGATGTTAATTCCACAAATAAAAGAGTATAAAGATAGAATACGTATCTGACACCAGTGTATCGGTGACAAATGAGTTTGGCAGCTTCCTATGCTTGAAGGAATCCACCGGACAACGTTCGGTGAAACACTTTCCATGCCTGAGGAAAGCCGATTGAGGAATTTGGTAGCTTTCTAAGCCTGAAGAAACCTACCGGATGATACTTTCCATGCCCCGAGGAAAGTCGACGTATGAATTTGGTGTCATTCTATGCTTGAAGAAATCCACAGATAATGCTTTCCATGCTTGAGGAAAGCCGACTTGGCGGTTTTCTATACTTGAAGAAAAATCCACCGATAATGCTTTCCATGCTTGAGGAAAGCCGACTCGGCGGTTTTCTATACTTGAAGAAAAATCCACCGATAACGCTTTCCATGGTTGATGAAAGCCGACTACTACTGTAATCGCTGAAATTTGCAATTGTATGATGATTCGATTATCCCCAAATGTGGGCCACAGTTGATTCACACCTTCAAGTCGACTATCCGACCATTTAAGTGTTTTAAACCGTCGGCAAATTGACTTTGACGCTTACTGGGTAAAAATAGTAATTTTGATACCCTTTAAACGTTAGTTAAAATTTTCCGCGTAATTTACTAATTGTCAAATTTGTACGGAAAATAGCGCTATTTTAGACAAAATTCCAAGAATATTCACTGCCAGCTTCAAGGAACGTGCAGGACACGCGCGAGACCACTGTGTCACTATAGGCGTCGTTCGAAGTGCGATTACGTAAAAAGCATGTTGTGAATATGCTTGGCACTCATAGGAAGGGGGATTCGACATAATACGATTAGGGACAAATAAAGTAGGGAGCCGCCAACAAGTTTTTAAGGAACTTGTAAACCGTTACCGGATCATAAAAAGGCACCACGATAAGGGACAACGATAGGCAACAACGATTGACCCGTGAAGGTTACACCCCATTCATAATCCATGAGATTACTAACTCCATATGGTTCGGAACCACAAAAGGAGGATCGGGGATGATGGTACGAAGTGAGTCATGGAGTCATTTTCGCCCGTATTGGCCTCTAATCGATTCTTATGGAGAAAAGTGATTCCTGCGATCTCAAACGCATACAATCAAAATATTCAATTTGCTCCAAACTATTATTAAGCTAAATTGGTTGAATATTAATGCAACACATAATTCTAAAATATTTGTGATCACTTGAATTAATCAACAAGATTAAAAAGGAACCTAAACCGGTTTTCCAAATTATCTTATGAGGCGTAATTTTCAATTACATATTCCCTTTAAACATGAAATATGGTGATCAATTAAAATAATAGAATATACGTTAATATTGGAAGCAATTTAACAATAATTCCAACAATGTAAAATCGTTAGAAAAATAATAGAAATAAAAGGAACAAAATTCTTTCTTTGATTCTGTTTGTTTGCAACTACAAAATAATAAACGAGTTAGTAACTTCAAAGAAATAATAATAAAACAATAGTTAAATTAAATTAAATAAAGTAGGGTTGATTTGGGACCAAACTGTCAAACAGTTCTACCTTTCACGCCTTGGCTTAAAGACAGAACCACGAGTAAGTATGGACTCCTTGGAGTGCTTGAAGAAGGAATTTTGAAATAAAAAAGGTAGGCTAGTGCTTAGGCTAGAGCATAGAAGAGAGGAAAAACTAGAGAATTCATTGATGCCCCGTACATTAGAAATGAGGGGGTATTTATAGAGAAAATGTGCTGAGGGAACACACGGAACCCTAAAATGATAAATACCTAAAAAAGTATCCCGCGACACGGCAAACTGTACTGTGACACGGGAAGTCCGACTGTCAGACGGGAAACATTCCCATGACACGGTGCAATTTTTGAGTGACGCGGGAAATTTTTAGTAAACGGGGAAGAAAACGCGTTAATGGTTTACGCGGAAAGGACACGGAAATTCCCGTGTCGCAGCAGATTTCCCGTGTCACGGGAAATCCCACCGTCAGACGGGAATGATTCCCGTGACACGATGGGTACCTGCCGTGGCACGGGATTCCCAGTCCGCTTTTTCGTCTAAATACATTTTTAACCCTAATTTCGTTCAGCATTTTAAGTGTCGATTGGTAATTTCGGGCCTTTTTCTGATTTATTGTTATTTGGGCTAAAATAAGCAAATAAAATTAATAAAAGTTTGGGCCAAAAATAAATAATAAAACAATAAAATAAAAAAGGTTTGGGCTAAAATTAAATAATAAGTTTGGGCTGAAATTAAAACTATGCTTTTACCAAACATCAAGACTAATCCATGGACTGTTCAAAAATACGATTTTAATCAAATACGATTTTTTAAAGAACTCTCGGGATTAAATACTAAACCCGACCAATAGTGGCCGTGAAAGGTTGTTCATCATCGGGTTTGGTTTTGGGGAGACATTTTTAGGTGTCTACAGAAGCCCCCACTTTGACTGAGTTTGTAGAAACGTTAGTTTCGAAAACAATAGTCAAAGTAGTCGGTAGGGACGGAGAATGATTTAAGACGTTCTGCGATCCTAAATTATTATGTATACGCCGATACCTGTAGAAAAATGTTAATTCCACGGATAAAAGAGTAAAAGGATAGAATACGTATCTGGCACCAGTGTATTGGTGACAAATGAGTTTGGCAGCTTCCTATTCTTGAAGGAATCCACCGGATAACGTTCGTTGAAACTCTTTCCATGCCTGAGGAACGCCGACTGAGGAGTTTGGTAGTTTTCTAAGCCTGAAGAAACCTACTGGATGATACTTTCTATGCCTGAGAAAAGTCGACATATGAATTTCGTGTCATTCTATGCATGAAGAAATCTACCGATGATGCTTTCCATGCTTGAGGAAAGCCGACAAAGGAATTTGGCGGTTTTCTATACTTGAAGAAAAATTTGCCGATAACGCTTTCCATGCTTGAGGAAAGCGACTTGGCGGATTTCTATACTTGAAGAAAAATCCACCGATAACGCTTTCCATGCTTGAGGAAAGCCGACGACTATTGTAATCGCTGAAATTTGCAAGTGTATGATGGTTCGATTATCCCCGAACGCGGGCCATAGATGATTCACACCTTCAAGTCGATTATCCGACCATATTAGGTGCCTGAAATATCGACAAATTGATTTTGTCGCTTATTAGGGGCAAAAAGGTAATTTTGATACCCTTCAACCGTCAGTTAGAATTTTTCGCATAATTTTACCGAAAAATTAACTGTCCAACATGCGCGGAAAATCGTGCAGCTTTGGTTAAAAATACCAGGAATATTCGCTGCCAGCTTCGAAAAATGTGCAAGACAACAATCTGAACCCCGTGCTACGGTGGTGTTTTGCCGTCATATGGGAGTAATTCCCGTGTCGCTGGAATTTTTTGGCAGAAAAAAAATTCTACGCGCTTCGTTCCACGCGCCTGAACACCGTTGCTTAATAACGAAAAATGTGGAACGGTAACAGGATCGTGCAACGGTTACTTTTGGCTTTAAATATCAACCATTTTTCCCATTTTGCTCACTCACCATTTCTCTTTCTTGTTTTGTGTTCCCTCCATTTAAAAAAAAAACCGCTCGGATTCCCGTGTCTCGGCTGCGACACACCGCGCTCGGAATTTGTTCCCGTCAGACGGAGTTCTTCCCCGTGGCGCGGCGTTGCTGCTGGTTCGTATTTCCATTTTTCTTTACTTTTTTTTCGCTGAGATTTTGCTGCTGCTTGCTGCTATCACTGTCGTGCTACTGTTGCTGTTTACCAGAGCTCCGGTGATCCTTGAACTCACTGTGACGCGGAATTTTATCCCCGTGACACGTCATTAGCTCACCGTGTCGCGGCGTCGCCTAACCGTGTCGCGGCGGCTGCTTTGATCTTCACGGTTTTTCGAGATTTTGGGGCTCAAATCTTCATTAATTCTGCTCTAAATTTTTTGCTACTTTCCTCATTTTCGAGTCTCTACAAGGATCTATGTAAGTTTCCCTTGATTTTTCCTCGAATTTGCTTCAAATGAGTAATTTCATGAAAAAACCCTTAAAAATCAATTTGGGAATTTTTTGATTTTGTGGTTTATGTTGAAATTCTTGCTATGAATTTTCTTGCACATGTATGTATGCGTGTTTGTGAGCGATTTGAGACAAAAATTGCATGATTTGGTGAAGAATTGAGCAAAATCACCATTTTTGGTACTACTTGTGGTAATTGGTGTTCCTTGTTGTTCATGGTGTTTCTTTTGCACTTGAAATGATGACATATTGGTTGTAGATCCTGTAAAATATGCTATGATGCGTCGATCTATTGTTTTTGTGCAATTTTGAGACATGCTTTGTATTGTGTATGTACTACATTGTCATGGAGAATATAGTATCATGCAATTAGGAGAACATAGTATCATGCAATAAGGAGAACATAGTATTAGTTCGTCATGGAGAAACTAAATACTATAAATAATTCCATTATTTTGCCAATTTTTAGCCTTGAGGTAAAAATTTAGCATATAATGCGATAAATAACTAAATAACTTAGGAAGTGATGCTAAGCATTTAGATTTTTTTATTAAAATGCAACTCAAACTAAATGTCTTAGGAAATGATGCTAAGCATTTAGATTTTTATTTTTTTAATAGCATGCCTAGGCGACGGGATCGCGATCTTTCTACCCATGGCTGGCGTCAGGCTTTTCGGGAGGACACTCCCACGATTCCCGAGGGTATGGACGACGACGCCTTAGAGTTTGAGCCTCGGGCCTTTACAGGTAGAGGTAGGTGGGTTCCACCTCTTTGGACTCCATACCAGTTGGTTTTCTGTCGTGAGAACCACGTTTCTCATCGCCCACTTGCCGGCATAGTTGACGGCACGCTTCGCCACCACAGTTCTGGAGCCGGATATTTGATTCCTCGACTTCACCAGATTATCATGAGGGATCCTGCTACAAACGCCTTATGGGAATCGACTGTTTTAGTGGATTTTTATTCGGTGGTCGTAGGGTTTCGCAGCCCCCGGGGTTGCGGTGCGACAGTAGTTCGCGCATTGTTGGAGTATTTTTGGATACTACCAACACCTTTCACTTTGCTTGGGGGGAGATGACAGTGACCCCTCTGGACTTTAGCATGATTTCACTAACCGGGCCGTAGCACAGATGTCTGATCTTTCTTGGCGAGCGGCTGAGGAAGCCGATTTTATTGGTCCGATCGTTCAGCATATCAGGACCCACCCAGTTTCTCGAGGTGGTCCTAGGAGCAGGCGATCGGAGCTGGCTTCGGTTCTAGCTCGTGGTTTTGACATGGAGGAGACATTGGCTGAGCAGCGAGTGCGGATCTTCATTCTGATTCTTATTTCCATGACTCTTTCTCCTAATAGGAGTTCACGTGCACTTCTTTACTACCTCCCTTCTTTAGTCAGGATAAGTGAGATAGGATCCTTTAGCTGGGCCAGCCTCGGATACTCCGACCTTCTCTTGTCGTTACGTCATGGCTGTAGGCAGCTAAACGACGAGTCTCCCGTCACTGTCTGCGGTCGAGTCGTAGAGGTGACGATCCTTTCCTTTTCTTGTTTTATTTTAATTTTTTTGACTCATATGCTCAAAGATTACATTTCACTGCGGCTATGGTTCTACGAGTACTTCCCAGGATTGGCTCCTCGACGACGTCGTGGAGCGGTTCATGACTTCCCTATCGGGGCCAGCTGGCGTGACCGAGGAAAGTCACGGGTGGAGTCGGTCTCTGTGCTGCGTGGGCTGCTACGCCAAGGCACCTCTTCTGTTGGTGTAAGAATTAGTTTTGTTGCCTGTTATTTTCTCTTTGACGTGATTTCCGGTGTGTCATGCCATCTTTTTACGGTTTTCAGGTTGCCAATGATGACCAATATCGTCCTTGGACTGGGATGACTAATCTTCCCGAGGCCTTGCATCTTTCAACGCACCGCACTGTTTTGGTTGGTACCGGACGCTTTGTCTGGTATTTGGGGGAGCGTGTCGTTCGTCAGCACAATGGTGATCGCTTTGTGGTGCCCTCATCTCCACCGGAGTCGATGATGGACTCGCGCTTGCTTTGGGAGTTGATAAACAAGGGAGAGCGCTACACTTTTCCTTAGCAGGTGCTTGTGCACATGAAGGGTGATTATGCGCAGGACTTGAAAAGAATGGTGTCCTTCGAACAAGTGTACTATTCTGTTAGTGGGTTCAGAATTATTAAAAAGCTAATATATTTAGTGAGGTCAAGTGATCGGAATACCTGGGTGGAGGCCGCTTCCGATCAGTAATATTAATGAATAATTAATATTACAGCTTAATCTTGACTGAACCCTTCGGGTCACACCCAAGCATTCAACAAAACGAACCGATGAATTAATTCGGAAGGAATTAATGAGTCGACCGAGTAATATTTATTTAAATGTCGGAAATTCGAGCTTAGAGCGTCGAAACCGAGCGTCGGAAGTCGAGTCGAAAAATAGTGAAAGACGAGACGAGAAATAGTAATAAATCAACAAAAGACCAAAATACCCCTAGCATCGGAATGCCCTAGCAAACCGAGTGCTAAGGGCATATGGCGTAGCATGGTGGCTAGCATGCGCACCAAGCCGAGCCTAGGCTGGTTGGTGCGTGCTAGCGCACCCATGCTAGCAACGCAAGGCTAGGCGCTGCCTAGTGCGTGCTAGCATGCTAGGCACAGCCTTGTGCGCGCAATGGCTAGCAAGCCATGCCGCAACAAGCTGCAGCAGCTAGAACGCTAGGCGCGCCAGCTCGCCACAGCTAGCAGCAGCATGGCTAGGCCATTGCTTGCTGCCTAGCAGCGCTGGCCAAGGCACAAGGCCAGCAGCAGCCCGCACAAGCATGCTAGGCTTGCTGGCCAGCAGCGCCTGGCAGCCCGCATGCTAGTGCTGGGCCTGCTGGGCTTGCTGGGCGTGGCTGCCACGGACAGCAACACATGGCAGCCCACCTTGGCTGCCTTGGTGCCCAAGGGTGGGTGCCATGTGGCTTGTGGTCCTTGATTGTGTGTGGAGAAAGGTGGCCGGTTATGGGAGAGGGAGTGGGGAGCAAGTTTGGTCCCCCCTTCTCCAAGTGGTCCTCACCTAACCACTCACTTGAGCTTGCCACTTGTTGATTTATTACTAGCTTGATTATTAATTTTATTTTAGCTTTAAAATAAAATGGAAAAATCATACTATCCCACATTTATGGGAGAGTAAATGATACTTCCATCATTTCCTATAAATACCCAAGTACGGGCATTGGAAATGATGCTTGAGTAAGAGTTGAAAAAGGCATCACAATTAGTGAAAACCTTTGAACTCAATATAATTACTCGGGTTTTATTGGTCGGGTCTTGCTAGCCCCAAGACATTGGACCTAGTCGGTTTTCTTGGTGCGGGTGGACTTCGTTGGAGGTCTCCGTGTGAGCGGGACTTGAAGCTTTCAAGTAAGAGGTCATTTTGGAGCGAAGCACGCGTCAAAGGTAATAAGCTTATCTTAATCTTGTGATTAATATTATTATGTTTATGGTTTTATTTATTGCGAGTGCCGTCTTGTTTTTGGGTTTGTTCCCGCGGTGAGTCGGACTCACCAAACCCCAACACCGGTATTGGAGCCTCGCTTGTTATTTTTAAAATCATAATATTTTCAAGGTGTTTTTATGGCTTAATTTTTCTGGTTTTAAGTTGCTAATTAGATTAGTAACTCGTTTTTCCAATTTTTACCTCGTATTAGAGCTGTTTTCAGCTCCCGAACCCAGATTTCGACCCAAAAATAGTGAATTTTGGGTGGAAAAGGCATTTGGAAATGGTTTTACCCTTTCAGGACTCGGTTTTTAGCAAAAAAACGACCAGAAATGCATTTTTCGAGGGATTTTTCGTTTTAACGAAAAATTTTAAGTCTTTCTAACCTTGAAAATTGATTGCATATTTATGGTGGTTATGAATTTGGTTCTTTCCTTTATTTATATGCAATTTTAGACCACTTTAAGCATGATTACTTGGTAGTAATTGGTGCTTGAAAGTTTGGTTTTATTTTTTCTCATAATTGCAAATTAATTGCATTAAGTGTGAAATAGTTGTTCTTTGTTGCTTCCAAGTACTAAAGATTCAATCTGTATTTATGATAAGTGATTGAAACTTTGAGTTACTAAATTCCATGAATTTTGGTTAAACTTTGTTGATTTAATCATTTTTTAGTTGATTGGAATCATAAAGTTTATAACTTCTGATTGAAATTGGTTTATCTTCATATTGGAAGATATAATTTTTTCATGGAGTCACAAGTATTAAAGTTGGAGTCTTTATTGAACTTATGTTCATTTTTCTAACTCCCTTTTATTTTGTCAAAATCTCAAGATTAATTTAAAGTTATTAAATTAATAGTGAGAATTGCCCTAATTTATTTTATTACACCAAGTTAAACAAATTTTATTAAAGAATGGTTCTTGGAAATAAATTTGGTTAATTGCATTTGGATGAATTATTTAAGTTGGACTTGTTATTTTTCATTTTTCCTCAAAATTGATTCTAAAATTAATTTAGAATTGATTTATAATGTCACACACAAAATCGATATTTTTCGAAGCATTAGCACGCAACACAAGGCCTAAGAGCCCCGAGCTAGCTCTCGGCCAGCTGGGCTGCTCACGTAACCCATATGTGGCTGCTTGGTGCTGTGCGTGTGTGTGCGAGGAAGGGCGTGGGCTGCTGCTCGCTCCCAGCAGCATAGCGCGCCAGCCAGCAGCAAGCAGCAGCATGGCGCAGCAACAGCATAATGTTGTGCGCGCTGTGCGTGCTGCTACGCTTGGCTGGGCTGGGCGTAGCGCATGCGAGCACAAGCAGCCCACATGCATGCTTGGTGTTGCGGGGGTGCGCATGGGCATACTACGTGCTTGTCGTACGGTACGTACAATCCCATAATTGGCACAATAACCCCGGGTTATTAAGGCGATGCTATTTTAAAGTTAATTTTAGCGTTGCTTAATATGTAAATAAGGTTATTTTTTGGACTCCAAGTCTTAGTGCTAGGCACTTAGACATTTTGGAATTCGTAATTTTGCTTAAATTGTCGTTTTAATTATTTTAATTATTTTGTTTATTTAATTAAAGTTTTTGAGGCTAGGCCTCGGATTTTGAGCGACATTTGCAAAAAATTAATTTTGGCGAATATTTGGGTTCACCGACTTAATTAATTGGATTAGTTAAGTTGGATGCGGAATTTAGTGGGAGCGTCTCTTAGTTATTTCCATAACCGGTTAAAACAACTTTAACTAGTTTAATTAGGCATGTTAATTGGATTAACCACCTAGATTAGTTACTAGTTCTCGTGCGTTTTATGCATTGTTACTTTTTATCGTTGTAAAATGCATGGGCCATTCACATACAGTGAATGGATGAATGGAATGTAAATTCTCTCACGGGTTTTATGAAATGGCAACTAGTGGGGCCCGATTAGGATAGAAAATACGGACTGTGATCCGTGATGTATTTTTGTAAATCTAAATATGGTCTGCGAACCGTTGAGTATTTTTTGTACCTTAATATTTAGATTAGTCCTAATCGTAGATACTAGCAATTGTAATATTTTGGTCAAGTCTTGAAGATGGGGTTCTTAGAAGACAAAGCCATGAATTTGCAAATGAAGACCTTTTGAAGACTTGAAGATCTCAAGGGGTCATGCTAGTTGCCAAATGCATCTCTATTTATGTTTTCGATATATATTTATGTTTATATATATGAATTATATGTTAGATGCATGTTTAGGATTTCGAATTTTGAGATGATTAATTAAGTTCACTTAAATCAACCAACATAGAAACCCTAGGTCCCTAAAATATTGAGTAAAACTTGCCATTCCAAAACACACTTACCAACCGAACGAGGGTAGTAGTGGGCTACGCCAAAGCGAGGCATCACTACTTCTCCAAGGAACGTAAGGCATAACGGGTATGCAAGGTGGTTTTGGTTATACTCAACGATATGAGTGATGGAGTCCTAACATGTCGTGGCAAAGTGAATAAATTGTTTAGAGAGCATTGGATGCGATGATTTATTCAACCAAGAGTGGCTTGGAGCCATTAGCAAAGCGTTGCTTACCTTAGGAGATTGAGTGTTAAGACAAGCTAAAGCATGCTTAACCACTCTTTGTTTCTTTGGATCTTGGAATCGACTTATTCTCACCTAAAATGGGGACAATCTTTAATGTGTGAATAAGACGTTTTAAATAAGATTGATTACAATGCATGAATTCAATCTTATTTAAGTATAATGAATGGTTTTTCATTTCAAATTCTTTCAATTGTAGAATCATGTCTTCAACTAATGTCAACAACCTTATGCTCCCGGAATTGCCCGAAAAGTTGCCAATTTCTCTTAACTTGGTAAACTTTAAGGAATGGGAAGAGGAACTCCACAAGACCCTCCGAAATTTCTACCTAGAGCACATTCTGGACACTCAAATCCCGAGTTTCTACTCAAAGGGGATTATGAGTGATGAGGCACATGAGGTATGGAGTGTGGATTGTAAAAGAGTTTCCAGACTCATGGAAAACTCCATCTCGGTACAATGGAAGGGGAAGTTCTCCAACTATTTTCCGGACATGATGCTCAAAGCTCTAGAAGATGTAGTCAATTTGAAAGTCACCAAAAAGTACCAGAGGCAACTATGATGGACTTGTGGAAGATGTGACTAGGTCACTCTCGAACATGAGGATCAAGCCACTTCAAGATGGGTGTCTCAGGAAAGAGAGACAAGAAGTATGGGCTAAGGTCTATAATGCAAGACTTAGACCCGGGATGCCACTTTAAGCTCATGTGCTCAACATGACAAGGCTATTCACCCATCTGGAGATAATTGGCAAACCAGTGGACGATGAGCAAGCGGCTCTCATGCTACTAAGCTCATTGCATTCGGGGTATGTTTCATTAAAGATGCGACTAACGGCCAAGCGGAACAAACTGTCCTTGATGGAAGTTGTTCAAGAGCTCCAGAAAACCTATTCTTGCAAGAAGGCTAAGGTTGCTCTGAGACCAAAGAAGAAGGAGTTCAAGAACAAAGCTAAGATGCGCTGCTTCTATTGTAGTAGACCCGGACACTAAAAAAGAGAATGTAGCATGTATCTAGAGATGAGGCGAAAAGAAAAGTAACCTCAATCTCAGGTATCATCTTTACACTTGAACATAAGCCATTTATAAGGTATTAGATACCGAAAAATTGGCTCACTATATGCTCCTGTTTTAGGAACAAAGTGAGCGGTGCTTTTCAAGTGGATATGAGTACACAAGTGGAAGAAGAAGATAATCTTTCAAATAAAGCTTGTAATCTCATATTTTGTCTAGATTTAAAACTTGTTTAGTTTTATCTACCATATTTTGATCTTGTGGCGTTGGACGTCATTTTGAACTTGATCACAAGACATATCATCTTGTTTATATTTATGGAATGACACGTTTGTGTCTTTGGACAAATTGTTTATAATGATACCAAAAGAGCTAAGACCATAGAGTCAAATCAGACTTACTTGTGGCATTGTCGTCTTGGCCACATCAACATCAAACGCATCAAGAAACTTCTACAAGAAGGTGTTCTTGACTCTTTCGATTTAGAATCGTTTGAGAATTGCGAGGGATGTCTATTAGGCAAGATGATTAAACAGCCATTCTCCAAGTTGGGAGAAAGGGCAAGTGACTTATTGGGTCTTATACATACCGATGTATGTGGACCAATGAGCTCAACCACAAGAAAAGGACATCGATATTTCATCACTTTCACAGACGACTATAGTAGATATAGCTATGTCTACCTCATGTCGCATAAATCTGAATCATTTGAAAAGTTCAAAGAATTTCAGAGGGAAGTTGAAAATCAGCTTGGCAAGAAAATCAAAGCCCTTCGATCGGATCGAAGTGGTGAATACTTGAGCCAAGAATTCGATGACCATCTGAAAGAAAAGGGTATACTTTCATAATTGACACCTCCATGAACTCCACAATGGAACGGAGTATCCTAAAGGAGAAATCGGACCTTGTTAGACATGGTACGATCAACAATGGGTCTTAGTGATCTTCCTATCTCTTTCTGGGGACACGCACTTCTAACTGCGGCACTAACACTGAACCGTGATCCATCAAAAGCTGTAGAAAAGACTCCATATGAATTATGGACAAAGAAACCTCCTAGGTTATCTTTTCTAAAGATATGGGGATGCGAAGCATATGTCAAGAAATTGATTTCCGACAAACTTCATCCCAAATTTGACAAGGTTTACTATGTGGGCTACCCAAAAGAAACCAAAGGGTATTACTTCTACAACAAATCGGAGAACAAAGTGTTTGTTGCTCGCGATGGTGTCTTTTTGGAGAAGGAGAACCTTTCCAAAATGACAAGTGGGAGGAAAATCGAACTCGACAAAGTTCGTGAGAATGAGCAACAAAATCATAATGACAGTCAAAGTGCTCAAACAGCATCTGTTGACGCAGGTCAAAATGATCAAAATGTGCAAAGTCGAACCGACAATGCAAATGCTCAATCCATTACCCTACGTAGGTCTCAAAGGCCGAGATCTCAACTTGATAGATATCTTGGTTTAGTATTAACCGAGAATTAGGACATCCTGATTATGGATGGAGATGAACCGGCAACCTACAAGCAAGCGATGTCAAGCACCGACTCTGCTAAATGGCAAGAGGCCATGAGATCTGAAATGGATTCCATGTTTAAAAATCAAGTCTGGGACTTGGTTGACTTACCCGAAGGTTATACACCTATTGGATGTAAGTGGATTTTCAAGTTGAAAACTAACAAAGATGGAAATGTATTCATTTACAAAGCTAGAATGGTGGCAAAAGGTTACAGACAAGTTCATGGTATTGATTACGATGAAACCTTTTCACCAGTCGCAATGCTTAAATCCGTTCGGATCCTCCTAGCGATTGCTGCATATTACAATTATGAAATATGGCAAATGGACGTCAAAACCGCTTTCCTTAATGGTTATTTGGAAGAAACTGTGTATATGACACAACCTGAAGGTTTTGTCGACCAAAACAATGCTAGGATAGTTTGTCAGCTTAAGAAGTCCATTTATGGATTAAAGCAAGCAAGCAGAAGTTGCAATCTGCGATTCGATGAAGCCATCAGTAAGTTTGGTTTTATCAAGAATCCAGATGAATCTTGTGTTTACAAGAAGGTCAGTGGGAGTGACATCACCTTCCTAGTCTTATATGTCGATGACATATTGCTCATTAGAAACAGCATTCCATTGTTAGAGTCTGTAAAGGCCTGGCTTGGAAAGTGCTTCTCAATGAAAGACTTGGGAGAGGCTCAGTACATACTAGGCATCAAGATCTATAGGGATAGATCGAAAAGGATGATTGGATTGAGTTAGAGTACTTATATTGATAAGGTACTTGCTCGATTTGGCATGGAGGAGGCCAAGAGAGGTCACCTACCGATGTCACATGGCATAACCCTAAGCAAGAAGCAGTGTCCACAGACACCTGATGAGCGGGTAAGAATGAATCAGATTCCATACGCTTCGCTTATTGGATCGATCATGTATGCCATGATATGTATTAGGTCGGATGTATCGTATGCCTTGAGTGCTATGAGCCATTACCAATCAGACCCAGGAGAGGCGCATTGGACTGCGGCCAAAAATATCCTAAAGTACCTGAAAAGGAACAAGGATAAATTCCTGGTGTATGGTGGTGCAGAGGATTTAGTTGTGGAAGGTTATACCGACGTAAGCTTCCAGACAGACAAAGACGATTTCGAATCGCAATCTGGATATGTCTTCTGTCTAAATGGAGGGGCGTTTAGTTGGAAGAGCGCAAAGCAGAGTACAACTGCAGATTCTACAACTAAAGCCGAATAATTAACAGCTGCTGAAGCAGCTAAGGAGGCTGTTTGGATTCGTAAGTTCGTTGGTGAACTTGATGTTGTACCCTCTATAAAGGGTCCAATAGCCCTCTATTGTGACAAAAATGGAGCTATTGCTCAGGCCAGAGAGCCTAGGGAACATCAGAAGGTCAAACATGTCAAGCGGCAATTTCACATGATTCGAGAATGGAAATCAGAGGGTGAAATCAGAAGTTGCAAAGTTGGAACGGATGACAATGTAGCCGATCCACTTACTAAACCTTTGCCTCAAGTGAAGCACAACAAGCACGTTCAGGCAATGGGAATCAAGCATGTAGGAGACTGGCTTTGATTTCCTTGTTTAGTGTTTTAGTTTATTTTGAGAAAATTAATGTAGAACGCTAAGGAAAACCATTCATGTTTTGGAGTAATGTAAAATTTCATGCAATATTTTATTACTCCGTTATGCTATTTAATTGTGGTTTAGGATTAAATAATGAGTCCATTCGATTATGAGAATATTCAAAATAAGGTATCAAGACCAGCCTTGGTAAGGAAACACCTATTAAGTGAACATTGAATATTATAATAAAAAATTGTCCTTAATCAAGGTCATTTAAACGATGGACGATTAATGACCAATTGAGATTAGTGTGTAGTCTGATTTATAGCATTGTTTCATGTGCTACAAGGACATGATTGTCATAAATCATTTGCACAAGTATTGGTTTAGAACCATACTGGATCGACCTATGAGAATACTTTAAGAAATTAAAAATTTGTCATAAGTATACTTCTCATTATGGCTATCGGAACCTATTTCCTCGACCATGAGTATTGTGAGTTCTCTTGTTTGAGTACTAGTTCGCTTTGATGTTGTCAAACGTCTGCCGTAATAGGGGATTATAACGGCAACACTCGGGCGACTAGGTCCTCTCAGTAAGAGGAGCTACATTACAAGACTGGGAATGTCCCCCTACTAAAATAGGGAAGATGTCTTTGTTGTATACAAAGCCTCTCGTAGAGCGAGACTGTAAAATGCATGGCCGTGCTCGGATGGATTTTAGAAATCATCTGTTTATTGACAGTCGGACTCGGAATCGGGAAACACTTCTGGACGTAATAAGGATGGCAAAACAAATCTTACCTTATAGTTCATGAAGAGACATTAAGCGACATAGGAAAAAGGCTGTACACAAAATGCGCACTTGTCCGGAAGGACAAGTGGGAGATTGAAAGGAATGGTGTCCTTCGAACAAGTGTACTATTCCGTTAGTGGGTTCAGAATTATTAGAAAGCTAATATATTCAGTGAGGTCAAGTGATCGGAATGCCTGGGTGGAGGCTGCTTACGATCAGTAATATTAATGAATAATGAATATTACAGCTTAATCTTGATTGAACCCTTCGGGTCACACCCAAGCATTCAACAAAACGAACCGACGAATTAATTCGGAAGGAATTAATGAGTCGACCGAGTAATATTTATTTAGACGTCGAAAATTCGAGCTTAGAGCGTCGAAACCGAGCGTCGGAAGTCGAGTCGTAAAATAGTGAAAGTCGAGACGAGAAATAGTAATAAATCAACAAAAGACCAAAATACCCCTAGCATCGGAATGCCCAAGCAAACCGAGTGCTAAGGGCGTATGGCCTAACATGGTGGCTAGCCATGCCGCAACAAGCTGCAACAGCTAGCACGCTAGGCGCGCCAGCTCGCCACAACTAGCAGCAGCATGGCTAGGCCATTGCTTGCTGCCTAGCAGCGCTGGCCAAGGCACAAGGCCAGCAGCAGCCTGCACAAGCATGCTGGGCTTGCTTGCCAGCAGCGCCTAGCAGCCCGCATGCGAGTGCTGGGCCTGCTAGGCTTGCTGGGCGTGGCTGCCACGGACAGCAGCACATGGCAACCCACCTTGGCTGCCTTGGTGCCCAAGGGTGGGTGCCATGTGGCTTGTGGTCCTTGAGTGTGTGTGGAGTGAGGTGGCCGGTTATGGGAGAGGGAGTGGGGAGCAAGTTTGGTCCCCCCCCCCTTCTCCAAGTGGTCCTTACCTAACCACTCACATGAGCTTGCCACTTGTTGATTTATTACTAGCTTGATTAATAATTTTATTTTAGCTTTAAAATAAAATGGAAAAATCATACTATCCCACATTGATGGGAGAGTAAATGATACTCCCATCATTTCCTATAAATACCCAAGTATGGGCATTGGGAATGATGCTTGAGTAAGAGTTGAAAAAGGCATCACAATTAGCGAAAACCTTTGAACTCAATATAATTACTCGGGTTTTATTGGTCGGGTCTTGCTAACCCTTAGACATTGGACCTAGTCGGTTTTGTTGGTGCGAGTGGACTTCGTTGGAGGTCTCCGTGTGAGCGGGACTTGTAGCTTTCAAGTAAGAACTCATTTTGGAGCGAAGCACGCGTCAAAGGTAATTAGCTTATCTTAATTTTATGATTAATATAATTATGTTTATGGTTTTATTTATTGCGAGTGCGGTCTTGTATCTTCTTTTTAATAGCTGTCATGATCTGCTTATTTGTTGCTTCAGCCTGGCCATTTGATTGTGGATGACATGTTGCTGCGTACGCAAATTTTACCTTATACATAGCTAGCAAATCCTTTATTGTTTTACAATCAAAATGTGATGCATGATCGAAAACCATTACCATAAGCAGCCTAAACCTCGTAAAAATGTTCTTCTAGATAAACCTCTTGACCTCAGCTGCTGATATCTTTAATACCGAATCAACCTCTATCCACTTCATAAAATAATCTATGCCGACTAGGAGGAATTTCCTCCCCCTGTTGCCGATGGAAAAGGCCCTGTTATATCCATTCCCCATTGTGCAAACGAAACTGGATTAAGTATCGACATCAAGTCATTCGGTGGCTGGTTAATTGTTGGAGCAAACTTCTGACATTTGTCACCCTTCCTTACATATTGAGAAGCATCTTCATTCATTGTCGGCAAATAATACCCTCTTCTCATTGCTTCTCTTGATAGAGCTCGAGCGCCGAGATGATTCTTACAAGTTCCCTCATGTATCTCTTCAATAAGTCTTTCGGATTCGTAGTCAATTATGCACCTCTGCAACGGTAATAAGAATCCTCTTTTGTATGACTGCCCCTGATACATGATAAACCACACACTATCTTTCCTCAATTTCTTGGATTCCCCCTTATCAACCGGTAATGCCTCCGTTAGGAGGTACGCCAATAACTTATTATACCACTAACTGCCGTTATCAACACAAAGAACATGCTCCGAAGTCTCATCTATACTTCTCTGCTTTAAAATCACCACCATGACTGTTCTTTCTAGATCATTAAAGCTTGAGCTTGCTAACCTTGCTAAGGCGTCTTCTATCTCATTTTGCGCTCTCGACACTAATTAAACTTCAAAATGTTGCAACTGGGCCGTTAACTAGTTTATCTTTTTAATATATTTTACCATTGTTGATTCTCGTGCCTATGTTCCTCACTGAACTAACTGTACACCAACTGTGAATTAGTTTTTAAGACCAAGCGTTTAGCATCCGCCGCTATTGACAAATGGATGCAAGCTATCCCCGCTTCATATTTGGCTTCATTATTGGTAGCTTTGAACTTAAACATCAGGGACTATTCAAAAGTTCCACCATCCAAGGCTGTTATCACGATGCTTGCCCCAGATCCAGTCGATGTTATCGACCCATCCACTGATACTTGCCATGTTCCTAGCTCTTCTTCATCATGATTACACGAAGTTCCACAAAGAAATATGATAAGGCATGTGCCTTAATCAACACCCTGGGCTTATAATGCAGCATATACTTCAATAACTCCACATCCCATTTCAACAACTGACCTGACGTATCCATCTTTTTCAATGACTTCTCAAGAGGGTGATTTGTTAGTATCTCTATCGGATGAGCATCAAATAGGGTCACAGCTTTTTGGCAGCAATGACCACATCTAGTGCCATTTTTTCTGTCACTAATATCGTCGCTCAGTGGCATTTAAAACAAGACTGGCGGAATAAATCGGCATATATTTCTTTTTCCTCTCTACCAGTAACACTGCGGCCACAGTCTTTGGCAAAGCTGAGATGTACAGTTGCAACTGCTCTCCTTGTTCCGGCCTTGCAACTGCAGGAAAAGACCTCAGATAATTTCTTACCACCTCTAAAGCATTAGCCTGGTCCTTTCCCCATTCAAACATTTTATTCTGCCGCAAGACCACAAAAAACGGGAGCGCCTTATCAGCAGATTTGCTGTTATATCGCGTTAACCCTGCCATTCTACCTGTCAGCCTTTGTGTATCTCGAATGGTCTTTAGCTGTTTCATCTCGAGGAATGCATTTACCTTATCAGGATTCGCATCAATACCTCGCTCACTCACCATAAATCCCAGGAAATTTCCAGAGCGAACTACAAATACACATTTTTTTGTGTTTAGCTTCATCTGATATTGTCGTAAAGTGGCAAAGGTTTCCTTCAAGTCAGCTATGTGATCCTTTTTCAGTTCACTTTTCACAATGGTGTCATCCACATATACCTCTTCATTTCGCCCCTTCTTCTTTTCAAAGATTTTATCAACCAGCTTCTGATAAGTTGCCCCTGCATTTTTCAACCCATATGGCATATCCTTATAGCAATACACTCTAGCATCTGTGATAACTACCGTTTTGGGCCTATCGGACTCCTGAAGGCTCACCTGATGATATCCTGAAAATGCATCCAAGAAACTAAACATTTCATGGCCAGAAGTGGAATCCACCAACCTATCTATCCGAGGCAACGGATAATAGTCCTTTTGGCAGGCCTTGTTCAGATCTTTAAAATCCACACACACTCGCCAATTCCTTGTTGGCTTTCTCACCATCACTACATTAGCTAACCATTACGGGTAGGTACATGGCTCTTTAAAACCCCGCCGTTAAGAGCTTATTGACATCTGCTTGTATTGCCGCAATTTTCTCTGTTGAAAAATTGCGCTTCTTTTGCCTTATCGGTCTGAACTTTTGATCAACATTCAGCTTATGCTTTATCACCCCGAGATGTATTCCAGGATCTCGTTTGTCAAGAATGCAAACACATCCGCATTTTCTCGCAATAAACTGATCAAGTGACACCTCATATCGACATTAATGTCGGCCCTAACTCTACTGTCCGACTTGGATCACCTAGATGAATTTTAACTTGCACAGTTTCTCCTTCTGGTGACGACCTTAATGCAGTTTCCGGCCTTGTATCAAAATTCTCCATACACAAGTCCCATACTGTCGGTTCTCTTTCCCTTTTAGGACTTCTTGGTATCGGGCCCTTCTGTACCGGATTTTTCAAAGCTGTCATATAACATGACTTTGCCATCACCTGTCCACCATGCACCTTTTCCACATTTCCCAAATTTGACACATAAGCAATGGTTAAATGGTAAGTTGATACCACTGCCCGTATGTCTTGAATTATTAGCCTTCCAAGAATTGCGTTATACGTTGACGCGACATCTATGACAAAAAACACTGCCATGACATCTCTCACGGCTGCTCCATCTTCAAACCTAACCGGAAGGACCATACTTTCCTCCGGCCTCACTGTTGAACCATTAAAACCAATCACATGGTCAAATACCAGCGTTAAATATTGCCTGCCTATCATCATTTCATTAAATGCTTGCATAAACAGGACATTAGCTAATCTGCCCCCATCCACCAAGACTCGCTTAATATCAACCCCATTAATTTTTGTTATAAGCACCAAGGGGTCATGTAGGCATCATTCGAAGTGCGCCTACGTTAAAGCATGTGTGAATATACTTGGCACTCATAGGAAGTGGTAATTAACATAATACGATTAGGGACAAATAAAGTAGGGAGCCGCCAACAAGTTTTTAAGGAACTTGTAAACCGTTCACGGATCATAAAAAGGCAACCACGATAAGGGACAACGATTGACCCGGGAAGGTTACACCCCATTCATAATCCATGAGTCACTAACTCCATATGGTTCGGAACTAGGAAAGGAGGATCAGGGATGATGGTACGAAGTGAGTCATGGAGTCACATTCTCCCGTATTGGCCTCTACTCGATTCTTATAGTGAAAAACATTCCTGCGATCTCAAACGCATACAAACAAAGATTCAATTTGCTCTAAACTATTATTAAGATAAATTAGTATAATATTAATGCAACACATAATTCTAAAATATTGTGATCACTTGAATTAACAACAAGATTAAAAAGGAACCTAAACCGGTTGTCCAATTTATCTTATTAAAACATGCAATATGGTGATCAATAAATAAAATAGAATAACATCAATATTGGAAGCAATTAAATAATAATTCCAACAATATAAAATCGTTAGCAAAATAATAGAAAAAAAAGGAATAATTCTTACTTTGATTCTGTTTGCTTGCAACTACAAATTAATAAACAAGTTAGTAACTTCAAGGAAATAATAATAAAACAATAATTAAATTAAATTAAATTAAGTAGAGTTGATTTAGGGCCAAACCCTCAAACAATTCTACCTTTCACGCCTTGGCTTGAGGACATAACCACGAGTAAAGTATGGACTTCTTGGAGTGCTTGAAGAAGGAATTTTGAAAAAAGAAGGGTAGGCTAGTGTTTAGTCTAGAGAACAGAAGAGAGAAAATGGAGAATTAATTGATGCCCCCTACATGAGTAATGAGGGGGTATATATAGAAAAAATGTGCTGAAGGAACACACGGAACCCTAAAATGATAAAAACCCTAAAAAAGTATACAGCGACACGGCAAAGTGTACCGTCACATGGGAAATACCACCGTTAGACGGGAAATATTTCGGTGACATGGTGTACTTTTGTGTGACGCGGAAAATATTTAGTGAACGGGGAAGAAAACACGTTAAGGGTTTACACGGAAACCCCCGTGTCACAGAAGTTGTCCCGTATCACGGGGAACCCCACCGTCAGACGGGAAAGTTTCCCGTGACACGGTCAACTGTTCCCGTGACGCGGGAGTTTTCAGTCCGCTTTTCCGTCTAAATTCATTTTTAAACCCTAATTTCGTTCAGCATTTTAAGTGTCAATTGATAATTTCGGGCCATTTCTGTTTTTATTATTACTTGGGCTAAAATAATAAAATTAAATTAAATAAATAAATAATTTTGGGCCAAAATAAATAATAAAACAATAAAATAAAAAAGGTTTGGGCTAAAATTAAAAACTATGCTTTGACTAAACATCAAGACTTATCCATGGACTATTCAAATAAATGAATTAAATTAAACACGATTTTTAAAGCACTCTCGGGATTAAATACTAAACTCGACCAATAGTGGCGGTGAAAGGTTGTTCATCATCAGGTTTGGTTTCGGGGAGACATTTTTAGATGTCTACAGAAACCCCCACTTTGACCGAGTTTGTAAAAACGTCAGTTTCGAAAACGATAGTCAAAGTAGCCGATAGGGATGGAGAATGATTAAAGACGTTCTGATATCCTAAATCACTCTGTATACGCCGATACCTGTAGAAAAATGTTAATTCCACAAATAAAAGAGTATAAAGATAGAATACGTATCTGACACCGGTGTATCGGGGACAAATGGGTTTGGAAGCTTCCTATGCTTGAAGGAATCCACCAGATAACGTTCGGTGAAACACTTTCCATGCCTGAGGAAAGCCGATTGAGGAATTTGGTAGCTTTCTAAGCCTGAAGAAACCTACCGGATGATACTTTCCATGCCCCGAGGAAAGTCGACGTATGAATTTGGTGTCATTCTATGCTTGAAGAAATCCACAGATAATGCTTGCCATGCTTGAGGAAAGCCGACTTGGCGGTTTTGTATACTTGAAGAAAAATCCACCGATAATGCTTTCCATGCTTGAGGAAAGTCGACTTGGCGGTTTTCTATACTTGAAGAAAAATCCACCGATAACGCTTTCCATGGTTGAGGAAAGCCGGCTACTACTGTAATCGCTGAAATTTGCAATTGTATGATGGTTCGATTATCCCCAAACGTGGGCCACAGTTAATTCACACCTTCAAGTCGACTATCCGACCATTTAAGTGTTTAAAACGTCGGCAAATTGACTTTGACGCTTACTAGGGAAAAATAGTAATTTTGATACCCTTTAAACGTCAGATAAAATTTTCCGCGTAATTTACTAATTGTCCAATTTGTACGGAAAATAGCGCTATTTTAGACAAAATTCCAAGAATACTCGCTGCCAGCTTCAAGGAACGTACAGGACACGCGCGAGACCACTGTGTAACTATAGGCGTCGTTCGAAGTGCGATTACGTAAAAAGCATGTTGTGAATATGCTTGGCACTCATAGGAAGGGGGATTCGACATAATACGATTAGGGACAAATAAAGTAGCAAGCCGCCAACAAGTTTTTAAGGAACTTGTAAACCGTTCACGGATCATAAAAAGGCACCACGATAAGGGACAACGATAGACAACAACGATTGACCCGTGAAGGTTACACCCCATTCATAATCCATGACATTACTAACTCCATATGGTTCGGAACCACAAAAGGAGGATCAGGGATGATGGTACGAAGTGAGTCATGGAGTCACTTTCGCCCGTATTGGCCTCTAATCGATTCTTATGGTGAAAAGTGATTCCTGCGATCTCAAACGCATACAAACAAAATATTCAATTTGCTCCAAACTATTATTAAGCTAAATTGGTTGAATATTAATGCAACACATAATTCTAAAATATTTGTGATCACTTGAATTAATCAACAAGATTAAAAAGGAACCTAAACAGGTTTTCCAAATTATCTTATGAGGCGTAATTTTCAATTACATATTCCCTTTAAACATGAAATATGGTGATCAATAAAAATAATAGAATATACATTAATATTGGAAGCAATTTAACAATAATTCCAACAATGTAAAATCGTTAGAAAAATAATAGAAATAAAAGGAACATAATTCTTTCTTTGATTCTGTTTTTTGCAACTACAAAATAATAAACGAGTTAGTAACTTCAAAGAAATAATAATAAAACAATAATTAAATTAAATTAAATAAAGTAGGGTTGATTTGGCACCAAACTGTCAAACAGTTCTACCTTTCACGCCTTGGCTTAAGGACAGAACCACGAGTAAGTATGGACTCCTTGGAGTGCTTGAAGAAGGAATTTTGAAATAAGAAAGGTAGGCTAGTGTTTAGGCTAGAGCATAGAAGAGAGGAAAAACTATAGAATTAATTGATGCCCCGTACATTAGAAATCAGGGGGTATTTATAGAGAAAATGTGCTAAGGGAACACACGGAACCCTAAAATGATAAAAACCCTAAAAAAGTATCCCGCGACACGGAAAATTGTACCATGACACGGGAAGTCCCACTGTCAGACGGGAAACGTTCCCGTGACACGGTGCAGTTTTTGAGTGACGCGGGAAATTTTTAGTAAACGGGGAAGAAAACGCATTAAGGGTTTACGCGGAAAGGACACAGAAATTCCCGTGTCGCAGCAGATTTCCCGTGTCACGGGAAATCCCACCGTCAGACGGGAATGATTCCCGTGACACGATTGGTACTTGCCGTGGCACGGGAATTCCCAGCCCGCTTTTCCGTCTAAATACATTTTTAACCCTAATTTCGTTCAGCATTTTAAGTGTCAATTGATAATTTCGGGCCTTTTTCTAATTTATTATTATTTGGGCTAAAATAAGCAAATAAAATTAATAAAAGGTTTGGGCCAAAAATAAATAATAAAACAATAAAATAAAAAAGGTTTGGGCTAAAATTAAATAATAAGTTTGGGCTGAAATTAAAACTATGCTTTTACCAAACATCAAGACTAATCCATGGACTGTTCAAAAATATGATTTTAATCAAATACGATTTTTTAAAGAACTCTCGGGATTAAATACTAAACCCGACAAATAGTGGCAGTGAAAGGTTGTTCATCATCGGGTTTGGTTTTGGGGAGACTTTTTTAGGTGTCTACAGAAGCCCCCACTTTGACTGAGTTTGTAGAAACGTTAGTTTCGAACACAATAGTCAAAGTAGTCGATAGGGACGGAGAATGATTTAAGACGTTCTGCGATCCTAAATTATTATGTATACGCCGATACCTGCAGAAAAATGTTAATTCCACGGATAAAAGAGTAAAAGGATAGAATACGTATCTGGCACCAGTGTATTGGTGACAAATGAGTTTGGCAGCTTCCTATTCTTGAAGGAATCCACCGGATAATATTCGTTGAAACGCTTTCCATGCCTGAGGAACGCCGACTGAGGAGTTTGGTAGTTTTCTAAGCCTGAAGAAACCTACTGGATGATACTTTCCATGCCTGAGAAAAGTCGACATATGAATTTGGTGTCATTCTATGCATGAAGAAATCCACCGATGATGCTTTCCAAGCTTGAGGAAAGCCGACAAAGGAATTTGGCGGGTTACTATACTTGAAGAAAAATTTACCGATAACGCTTTCCATGCTTGAGGAAAGCCGACTTGACGGTTTTCTATACTTGAAGAAAAATCCACCGATAACGCTTTCCATGCTTGAGGAAAGTGGACGACTACTGTAATCGCTGAAATTTGCAAGAGTATGATGGTTCGATTATCCCCGAACGCGGGCCAGAGATGATTCACACCTTCAAGTCAATTATCCGACCATATTAGGTGCCTGAAATATCGACAAATTGATTTTGTCGCTTATTAGGGGCAAAAAGGTAATTTTGATACCCTTTAACCGTCAGTTAGAATTTTCCGCATAATTTTACCGAAAACTAACTGTCCAATATGCGCGGAAAATCGTGCAACTTTGGTAAAAAATACCAGGAATATTCGCTGCCAGCTTCGAAAAATGTGCAAGACAACAGTCTGAACCCCGTGCCACGGTGGTGTTTTGCCGTCATATGGGAGTAATTCCCGTGTCCCTGGAATTTTTTGGCAGAAAAAAAATTCCACGCGCTTCATTTCACGCGCCTGAACACCGTTGCTTAATAACGGAAAATGTGGAACGGTAACAGGGTCGTGCAACGGTTACTTTTGGCTTTAAATATCAACCATTTCTCCCATTTTGCTCACTCACCATTTCTCTTTCTTGTTCTGTGTTCACTCCATTTTAAAAAAAAAAAACAGCTCGGATTCCCGTGTCTCGGCTGCGACACACCGCACTCGAAATTTGATCCCGTCAGACGGAGTTCTTCCCCGTGGCGCGGCGTTGCTGCTGGTTCGTATTTCCATTTTTTTGTCTTTTTTTCGCTGAGATTTTGCTGCTGCTTGCTGCTATTACTGCCGTGCTACTGTTGCTGTTTACCGGAGCTCCGGCGACCCTTGAATTCACTGTGACGCGGAATTTTATCCCCGTGACACGTCATTAGCTCACCGTGTTGCGGCGTCGCCTAACCGTGTCGCGGCGGCTGCTCTGATCTTCACGGTTTTTTCGAGCTTTTAGGGCTCAAATCTTCATTAATTCTGCTCTAATTTTTTTGCTACTTTCCTCATTTTCGATTCTCTACAAGGATCTATGTAAGTTTCCCTTGATTTTTCCTCGAATTTGCTTCAAATGAGTAATTTCATGAAAAAAACCCTTAAAAATCAATTTGGGAATTTTTTGATTTTGTGGTTTATGTTGAAATTCTTGCTATGAATTTTCTTGCACATGTATGTATGCGTGTTTGTGAGCGATTTGAGACAAAAATTGCATGATTTGGTGAAGAATTGAGCAAAATCACCATTTTTGGTACTACTTGTGGTAATTGGTGTTCCTTGTTGTTCATGTTGTTTCTTTTGCACTTGAAATGATGACATATTGGTTGTAGATCCTGTAAAATATGCTATGATGCGTTGATCTATTGTTTTTGTGCAATTTTGAGACATGCTTTGTATTGTGTATGTACTACATTGTCATGGAGAATATAGTATCATGCAATTAGGAGAACATAGTATCATGCAATTAGGAGAACATAGTATTAGTTCGTCATGGAGAAACTAAATACTATAAATAATTCCATTATTTGGCCAATTTTTAGCCTTGAGGTAAAAATTTAGCATATAATGCGATAAATAACTAAATAACTTAGGAAGTGATGCTAAGCATTTAGATTTTTTATTAATATGCAACTCGAACTAAATGTCTTAGGAAATGATGCTAAGCATTTAGGTTTTTATTTTTATAATAGCATGCCTAGGCGACGGGATCGCGATCTTTCTACCCATGGCTGGTGTCAGGCTTTTTGGGAGGACACTCCCACGATTCTCGAGGGTATGGACGACGACGCCTTAGAGTTTGAGCCTCGGGCCTCTACAGGTAGAGGTAGGTGGGTTCCACCTCTGTGGACTCCAGACCAGTTTGTTTTCTGTCGTGAGAACCACGTTTCTCATCGCCCACTTGCCGGCATAGTTGACGGCACGCTTCGCCACCACAGTTCTGGAGCCGGATATTTGATTCCTCGACTTCACCAGATTATCATGAGGGATCCTGCTATAAACGCCTTATGGGAATCGGCTGGTTTAGTGGATTTTTATTCAGCGGTCGTAGGGTTTCGCAGCCCCCGGGGTTGCGCTGCGACAGTCGTTCGCGCATTGTTGGAGTATTTTTGGATACTACCAACACCTTTCACTTTTCTTGGGGGGAGATGACAGTGACCCCTCTGGACTTTAGCATGATTTCACTGACCAGGCCGTAGCACAGATGTCTGATCTTTCTTGGCGAGCGGCTGAGGAAGCTGATTTCATAGGTCCGATCGTTCAGCATATCAGGACCTGCCCAGTGTCTCGAGGTGGTCCTAGGAGCAGGCGATCGGAGCTGGTTTCGGTTCTAGCTCGTGGTTTTGACATGGAGGAGACATCGGCTGAGCAGCGAGTGCGGATCTTCATTCTGATTCTTATTTCCATGACTCTTTCTCCTGATAGGAGTTCACGTGCACTTTTTTGCTACCTCCCTTCTTTAGTCAGGATCAGTGAGATAGGATCTTTTAGCTGGGCCAGCCTCGGATACTCCGACCTTCTCTTGTCGTTACGTCATGGTTGTAGGCAGCTGAACGACGAGTCTCCTGTCACTGTCTACGGTCGAGTCGTAGAGGTGACGATCCTTTCCTTTTCTTGTTTTATTTTAATTTGTTCCACTCATATGCTCAAAGATTACATTTCACTGCGGCTATAGTTCTACGAGTACTTCCCAGGATTGGCTCCTCGACGACGTCGTGGAGCGGTTCATGTCTTCCCTGTCGGGGCCAGCTGGCGTGACCGAGGAGAGTCACGGGTGGAGTCGGTCTCTGTGCTGCGTGGGCTGCTACGCCGAGGCACCTCTTCTGTTGGCGTAAGAATTAGTTTTGTTGCCTGTTGTTTTCTCTTTGACGTGATTTCCGGTGTTTCATGCCATCTTTTTATGGTTTTCAGGTTGCCAATGATGACCAATATCGTCCTTGCGCTGGGATGACTAATCTTCCCGTGGCCTTGCATCTTTCAACGCACCGCACTGTTTTGGTTGGTACCGGACGCTTTGTCTGGTATTTGGGGGAGCGTGTCGTTCGTCAGCACAGTGGTGATCGCTGTGTGGTGCCCTCATCTCCACCGGAGTCGATGCTGGACTCGCGCTTGCTTTGGGAGTTGATAAACAGGGGAGAGCGCTACACTTTTCCTTAGCGGGAGCTTGTGCACATGGAGGGTGATTATGCGCAGGACTTGAAAGGAATGGTGTCCTTCGAACAAGTGTACTATTCTGTTAGTGGGTTCAGAATTATTAGAAAGCTAATATATTCAGTGAGGTCAAGTGATCGGAATGCCTGGGTATAGGCCACTTCCGATCAGTAATATTAATGAATAATTAATATTACAGCTTAATCTTGACTGAACCCTTTGGGTCACACCCAAGCATTCAACAAACCGAACCGACGAATTAATTCGGAAGGAATTAATGAGTCGACCGAGTAATATTTATTTAGATGTCGGAAATTCGAGCTTAGAGCGTCGAAACCGAGCGTCGGAAGTCGAGTCGAAAAATAGTGAAAGACGAGACGAGAAATAGTAATAAATCAACAAAAGACCAAAATACCCCTAGCATCGGAATGCCCAAGCAAACCGAGTGCTAAGGGCGTATGGCCTAGCATGGTGGCTAGCATGCGCACCAAGCCGAGCCTAGGCTGGTTGGTGCGTGCTAGCGCACCCATGCTAGCAACGCAAGGCTAGGCGCTGCCTAGTGCGTGCTACCATGCTCGGAACAGCCTTGTGCGCGCAATGGCTAGCAAGCCATGCCGCAACAAGTGGCAGCAGCTAGCACGCTAGGCGCGCCAGCTCACCACAGCTAGCAGCAGCATGGCTAGGCCATTGCTTGCTGCGTAGCAGCGCTGGCCAAGGCACAAGGCCAGCAGCAGCCCGTACAAGCATGCTAGGCTTGCTGGCCAGCAGTGCCTGGCAGCCCGCATGCGAGTGCTGGGCCTGCTGGGCTTGCTGGGCGTGGCTGCCACGGACAGCAACACATGGCAGCCCACCTTGGCTGCCTTGGTGCCCAAGGGTGGGTGCCATGTGGCTTGTGGTCCTTGAGTGTGTGTGGAGTGAGGTGGTCGGTTATGGGAGAGGGAGTGGGGAGCAAGTTTGGTCCCCCCTTCTCCAAGTGGTCCTCACCTAACCACTCACATGAGCTTGCCATTAGTTGATTTATTACTAGCTTGATTATTAATTTTATTTTAGCTTTAAAATAAAATGGAAAAATCATACTATCCCACATTGATGGGAGAATAAATGATACTCCCATCATTTCCTATAAATACCCAAGTACGGGCATTGGGAATGTTGCTTGAGTAAGAGTTGAAAAAGGCATCACAATTAGTGAAAACCTTTGAACTCAATATAATTACTCGGGTTTTGTTGGTCGGGTCTTGCTAGCCCCAAGACATTGGACCTAGTCGGTTTTGTAGGTGCGGGTGGACTTCGTTAGAGGTCTCTGTGTGAGCGTAACTTGAAGCTTTCAAGTAAGAGCTCATTTTGGAGCGAAACACGCGTCAAAGGTAATTAGCTTATGTTAATCTTGTGATTAATATAATTATGTTTATGGTTTTATTTATTGCGAGTGCCGTCTTGTTTTTGGGTTTGTTCCTGTGGTGAGTCGGACTCACTAAACCCCAACACCGGTATCGGAGCCTCGCTCATTTATTTTTAAAATCATAATACTTTCAAGGTGTTTTTATGGCTTAATTTTTCTGGTTTTAAGTTGCTAATTAAATTAGTAACTCGTTTTTTCCAATTTTTACCTCGTATTTGAGCTGTCTTCAGCTCCCGAACCCAGATTTCGACCCAAAAATAGTGAATTTTGGGTGGAAAAGGCGTTCTGGAAATGGTTTTACCCTTTCAGGACTCGGTTTTTAGCCAAAAAACGACCAGAAATGCATTTTTCGAGGGATTTTTCGTTTTAACGAAAAATTTTAAGTCTTTCTAACCTTGAAAATTGATTGCATATTTATGGTGGTTATGAATTTGGTTCTTTCCTTTATTTATATGCAATTTTAGACCACTTTAAGCATGATTACTTGGTAGTAATTGGTGCTTGAAAGTTTGGTTTTACTTTTTCTCATAATTGCAAATTGATTGCATTAAGTGTGAAATAGTTGTTCTTTGTTGCTTCCAAGTACTAAAGATTCAATCTTTATTTATGATAAGTGATTGAAACTTTGAGTTACTAAATTCCATGAATTTTGGTTAAACTTTGTTGATTTAATCATTTTTTAGTTGATTGGAATCATAAAGTTTAAAACTTGTGATTGAAATTGGTTTATCTTCATATTGGAAGATATAATTTTTTTATGGAGTCACAGGTATTAAACTTATGTTCATTTTTCCAACTCCCTTTTATTTTGTCAAAATCTCAAGGTTAATTTAAAGTTATTAAATTAATAGTGAGAATTGCCCTAATTTATTTTATTACACCAAGTTAAACCAATTTTATTAAAGAATGGTTCTTGGAAATAAATTTGGTTAATTGCATTTGGATGAATTATTTAAGTTGGACTTGTTATTTTTCATCTTTCCTTAAAATTGATTCTAAAATTAATTTAGAATTGATTTATAATGTCACACACAAAATCGATATTTTTCGAAGCATTAGCACGCAACACAAGGCCTAAGAGCCCCGAGCTAGCTCTCGGCCAGATGGGCTGCTCACGCAACCCATATGTGGCTGCTTGATGATGTGCGTGTGTGTGTGCGAGGAAGGGTGTTGGCTGCTGCTCGCTGCCAGCGTAGCGCGCCAGCCAGCAGCAAGCAGTAGCATGGCGCAGCAACAACATAATGTTGTGCGCGCTGTGCGTGCTGCTACGCTTGGCTAGGCTGGGCGTAGCGCATGCGAGCACAAGCAGCCCACATGCATGCTTGGTGTTGCGGGGGTGCGCATGGGCATACTACGTGCTTGTGTTACGGTACATACAATCCCATAATTGGCACAATAACCCCGGGTTATTAAGGCGACGCTATTTTAAAGTTAATTTTAGCGTTGCTTAATATGTAAATAAGGGTATTTTTTGGACTCCATGTCTTAGTGCTAGGCACTTAGACATTTTGGAATTCGTAATTTTGCTTAAATTGTCGTTTTAGTTATTTTAATTATTTTGTTTATTTAATTAAAGTTTTTGAGGCTAGGCCTCGGATTTTGAGCGACATTTGCAAAAAATTAATTTTGGAAAATATTTGGGTTCACCGACTTAATTAATTGGATTAGTTAAGTTGGATGCGGAATTTAGTGGGAGCGTCTCTTAGTTATTTCCATAACCGGTTAAAACAACTTTAACTAGTTTAATTAGGCGTGTTAATTGGATTAACCACCTAGATTAGTTACTAGTTCTCGCGCGTTTTATGCATTGTTACTTTTTATCGTTGTAAAATGCATGGGCCATTCACATATAGTGAATGGATGAATGGAATGTAAATTCTCTCACGGGTTTTATGAAATGGCAACTACTGGGGCCCGATTAGGACAGAAAATACGGACAGTGATCCGTGATGTATTTTTGTAAATCTAAATACGGTCTGCGAACCGTTGAGTATTTTTTTGTACCTTTATATTTAGATTAGTCCTAATCGTAGATACTAGCAATTGTAATATTTTGGTCAAGTCTTGAAGACGGGGTTCTTAGAAGACAAAGCCATGAATTTGCAAATGAAGACCTTTTGAAGACTTGAAGATCTCAAGGGGTCATGCTAGTTGCCAAATGCATCTCTATTTATGTTTTCGATATATATTTATGTTTATATATATGAATTATATGTTAGATGCATGTTTAGGATTTCGATTGTTGAGATGATTAATTAAGTTCACTTAAATCAACCAACATAGAAACCCTAGGTCCCTAAAATAATGAGTAAAACTTGCCATTCCAAAACACACTTACCAACCGAACGAGGGTAGTAGTGGGCTACGCCAAAGCGAGGCATCACTACTTCTCCAAGGAACGTAAGGCATAACGGGTATGAAAGGTGGTTTTGGTTATACTCAACGATATGAGTAATGGAGTCCTAACATGTCGTGGCAAAGTGAATAAATTGTTTAGAGAGCATTGGATGCGACGATTTATTCAACCAAGAGTGGCTTGGAGCCATTAGCAAAGCGTTGCTTACCTTAGGAGATTGAGTGTTAAGACAAGCTAAAGCATGCTTAACCACTCTTTGTTTCTTTGGATCTTGGAATCGACTTATTCTCACCTTAAATGGGGACAATCTTTAATGTGTGAATAAGACATTTTAAATAAGATTGATTACAATGCATGAATTTAATCTTATTTAAGTATAATGAATGGTTTTTCATTTCAAATTCTTTCAACTGTAGAACCATGTTTTCAACTAATGTCAACAACCTTATGCTCTCGGAATTGCCCGAAAAGTTGCCTATTTCTCTTAACTTGGTAAACTTTAAGGAATGGGAAGAGGAACTCCGAAAGACCCTCCGAAGTTGCTACCTAGAGCACATTCTGGACACTCAAATCCCGAGTTTCTACTCAAAGGGGATTATGAGTGATGAGGCACATGAGGTATGGAGTGTGGATTGTAAAAGAATTTCCAGACTCATGGCAAACTCCATCTCGGTACAATGGAAGGGGAAGTTGTCCAACTATTTTCCGGACATGATGCTCAAAGCTCTAGAAGATGTAGTCAATTTGAAAGTCACCAAAAAGTACCAGAGGCAACTATGATGGACTTGTGGAAGATGTGACTAGGTCACTCTCGAACATGAGGATCAAGCCACCGCAAGATGGGTGTCTCACGAAAGAGAGACAAGAAGTATGGGCTAAGGTCTATAATGCAAGACTTAGACCCGGGATGCCACTTCAAGCTCATGTGCTCAACATGACAAGGCTATTCACCCATCTGGAGCTAATTGGCAAACCAATGGACAATGAGCAAGCGGCTCTCATGCTACTAAGCTCACTCCATTCGGGGTATGTTGCATTAAAGATGCAACTAACGGCCAAGCGGAACAAACTGTCCTTGATGGAAGTTGTTCAAGAGCTCCAGAAAACCTATTCTTGCAAGAAGGCTAAGGTTGCTCTGAGACCAAAGAAGAAGGAGTTCAACAACAAAGCTAAGATGCGCTGCTTCTATTGTAGTAGACCCGGACACTAAAAAAGAGAATGTAGCATGAATCTAGAGATGAGGCGAAAATAAAAGTAACCTCAATCTCAGGTATCATCTTTACGCTTGAACATAAGCCATTTATAAGGTATTAGATACCGGAAAATTGGCTCACTATATGCTCCTGTTTTAGGAACAAAGTGAGCGGTGCTTTTCAAGTGGATATGAGTACACAAGTGGAAGAAGAAGATAATCTTTCAAAGAAAGCTTGTAATCTCATATTTTGTCTAGATTTAAAACTTGTTTAGTTTTATCTACCATATTTTGATCTTGTGGTGTTGGACGTCATTTTGAACTTGATCACAAGACATATCATCTTTGTTTATATTTATGGAATGACACGTTTGTGTCTTTGGAAAAATTGTTTATAATGATACCAAAAGAGCTAAGACCATAGAGTCAAATCAGACTTACTTGTGGCATTGTCGTCTTGGCCACATCAACATCAAACGCATCAAGAAACTTCTACAAGAAGGTGTTCTTGACTCTTTCGATTTAGAATCGTTTGAGAATTGCGAGGGATATCTATTAGGCAAGATGATTAAACAGCCATTCTCCAAGTTGGGAGAAAGGGCAAGTGACTTATTGGGTCTTATACATACCGATGTATGTGGACCAATGAGCTCAACCACAAGAAATGGACATCGATATTTCATCACTTTCACAGACGACTATAGTAGATATGGCTATGTCTACCTCATGTCGCATAAATCTGAATCATTTGAAAAGTTCAAAGAATTTCAGAGGGAAGTTGAAAATCAGCTTGGCAAGAAAATCAAAGCCCTTCGATCGGATCGTAGTGGTGAATACTTGAGCCAAGAATTCGATGACCATCTGAAAGAAAAGGGTATACTTTCAGAATTGACACCTCCAGGAACTCCACAATGGAACGGAGTATCCGAAAGGAGAAATCGGACCTTGTTAGACATGGTACGATCAACAATGGGTCTTAGTGATCTTCCTATCTCTTTCTGGGGACATGCACTTCTAACTGCGGCACTAACACTGAACCGTGCTCCATCAAAAGCCGTAGAAAAGACTCCATATGAATTATGGACGAAGAAACCTCCTAGGTTATTTTTTCTAAAGATATGGGGATGCGAAGCATATGTCAAGAAATTGATTTCTGACAAACTTCATCACAAATCTGACAAGGTTTACTTTGTGGGCTACCCAAAAGAAACCAAAGGGTATTACTTCTACAACAAATCGGAGAACAAAGTGTTTGTTGCTCGCGATGGTGTCTTTTTGGAGAAGGAGCACCTTTCCAAAATGACAAGTGGGAGGAAAATCGAACTCGACAAAGTTCGTGAGGATGAGCAACAAAATCATAATGACAGTCAAAGTGCTCAAACAGCATCTGTTGACGCAGGTCAAAATGATAAAAATGTGCAAAGTCAAACCGACAATGCAAATGCTCAATCCATTACCCTACGTAGGTCTCAGAGGCCGAGATCTCAACTTGATAGATATCTTGGTTTAGTATTAACCGAGAATCGGGACATCCTGATTATGGATGGAGATGAACCGGCAACCTACAAGCAAGCAATGGCAAGCACCGACTCTGCTAAATGGCAAGAGGCCATCAGATCTGAAATGGATTCCATGTTTAAAAATCAAGTCTGGGACTTGGTTGACTTACCCGAAGGTTATACACCTATTGGATGTAAGTGGATTTTCAAGTTGAAAACCGACAAAGACGGAAATGTATTCATTTACAAAGCTATATTGGTGGCAAAAGGTTACAGACAAGTTCATGGTATTACGATGAAACCTTTTCACCAGTCGCAATGCTTAAATCCGTTCGGATCCTCCTAGCGATTGCTGCATATTACAATTATGAAATATGGCAAATGGACGTCAAAACCGCCTTCCTTAATGGTTATTTGGAAGAAACTGTGTATATGACACAGCCTGAAGGTTTTGTCGACCAAAACAATGCTAGGAAAGTTTGTAAGCTTAAGAAGTCCATTTATGGATTAAAGCAAGCAAGCAGAAGTTGCAATCTGCGATTCGATGAAGCCATCAGTAAGTTTGGTTTTATCAAGAATCCAGATGAATCTTGTGTTTACAAGAAGGTCAGTGGGAGTGACATCACCTTCCTAGTCTTATATGTCGATGACATATTGCTCATTGGAAACAACATTCCGTTGTTAGAGTTTGTAAAGGTCTGGCTTGGAAAGTGCTTCTCAATGAAAGACTTGGGAGAGGCTCAGTACATACTAGGCATCAAGATCTATAGGGATAGATCGAAAAGGATGATTGGATTGAGTCAGAGTACTTATATTGATAAGGTACTTGCTCGATTTGGCATGGAGGAGGCCAAGAGAAGTCACCTACCGATGTCACATGGCATAACCCTAAGCAAGAAGCAGTGTCCACAGACACCTGATCAGCGGGTAAGAATGAATCAGATTCCATATGCTTCGCTTATTGGATCGATCATGTATGCCATGATATGTATTAGGTCGGATGTATCGTATGCCTTGAGTGCTACGAGCCGTTACCAATCAGACCCAGGAGAGGCGCATTGGACTGCAGCCAAAAATATCCTAAAGTACCTGAAAAGGAACAAGGATAAATTCCTGGTGTATGGTGGTGCAGAGGATTTAGTTGTGGAAGGTTATACCGACGTAAGCTTCCAGACAGACAGAGACGATTTCGAATCGCAATCTGGATATGTGTTCTGTCTAAATGGAGGGGCGTTTAGTTGGAAGAGCGCAAAGCAGAGTACAACTGCAGATTCTACAACTGAAGCCGAATAATTAACAGCTGCTGAAGCAGCTAAGGAGGATGTTTGGATTCGTAAGTTCGTTGGTGAACTTGATGTTGTACCCTCTATAAAGGGTCCAATAGCCCTCTATTGTGACAAAAACGGAGCTATTGCTCAGGCCAGAGAGCCTAGGGAACATCAGAAGGTCAAACATGTCAAGCGGCGATTTCACATGATTCGAGAATGGAAATCAGAGGGTGAAATCAGAATTTGCAAAGTTGGAATGGATGACAATGTAGCCGATCCACTTACTAAACCTTTGCCTCAAGTGAAGCACAACAAGCACGTTGAGGCAATGGGAATCAAGCATGTAGGAGACTGGCTTTAATTTCCTTGTTTAGTGTTTTAGTTAATTTTGAGAAAATTAATGTAGAACGCTAAGGAAAACCATTCATGTTTTGGAGTAATGTAAAATTTCATGCAATATTTTATTACTCCGTTATGCTATTTAATTGTGGTATAGGATTAAATAATGAGTCCTTTCGATTATGAGAATATTAATCAAGACCAGTCTTGGTAAGGAAACACCTATTAAGTGAACATTGAATATTATAATCGAAAATTATCCCTAATCAAGGTCATTTAAACAATGGACGATTAATGACCAATTGAGATTAGTGTGTAGTCTGATTTATAGCACCGTTTCATGTGCTACAAGGACATGATTGTCATAAATCATTTGCACAGGTATTGGTTTAGAACCATACTAGATCGACCTATGAGAATACTTTAAGAAATTAAAAATTTGTCATAAGTATACTTCTCATTATGGCTATCGGAACCTATTTCCTCGACCATGAGTATTGTGAGTTCTCTTGTTTGAGTACTAGTTCGCTTTGATGTTGTCAAACGTCTGCCGTAATAGGAGATTATAACGGCAACACTCGGGCGACTAGGTCCTCTCAGTAAGAGGAGCTACATTACAAGACTGGGAATGTCCCCCTACTAAAATAGGGAAGATGTCATTGTTGTATACAAGGCCTCTCGTAGAGCGAGACTGTAAAATGCATAGCCGTGCTCGGATGGATTTTAGAAATCATCTGTTTATTGACAGTCGGACTCGGAATCGGGAAACACTTCTGGACATAATAAGGATGGCAAAACAAATCTTACCTTATAGTTCATGAAGAGACATTAAGCGACATAGGAAAAAGGCTGTACACAAAATGCGCACTTGTCCGGAAGGACAAGTAGGAGATTAAAAGGAATGGTGTCCTTCGAACAAGTGTACTATTCCGTTAGTGGGTTCAGAATTATTAGAAAGCTAATATATTCAGTGAGGTCAAGTGATCGGAATGCCTGGGTGGATGCTGCTTACGATCAGTAATATTAATGAATAATTAATATTAACGCTTAATCTTGACTGAACCCTTCGGGTCACACCCAAGCATTCAACAAAACGACCCGACGAATTAATTCGGAAGGAATTAATGAATCGACCGAGTAATATTTATTTAGACGTCGGAAATTCGAGCTTAGAGCGTCGAAACCGAGCGTCGGAAGTCGAGTCGAAAAATAGAGAAAGTCGAGACGAGAAATGGCTAAGGGTGCCCCTAGCATCGGAATGCCCAAGCAAACCGAGTGCTAAGGGTGTATGGCCTAGTATGGTGGCTAGCATGCGCACCAAGCCGAGCCTAGGCTGGATGGTGCGTGCTAGCGCACCCATGCTAGCAACGCAAGGCTAGGCGCTGCCTAGTGCGTGCTAGCATGCTAGGCACAGCCTTGTGCGCGCAATGGCTAGCAAGCCATGCCGCAACAAGCTGCAGCAGCTAGCACGCTAGGCGCGCCAGCTCGCCACAACTAGCAGCAGCATGGCTAGGCCATTGCTTGCTGCCTAGCAGCGCTGGCCAAGGCACAAGGCCAGCAGCAGCCCGCACAAGCATGCTGGGCTTGCTTGCTAGCAGCGCCTGGCAGCCCGCATGCGAGTGCTGGGCCTGCTGGGCTTGTTGGGCGTGGCTGCCACGGACAGCAGCACATGGCAACCCACCTTGGCTGCCTTGGTGCCCAAGGGTGGGTGCCATGTGGCTTGTGGTCCTTGAGTGTGTGTGGAGTGAGGTGGCCGGTTATGGGAGAGGGAGTGGGGAGTAAGTTTGGTGCCCCCCTTCTCCAAGTGGTCCTTACCTAACCACTCACATGAGCTTGCCACTTGTTGATTTATTACTAGCTTGATTAATAATTTTATTTTAGCATTAAAATAAAATGGAAAAATCATACTATCCCACATTGATGGAAGAGTAAATGATACTCCCATTATTTCCTATAAATACCCAAGTATGGGCATTGGGAATGATGCTTGAGTAAGAGTTGAAAAAGGCATCACAATTAGTGAAAACCTTTGAACTCAATATAATTACTCGGGTTTTATTGGTCGGGTCTTGCTAACCCCAAGACATTGGACCTAGTCGGTTTTGTTGGTGCAAGTGGACTTCGTCGGAGGTCTCCGTGTGAGCGGGACTTGAAGCTTTCAAGTAAGAACTCATTTTGGAGTGAAGCACGCGTTAAAGGTAATTAGCTTATCTTAATCTTATGATTAATATAATAATGTTTGTGGTTTTTTTATTGCGAGTGCGGTCTTGTATCTTATTTTTAATAGCTGTCATGATCTGCTTATTTGTTGCTTCAGCCTGGCCATTTGATTGAGGATGACATGCTGCTGCGTACGCAAATTTTACCTTGTATATAGCTAGCAAATCCTTTATTGTTTTACAATCAAAATGTGATGCATGATCGAAAACCATTACCATAAGCAGCCTAAACCTCGTAAAAATGTTCTTCTAGATAAACCTCTTGACCTCAGCTGCTGATATCTTTAATACCGAATCAACCTCTATCCACTTCATAAAATAATCTATGCCGACTAGGAGGAATTTCCTCCCCCTGTTGTCGATGGAAAAGGCCCTGCTATATCCATTCCCCATTGTGCAAACGAAACTGGATTAAGTATCGGCATCAAGTCATTCGGTGGCTGGTTAATTGTTGGGGCAAACTTCTGACATTTGTCACCCGTCTTTACATATTGAAAAGCATCTTCATTCATTGTCGGCCAATAATACCCTCTTCTCATTGCTTCTCTTGATAGAGCTCGAGCGCCGAGATGATTCTCACAAGTTCCCTCATGTATCTCTTCAATAAGTCTTTCGGATTCGTAGTCAGTTATGCACCTCTGCAACGGTAATAAGAATCCTCTTTTGTATGACTGCCCCTGATACATGATAAACCACACACTATCTTTCCTCAATTTCTTGGATTCCCCCTCATCAACCGGTAATGCCTCCGTTAGGAGGTACGCCAATATCTTATTATACCACTAACTGTCGTTATCAACACAAAGAACATGCTCCGAAGTCTCATCTATACTTCTCTACTTTAAAATCACCACCATGACTGTTCTTTCTAGATCATTAAAGCTTGAGCTTGCTAACCTTGCTAAGGCGTCTTCTATCTCATTTTGCGCTCTCGACACCAATTAAACTTCAAAATGTTGCAACTGGGCCGTTAACTAGTTTATCTTTTTAAGATATTTTACCATTGCTGATTCTTGTGCCTCATGTTCCTCACTGAACTAACTGTACACCAACTATGAATTAGTTTTTAATACCAAGCGTTTAGCGTCCGCCGCTATTGACAACTGGATGCAAGCTATCCCCGCTTCATATTTGGCTTCATTATTGGTAGCTTTGAACTTAAACATCAGGGAATATTCAAAAGTTCCACCATCCAAGGCTGTTATCACGATGCTTGCCCCAGATCCAGTCGATGTTATCGACCCATCCAATGATACTTGCCATGTTCCTAGCTCTTCTTCATCATCATTACACGAAGTTCCACAAAGAAATATGATAAGGCATGTGCCTTAATCAACACCCTGGGCTTATAATGCAGCATATACTTCAATAACTCCACAGCCCATTTCAACAACTGACCTGACGTATCCATCTTTTTCAATGACTTTTCAAGAGGGTGATTTGTTAGTATCTCTATCGGATGAGCATCAAATAGGGTCACAGCTTTTTGGCAGCAATTACCACAGCTAGTGCCATTTTTTCTATCACTAATATCGTCGCTCAGCGGCATTTAAAACAAGACTGGCGAAATAAATCGGCATATATTGCTTTTTCCTCTCTACCAGTAACACTGCGGCCACAGTCTTTGGCAAAGCTGAGATGTACAGTTGCAACTACTCTCCTTATTCCGGCCTTGTAACTGTCGGAAAAGACCTCAAATAATTTCTTACCACCTCTAAAGCATTAGCCTGGTCCTTTCCCCATTCAAACATTTTATTCTGCCGTAAGACCACAAAAAACGGGAGCGCCTTATCAGCAGATTTGTTGTTAAATCGCGTTAACCCTGCCATTCTACCTGTCAGCCTTTGTGTATCTCGGATGGTCTTTAGCTGTTTCATCTCGAGGAATGCATTTACCTTATCAGGATTCGCATCTATACCTCGCTCACTCACCATAAATCCAAGGAAAATTTCCAGAGCGAACTACAAATACACATTTTTTTGTGTTGAGCTTCATCTGATATTGTCGTAAAGTGGCAAAGGTTTCCTTCAAGTCAGCTATGTGATCCTTTTTCAGTTCACTTTTCACAATGGTGTCATCCACATATACCTCTACATTTCGCCCCTTCTGCTTTTCAAAGATTTTATCAACCAACTTCTGATAAGTTGCCCCTGCATTTTTCAACCCATATGGCATATCCTTATAGCAATACACTCTAGCATCTGTGATAACTACCGTTTTGGGCCTATCGGACTCGTGAAGGCTCACCTGATGATATCTTGAAAATGAATCCAAGAAACTAAACATTTCATGGCCAGAAGTGGAATCCACCAACCTATCTATCGGAGGCAACGGATAACAGTCCTTTGGGCAGGCCTTGTTCAGATCTGTAAAATCCACACACATTCGCCAATTCCCTGTTAGCTTTCTCACCATCACTACATTAGCTAACCATTACGGGTAGGTACATGGCTCTTTAAAACCCCGTCGTTAAGAGCTTATTGACATCTGCTTGTATTGCCTCAATTTTCTCTGTTCAAAAATTGCGCTTCTTTTGCCTTATCGGTCTGAACTTTTGATCAACATTCAGCTTATGCTCTATCACCCCGAGATGTAATCCAGGATCTCGTTTGTCGAGAATGCAAACACATCTGCATTTTCTCGCAATAAACTGATCAAGTGACACCTCATATAGACATTAATATCAGCCCTAACTCTACTGTCCGACTTGGATCACCTAGATGAATTTTAATTTGCACAGTTTCTCCTCCTGGTGACGACCTTAATGCAGTTTCCGGCCTTGTATCAAAATTCTCCATACACTAGTCCCATACTGTCGGTTCTCTTTCCCTTTTAGGAATTCTTGGTATCGGGCCCTTCTGTACCGGATTTTTCAAAGCTGTCATATAACATGACTTTGCCATCACCTATCCACCATGCACCTTTTCCACATTTCCCAAATTTGACACATAAGCAATGGTTAAATGGTAAGTTGATACCACTGCCCGTATGTCTTGAATTATTGGCCTTCCAAGAATAGCGTTACACGTTGACGGGACATCTATGACCAAAAACACTGCCATGAGATCTCTCACGGCTGCTCCATCTTCAAACCCCACCGTCAGACGGGAAAGTTTCCCGTGACACGGTCAACTGTTGCCGTGACGCGGGAGTTTTCAGTCCGCTTTTCCGTCTAAATTCATTTTTAAACCCTAATTTCGTTCAGCATTTTAAGTGTCAATTGATAATTTCGGGCCATTTCTGTTTTTATTATTATTTGGGCTAAAATAATAAAATTAAATTAAATAAATAAAAAATTTTGGGCCAAAATATATAATAAAACAATAAAATAAAAAAGGTTTGGGCTAAAATTAAAAACTATGCTTTGACTAAACATCAAGACTTATCCATGGACTATTCAAATAAATGAATTAAATTAAACACGATTTTTAAAGCACTCTCGGGATTAAATACTAAACTCGATCAATAGTGGCGGTGAAAGGTTGTTCATCATCAGGTTTTGTTTCAGGGAGACATTTTTAGATGTCTACAGAAGCCCCCACTTTGACCGAGTTTGTAAAAACGTCAGTTTCGAAAACGATAGTCAAAGTAGCCGATAGGGATGGAGAATGATTTAAGACGTTCTGCTATCCTAAATCACTCTGTATACGCCGATACTTGTAGAAAAATGTTAATTCCACAAATAAAAGAGTATAAAGATAGAATACGTATCTAACACTAGTGTATCGGTGACAAATGGGTTTGGCAGCTTCCTATGCTTGAAGGAATCCACCGGATAACGTTCGGTGAAACACTTTACATGCCTGAGGAAAGCCGATTGAGGAATTTGGTAGCTTTCTAAGCCTGAAGAAACCTACCGGATGATACTTTCCATGCCCCGAGGAAAGTCGACGTATGAATTTGGTGCCATTCTATGCTTCAAGAAATCCACAGATAATGCTTGCCATGCTTGAGGAAAGCCGACTTGGCGGTTTTCTGTACACCGATAATGCTTTCCATGCTTGAGGAAATCCGACTTGGCGGTTTTCTATACTTGAAGAAAAATCCACCGATAACGCTTTCCATGGTTGAGGAAAGCCGACTACTACTGTAATCGCTGAAATTTGCAATTGTATGATGGTTCGATTATCCCCAAACGTGGGCCACAGTTGATTCACACCTTCAAGTCGACTATCTGACCATTTAAGTGTTTAAAACGTCGACAAATTGACTTTGACGCTTACTGGGGAAAAATAGTAATTTTGATACCCTTTAAACGTTAGTTAAAATTTTCCGCGTAATTTACTTATTGTCCAATTTGTACGGAAAATAGCGCTATTTTAAACAAAATTCCAAGAATATTTGCTGCCAGCTTCAAGGAACGTGCAGGACACGCGCAAGACCACTGTGTCACTATAGGCGTCGTTCGAAGTGCGATTACGTAAAAAACATGTTGTGAATATGCTTGGCACTCATAGGAAGGGGGATTCGACATAATACGATTAGGGACAAATAAAGTAGCGAGCCGCCAACAAGTTTTTAAGGAACTTGTAAACCGTTCACGGATCATAAAAAGGCACCATGATAAGGGACAGCGATAGGCAACAACGATTGACCCGTGAAGGTTACACCCCATTCATAATCTATGAGATTACTAACTCCATATGGTTCGGAACCACAAAAGGAGGATCGGGGATGATGGTACGAAGTGAGTCATGGAGTCACTTTCGCCCGTATTGGTCTCTAATCGATTCTTATGGTGAAAAGTGATTCCTGCGATCTCAAACGCATACAAAAAAAATATTCAATTTGCTCCAAATTTATTATTAAGCTAAATTGGTTGAATATTTAATGCAACACATAATTCTAAAATATTTGTGATCACTTGAATTAATCAACAAGATTAAAAAGGAACCTAAACCGGTTTTCCAAATTATCTTATGAGGCGTAATTTTCAATTACATATTCCCTTTAAACATGAAATATGGTGATCAATAAAAATAATAGAATATACATTAATATTGTAAGCAATTTAACAATTATTCCAACAATGTAAAATCGTTAGAAAAATAATAGAAATAAAAGGAACATAATTCTTTCTTTGATTCTGTTTGTTTGCAACTACAAAATAATAAACGAGTTAGTAACTTCAAAGAAATAATAATAAAACAATAATTAAATTAAATTAAATTAAATTAAGTAGGGTTGATTTGGCACCAAACTGTCAAACAGTTCTACCTTTCACGCCTTGGCTTAAGGACAGAACCACGATTAAGTATGGACTCCTTGGAGTGCATGAAGAAGGAATTTTGAAATAAGAAAGGTAGGCTATTGTTTAGGCTAGAGCATAGAAGAGAGGAAAAACTAGAGAATTAATTGATGCCCCGTACATTAGAAATGAGGGGGTATTTATAGAGAAAATGTGCTGAGGGAACACACGGAACCCTAAAATGATAAAAACCCTAAAATGATAAAAATCCTAAAAAAGTATCCCGCGACACGGCAAACTGTACCGTGACACGGGAAGTCCCACTGTCAGACGAGAAACGTTCCCGTGACACGGTGCAATTTTTGAGTGACGCGGGAAATTTTTAGTAAACGGGGAAGAAAACGCATTAAGGGTTTACGCGGAAAGGACACGGAAATTCCCGTGTCGCAGCAGATTTCCCGTGTCACGTGAAATCCCACCGTCAGACGGGAATGATTCCCGTGACACGATGGGTACCTGCCGTTGCATGATTTGGTGAAGAATTGAGCAAAATCACCATTTTTGGTACTACTTGTTCATGTTGTTTCTTTTGCACTTGAAATGATGACATATTGGTTGTAGATCCTGTAAAATATGCTATGATGCTCGATCTATTGTTTTTGTGCAATTTTGAGACATGCTTTGTATTGTGTATGTACTACATTGTCATGGAGAATATAGTATCATGCAATTAGGAGAACATAGTATCATGCAATTAGGAGAACATAATATTAGTTTGTCATGGAGAAACTAAATACTATAAATAATTCCATTATTTGGCCAATTTTTAGCCTTGAGGTAAAAATTTAGCATATAATGCGATAAATAACTAAATAACTTAGGAAGTGATGCTAAGCATTTAGATTTTTTATTAAAATGCAACTCGAACTAAATGTCTTAGGAAATGATGCTAAGCATTTAGATTTTTATTTTTATAATAGCATGCCTAGGCGACGGGATCGCGATCTTTCTACCCATGGCCGGCGTCAGGCTTTTCGGGAGGACACTCCCACGATTCCCGAGGGTATGGACGACGACGCCTTAGAGTTTGAGCCTCGGGCCTCTACAGGTAGAGGTAGGTGGGTTCCACCTCTGTGGACTCCAGACCACTTGGTTTTCTGTCGTGAGAACCACGTTTCTCATCGCCCACTTGCCGGCATAGTTGACGGCACGCTTCGCCACCACAGTTCTGGAGCCGGATATTTGATTCCTAGACTTCACCAGATTATCATGAGGGATCCTGCTATAAACGCCTTATGGGAATCGGCTGGTTTAGTGGATTTTTATTCGGCGGTCGTAGGGTTTCGCAGCCCCCGGGGTTGCGGTGCGACAGTCGTTCGCGCATTGTTGGAGTATTTTTGGATACTACCAACACCTTTCACTTTGCTTGGGGGGAGATGACAGTGACCCCTCTGGACTTTAACATGATTTCACTGACTGGGCCGTAGCACAGATGTCTGATCTTTCTTGGCGAGCGGCTGAGGAAGCCGATTTGATAGGTCCGATCGTTCAGCATATCAGGACCTGCCAGTGTCTCGTGGTGGTCCTAGGAGCAGGCGATCGGAGCTGGCTTCGGTTCTAGCTCGTGGTTTTGACATGGAGGAGACATCGGCTGAGCAGCGAGTGCGGATCTTCATTCTGATACTTATTTCCATGACTCTTTCTCCTGATAGGAGTTCACGTGCACTTCTTTGCTACCTCCCTTCTTCAGTCAAGATCAGTGAGATAGGATCCTTTAGCTGGGCCAGCCTCGGATACTCCGACCTTCTCTTGTCGTTACGTCATGGTTGTAGGCAGCTGAACGACGAGTCTCCTGTCACTGTCTACGGTCGAGTCGTAGAGGTGACGATCCTTTCCTTTTCTTGTTTTATTTTAATTTGTTCCACTCATATGCTCAAAGATTACATTTCACTGCGGCTATAGTTCTACGAGTACTTCCCAGGATTGGCTCCTCGACGACGTCGTGGAGCGGTTCATGACTTCCCTGTCGGGGCCAGCTGGCGTGACCGAGGAGAGTCACGGGTGGAGTCGGTCTCTGTGCTGCGTGGGCTGCTACGCCGAGGCACCTCTTATGTTGGCGTAAAAATTAGTTTTGTTTCATGTTATTTTCTCTTTGACGTGATTTCCGGTGTTTCATGCCATCTTTTTATGGTTTTCAGGTTGCCAATGATGACCAATATCGTCCTTGCGCTGGGATGACTAATCTTCCCGTGGCCTTGCATCTTTCAACGCACCGCACTGTTTTGGTTAGTACCAGACGCTTTGTCTGGTATTTGGGGGAGCGTTTCGTTCATCAGCACAGTGGTGATCGCTTTGTGGTGCCCTCATCTCCACCGGAGTCGATGCTGGACTCGCGCTTGCTTTGGGAGTTGATAAACAGGGGAGAGCGCTACACTTTTCCTTAGCAGGAGCTTGTGCACATGGAGGGTGATTATGCGCAGGACTTGAAAGGAATGGTGTCCTTCGAACAAGTGTACTATTCCGTTAGTGGGTTTAGAATTATTAGAAAGCTAATATATTCAGCGAGGTCAAGTGATTGGAATGCCTGGGTGGAGGCCGCTTCCGATCAGTAATATTAATGAATAATTAATATTACAGCTTAATCTTGACTGAACCCTTCGGGTCACACCCAAGCATTTAACAAACCGAACCGACGAATTAATTCGGAAGGAATTAATGAATCGACCGAGTAATATTTATTTAGATGTCGTAAATTCGAGTTTAGAGCGTTGAAACCGAGCGTCGGAAGTCGAGTTGAAAAATAGTGAAAGACGAGACGAGAAATAGTAATAAATCAAAAAAATACCAAAATACCCCTAACATCGGAATGCCCAAGCAAACCGAGTGCTAAGGGCGTATGGCCTAGCATGGTGGCTAGCATGCGCACCAAGCCAAGCCTAGGCTGGTTGGTGCGTGCTAGCGCACCCATGCTTGCAACGCAAGGCTAGGCGCTACTTAGTGCGTGCTAGCATGCTAGGCACAGCCTTGTGCGCGCAATGGCTAGCAAGCCATGCCACAACAAGCTGCAGCAGCTAGCACGCTAGGCGCGCCAGCTCGCGACAGCTAGCAGCAGCATGGCTAGGCCATTGCTTGCTGCCTAGCAGCGCTGGCCAAGGCACAAGGCCAGCAGCAGCCCGCACAAGCATGCTAGGGTTGCTGGCCAGCAGCGCCTGGCAGCCCGCATGCGAGTGCTGGGCCTGCTGGGCTTGCTAGGCGTGGCTGCCACGGACAGCAACACATGGCAGCCCACCTTGGCTACCTTGGTGCCCAAGGGTGGGTGCCATATGGCTTGTGGTCCTTGAGTGTGTGTGGAGTGAGGTGGCCGGTTATGAGAGAGGGAGTGGGGAGCAAGTTTGGTCCCCCCTTCTCCAAGTGGTCCTCACCTAACCACTCACATGAGCTTGCCACTTGTTGATTTATTACTAGCTTGATTATTAATTTTATTTTAGCATTAAAATAAAATGGAAAAATCATACTATCCCACATTGATGGAAGAGTAAATGATACTCCCATTATTTCCTATAAATACCCAAGTATGGGCATTGGGAATGATGCTTGAGTAAGAGTTGAAAAAGGCATCACAATTAGTGAAAACCTTTGAACTCAATATAATTACTCGGGTTTTATTGGTTGGGTCTTGCTAGCCCCAAGACATTGGACCTAGTCGGTTTTGTTGGTGCGGGTGGACTTCGTTGGAGGTCTCCGTGTGAGCGGGACTTGAAGCTTTCAAGTAAGAGCTCATTTTGGAGCGAAGCACGCGTGAAAGGTAATTAGCTTATCTTAATCTTGTGATTAATATAATTATGTTTATGGTTTTATTTATTGCGAGTGCCGTCTTGTTTTTGGGTTTGTTCCCGCGGTGAGTCGGACTCACCAAATCCCAACACCGGTATCGGAGCCTCGCTCGTTTATTTTTTAAATCATAATATTTTCAAGGTGTTTTTATGGCTTAATTTTTCTGGTTTTAAGTTGCTAATTAGATTAGTAACTCGTTTTTCCAATTTTTACCTCGTATTAGAGCTGTCTTCAGCTCCCGAACCCAGATTTCGACCCAAAAATAGTGAATTTTGGGTGGAAAAGGCGTTATGGAAATGGGTTTACCCTCTCAGGACTCGGTTTTTAGCCAAAAAATGACCAGAAATGCATTTTTCGAGGGATTTTTCGTTTTAACGAAAAATTTTAAGTCTATCTAACCTTGAAAATTGATTGCATATTTATGGTGGTTATGAATTTGGTTCTTTCCTTTATTTATATGAAATTTTAGACCACTTTAAGCATGATTACTTGGTAGTAATTGGTGCTTGAAAGTTTGGTTTTATTTTTTCTCATAATTGCAAATTAATTGCATTAAGTGTGAAATAGTTGTTCTTTGTTGCTTCCAAGTACTAAAGATTCAATCTTTATTTATGATAAGTGATTGAAACTTTGAGTTACTAAATTCCATGAATTTTGGTTAAACTTTGTTTATTTAATCATTTTTTAGTTGATTGGAATCATAAAGTTTAAAACTTGTGATTGAAATTGGTTTATCTTCATATTGGAAGATATAATTTTTTCATGGAGTCACAAGTATTAAAGTTGGAGTCTTTATTGAACTTATGTTCATTTTTCCAACTCCCTTTTATTTTGTCAAAATCTCAAGATTAATTTAAAGTTATTAAATTAATAGTGAGAATTGCCCTAATTTATTTTATTACACCAAGTTAAACCAATTTTATTAAAGAATGGTTCTTGGAAATAAATTTGGTTAATTGCATTTGGATGAATTATTTAAGTTGGACTTGTTATTTTTCATTTTTCCTCAAAATTGATTCTCAAATTAATTTAGAATTGATTTATAATGTCACAAACAAAATCGATATTTTTCAAAGCATTAGCACGCTACACGAGGCCTAAGAACCCGAGCTAGCTCTCGGCCAGCTGGGCTGCTCACGCAACCCATATGTGGCTGCTTGGTGCTGTGCGTGTGTGTGTGCAAGGAAGGGCGTGGGCTGCTGCTCGTTGCCAGCAGCATAGCGCGCCAGCCAGCAGCAAGCAGCAGCATGGCGCAGCAAGAACATAATGTTGTGCGCGCTGTGCGTGCTGCTACGCTTGGCTAGGCTGGGCGTAGCGCATGCGAGCACAAGCAGCCCACATGCATGCTTGGTGTTGCGGGGGTGCGCATGGGCATACTACGTGCTTGTTGTACGGTACGTACAATCCCATAATTGGCACAATAACCCCGGGTTATTAAGGCGATGCTATTTTAAAGTTAATTTTAGCGTTGCTTAATATGTAAATAAGGGTATTTTTTGGACTCCAAGTCTTAGTGCTAGGCACTTACACATTTTGGAATTCGTAATTTTTCTTAAATTGTCGTTTTAATTATTTTAATTATTTTGTTTATTTAATTAAAGTTTTTGAGGCTAGGCCTCAGATTTTGAGCGACATTTGCAAAAAATTAATTTTGGCAAATATTTGGGTTCACCGACTTAATTAATTGGATTAGTTAAGTTGGATGCGGAATTTAGTGGGAGCGTCTCTTAGTTATTTCCATAACCGGTTAAAACAACTTTAACTAGTTTAATTAGGCGTGTTAATTGGATTAACCACCTAGATTAGTTACTAGTTCTCGCGCGTTTTATGCATTGTTACTTTTTATCGTTGTAAAATGCATGGGCCATTCACATACAGTGAATGGATGAATGGAATGTAAATTCTCTCACGGGTTTATGAAATGGCAACTAGTGGGGCCCGATTAGGATAGAAAATACAGACTGTGATCTGTGATGTATTTTTGTAAATCTAAATACGGTCTGCGAACCGTTGAGTATTTTTTGTACCTTAATATTTAGATTAGTCCTAATCGTAGATACTAGCAATTGTAATATTTTGGTCAAGTCTTGAAGACGGGGTTCTTAGAAGACAAAGCCATGAATTTGCAAATGAAGACCTTTTGAAGACTTGAAGATCTCAAGGGGTCATGCTAGTTGCCAAATGCATCTCTATTTATGTTTTCGATATATATTTATGTTTATATATATGAATTATATGTTAGATGCATGTTTAGGATTTCGATTGTTGAGATGATTAATTAAGTTCACTTAAATCAACCAACATAGAAACCCTAGGTCCCTAAAATATTGAGTAAAACTTGCCATTCCAAAACACACTTACCAACCGAACGAGGGTAGTAGTGGGCTACGCCAAAGCGAGGCATCACTACTTCTCCAAGGAACGTAAGGTATAACGGGTATGCAAGGTGGTTTTGGTTATACTCAACGATATGAGTGATGGAGTCCTAACATGTCGTCGCAAAGTGAATAAATTGTTTAGAGAGCATTGGATGCGACGATTTATTCAACCAAGAGTGGCTTGGAGCCATTAGCAAAGCGTTGCTTACCTTAGGAGATTGAGTGTTAAGACAAGCTAAAGCATGCTTAACCACTCTTTGTTTCTTTGGATCTTGGAATCGACTTATTCTCACCTAAAATGGGGACAATCTTTAATGTGTGAATAAGACGTTTTAAATAAGATTGATTACAATGCATGAATTCAATCTTATTTAAGTATAATGAATGGTTTTTCATTTCAAATTCTTTCAAATGTAGAATCATGTTTTCAACTAATGTCAACAACCTTATGCTCTCGGAATTGCCCGAAAAGTTGCCTATTTCTCTTAACTTGGTAAACTTTAAGGAATGGAAAGAGGAACTCCGAAAGACCCTCCGAAGTTGCTACCTAGAGCACATTCTGGACACTCAAATCCCGAGTTTCTACTCAAAGGGGATTATGAGTGATGAGGCACATGAGGTATGGAGTGTGGATTGTAAAAGAATTTCCAGACTCATGGCAAACTCCATCTCGGTACAATGGAAGGGGAAGTTGTCCAACTATTTTCCGGAAATGATGCTCAAAGCTCTAGAAGATGTAGTCAATTTGAAAGTCACCAAAAAGTACCAGAGGTAACTATGATGGACTTGTGGAAGATGTGACTAGGTCACTCTCGAACATGAGGATCAAGCCACCGCAAGATGGGTGTCTCACGAAAGAGAGACAAGAAGTATGGGCTAAGGTCTATAATGCAAGACTTAGACCCGGGATGCCACTTCAAGCTCATGTGCTCAACATGACAAGGCTATTCACCCATCTGGAGCTAATTGGCAAACCAATGGACAATGAGCAAGCGGCTCTCATGCTACTAAGCTCACTCCATTTGGGGTATGTTGCATTAAAGATGCAACTAACGGCCAAGCGGAACAAACTGTCCTTGATGGAAGTTGTTCAAGAGCTCCAGAAAACCTATTCTTGCAAGAAGGCTAAGGTTGCTCTGAGACCAAAGAAGAAGGAGTTCAAGAACAAAGCTAAGATGCGCTGCTTCTATTGTAGTAGACCCGGACACTAAAAAAGAGAATGTAGCATGTATCTAGAGATGAGGCGAAAATAAAAGTAACCTCAATCTCAGGTATCATCTTTACGCTTGAACATAAGCCATTTATAAGGTATTAGATACCGGAAAATTGGCTCACTATATGCTCCTGTTTTAGGAACAAAGTGAGCGGTGCTTTTCAAGTGGATATGAGTACACAAGTGGAAGAAGAAGATAATCTTTCAAAGAAAGCTTGTAATCTCATATTTTGTCTAGATTTAAAACTTGTTTAGTTTTATCTACCATATTTTGAGCTTGTGGTGTTGGACGTCATTTTGAACTTGATCACAAGACATATCATCTTTGTTTATATTTATGGAATGACACGTTTGTGTCTTTGGAAAAATTGTTTATAATGATACCAAAAGAGCTAAGACCATAGAGTCAAATCAGACTTACTTGTGGCATTGTCGTCTTGGCCACATCAACATCAAACGCATCAAGAAACTTCTACAAGAAGGTGTTCTTGACTCTTTCAATTTAGAATCGTTTGAGAATTGCGAGGGATGTCTATTAGGCAAGATGATTAAACAACCATTCTCCAAGTTGGGAGAAAGGGCAAGTGACTTATTGGGTCTTATACATACCGATGTATGTGGACCAATGAGCTCAACCACAAGAAATGGACATCGATATTTCATCACTTTCACAGACGACTATAGTAGATATGGCTATGTCTACCTCATGTCGCATAAATCTGAATCATTTGAAAAGTTCAAAGAATTTCAGAGGGAAGTTGAAAATCAGCTTGGCAAGAAAATCAAAGCCCTTCGATCGGATCGTAGTGGTGAATACTTGAGCCAAGAATTCGATGACCATCTAAAAGAAAAGGGTATACTTTCAGAATTGACGCCTCCAGGAACTCCACAATGGAACGGAGTATCCGAAAGGAGAAATCGGACCTTGTTAGACATGGTACGATCAACAATGGGTCTTAGTGATCTTCCTATCTCTTTCTGGGGACACACACTTCTAACTGCGGCACTAACACTGAACCGTGCTCCATCAAAAGCCGTAGAAAAGACTCCATATGAATTATGGACGAAGAAACCTCCTAGGTTATTTTTTCTAAAGATATGGGGATGCGAAGCATATGTCAAGAAATTGATTTCTGACAAACTTCATCACAAATCTGACAAGGTTTACTTTGTGGGCTACCCAAAAGAAACCAAAGGGTATTACTTCTACAACAAATCGGAGAACAAAGTGTTTGTTGCTCGCGATGGTGTCTTTTTGGAGAAGGAGCACCTTTCCAAAATGACAAGTGGGAGGAAAATCGAACTCGACAAAGTTCGTGAGGATGAGCAACAAAATCATAATGACAATCAAAGTGCTCAAACAGCATCTGTTGACGCAGGTCAAAATGATAAAAATGTGCAAAGTCGAACCGACAATGCAAATGCTCAATCCATTACCCTACGTAGGTCTCAGAGGCCGAGATCTCAACTTGATAGATATCTTGGTTTAGTATTAACCGAGAATCGGGACATCCTGATTATGGATGGAGATGAACCGGCAACCTACAAGCAAGCGATGGCAAGCACCGACTCTGCTAAATGGCAAGAGGCCATCAGATCTGAAATGGATTCCATGTTTAAAAATCAAGTCTGGGACTTGGTTGACTTACCCGAAGGTTATACACCTATTGGATGTAAGTTGATTTTCAAGTTGAAAACCGACAAAGACGGAAATGTATTCATTTACAAAGCTATATTGGTGGCAAAAGGTTACAGACAAGTTCATGGTATTACGATGAAACCTTTTCACCGGTCGCAATGCTTAAATCCGTTCGGATCCTCCTAGCGATTGCTGCATATTACAATTATGAAATATGGCAAATGGACGTCAAAACCGCCTTCCTTAATGGTTATTTGGAAGAAACTGTGTATATGACACAGCCTGAAGGTTTTGTCGACCAAAACAATGCTAGGAAAGTTTGTAAGCTTAAGAAGTCCATTTATGGATTAAAGCAAGCAAGCAGAAGTTGCAATCTGCGATTCGATGAAGCCATCAGTAAGTTTGGTTTTATCAAGAATCCAGATGAATCTTGTGTTTACAAGAAGGTCAGTGGGAGTGACATCACCTTCCTAGTCTTATATGTCGATGACATATTGCTCATTGGAAACAACATTCCGTTGTTAGAGTTTGTAAAGGTCTGGCTTGGAAAGTGCTTCTCAATGAAAGACTTGGGAGAGGCTCAGTACATACTAGGCATCAAGATCTATAGGGATAGATCGAAAAGGATGATTGGATTGAGTCAGAGTACTTATATTGATAAGGTACTTGCTCGATTTGGCATGGAGGAGGCCAAGAGAGGTCACCTACCGATGTCACATGGCATAACCCTAAGCAAGAAGCAGTGTCCACAGACACCTGATGAGCGGGTAAGAATGAATCAGATTCCATATGCTTCGCTTATTGGATCGATCATGTATGCCATGATATGTATTAGGTCGGATGTATCGTATGCCTTGAGTGCTACGAGCCGTTACCAATCAGACCCAGGAGAGGCGCATTGGACTGCAGCCAAAAATATCCTAAAGTACCTGAAAAGGAACAAGGATAAATTCCTGGTGTATGGTGGTGCAGAGGATTTAGTTGTGGAAGGTTATACCGACGTAAGCTTCCAGACAGACAGAGACGATTTCGAATCGCAATCTGGATATGTGTTTTGTCTAAATGGAGGGGCGTTTAGTTGGAAGAGCGCAAAGCAGAGTACAACTGCAGATTCTACAACTGAAGCCGAATAATTAACAGCTGCTGAAGCAGCTAAGGAGGATGTTTGGATTCGTAAGTTCGTTGGTGAACTTGATGTTGTACCCTCTATAAAGGGTCCAATAGCCCTCTATTGTGACAAAAACGGAGCTATTGCTCAGGCCAGAGAGCCTAGGGAACATCAGAAGGTCAAACATGTCAAGCGGCGATTTCACATGATTCGAGAATGGAAATCAGAGGGTGAAATCAGAATTTGCAAAGTTGGAATGGATGACAATGTAGCCGATCCACTTACTAAACCTTTGCCTCAAGTGAAGCACAACAAGCATGTTGAGGCAATGGGAATCAAGCATGTAGGAGACTGGCTTTGATTTCCTTGTTTAGTGTTTTAGTTAATTTTGAGAAAATTAATGTAGAACGCTAAGGAAAACCATTCATGTTTTGGAGTAATGTAAAATTTCATGCAATATTTTATTACTCCGTTATGCTATTTAATTGTGGTATAGGATTAAATAATGAGTCCTTTCGATTATGAGAATATTCAAAATAAGGTATCAAGACCAGTCTTGGTAAGGAAACACCTATTAAGTGAACATTGAATATTATAATCGAAAATTATCCCTAATCAAGGTCATTTAAACAATGGACGATTAATGACCAATTGAGATTAGTGTGTAGCCTGATTTATAGCACCGTTTCATGTGCTACAAGGACATGATTGTCATAAATCATTTGCACAGGTATTGGTTTAGAACCATACTAGATCGACCTATGAGAATACTTTAAGAAATTAAAAATTTGTCATAAGTATACTTCTCATTATGGCTATCGGAACCTATTTCCTCGACCATGAGTATTGTGAGTTCTCTTGTTTGAGTACTAGTTCGCTTTGATGTTGTCAAACGTCTGCCGTAATAGGAGATTATAACGGCAACACTCGGGCGACTAGGTCCTCTCAGTAAGAGGAGCTACATTACAAGACTGGGAATGTCCCCCTACTAAAATAGGGAAGATGTCATTGTTGTATACAAGGCCTCTCGTAGAGCGAGACTGTAAAATGCATAGCCGTGCTCGGATGGATTTTAGAAATCATTTGTTTATTGACAGTCGGACTCGGAATCGGGAAACACTTCTGGACGTAATAAGGATGGCAAAACAAATCTTACCTTATAGTTCATGAAGAGACATTAAGCGACATAGGAAAAAGGCTGTACACAAAATGCGCACTTGTCCGGAAGGACAAGTAGGAGATTAAAAGGAATGGTGTCCTTCGAACAAGTGTACTATTCCGTTAGTGGGTTCAGAATTATTAGAAAGCTAATATATTCAGTGAGGTCAAGTGATCGGAATGCTCGGGTGGAGGCTGCTTACGATCAGTAATATTAATGAATAATTAATATTAACGCTTAATCTTGACTGAACCCTTCGGGTCACACCCAAGCATTCAACAAAACGAACCGACGAATTAATTCGGAAGGAATTAATGAATCGACCGAGTAATATTTATTTAGACGTCGGAAATTCGAGCTTAGAGCGTCGAAACCGAGTGTCGGAAGTCGAGTCGAAAAATAGAGAAAGTCGAGACGAGAAATGGCTAAGGGTGCCCCTAGCATCGGAATGCCCAAGCAAACCGAGTGCTAAGGGTGTATGGCCTAGTATGGTGGCTAGCATGCGCACCAAGCCGAGCCTAGGCTGGCTGGTGCGTGCTAGCGCACCCATGCTAGCAACGCAAGGCTAGGCGCTGCCTAGTGCGTGCTAGCATGCTAGGCACAGCCTTGTGCGCGCAATGGCTAGCAAGCCATGCCGCAACAAGCTGCAGCAGCTAGCACGCTAGGCGCGCCAGCTCGCCACAACTAGCAGCAGCATGGCTAGGCCATTGCTTGCTGCCTAGCAGCGCTGGCCAAGGCACAAGGCCAGCAGCAGCCCGCACAAGCATGCTGGGCTTGCTTGCTAGCAGCGCCTGGCAGCCCGCATGCGAGTGCTGGGCCTGCTGGGCTTGCTGGGCGTGGCTGCCACGGACAGCAGCACATGGCAACCCACCTTGGCTGCCTTGGTGCCCAAGGGTGGGTGCCATGTGACTTGTGGTCCTTGAGTGTGTGTGGAGTGAGGTGGCCGGTTATGGGAGAGGGAGTGGGGAGTAAGTTTGGTCCCCCCCTTCTCCAAGTGGTCCTTACCTAACCACTCACATGAGCTTGCCACTTGTTGATTTATTACTAGCTTGATTAATAATTTTATTTTAGCATTAAAATAAAATGGAAAAATCATACTATCCCACATTGATGGAAGAGTAAATGATACTCCCATTATTTCCTAAAAAATCCAAGTATGGGCATTGGGAATGATGCTTGAGTAAGAGTTGAAAAAGGCATCACAATTAGTGAAAACCTTTGAACTCAATATAATTACTCGGGTTTTATTGGTCGGGTCTTGCTAACCCCAAGACATTGGACCTAGTCGGTTTTGTTGGTGCAAGTGGACTTCGTCGGAGGTCTCCGTGTGAGCGGGACTTGAAGCTTTCAAGTAAGAACTCATTTTGGAGCGAAGCATGCGTTAAAGGTAATTAGCTTATCTTAATCTTATGATTAATATAATAATGTTTGTGGTTTTTTTATTGCGAGTGCGGTCTTGTATCTTCTTTTTAATAGCTGTCATGATCTGCTTATTTGTTGCTTCAGCCTGACCATTTGATTGAGGATGACATGCTGCTGCGTACGCAAATTTTATCTTGTATATAGCTAGCAAATCCTTTATTGTTTTACAATCAAAATGTGATGCATGATCGAAAACCATTACCATAAGCAGCCTAAACCTCGTAAAAATGTTCTTCTAGATAAACCTCTTGACCTCAGCTGCTGATATCTTTAATACCGAATCAACCTCTATCCACTTCATAAAATAATCTATGCCGACTAGGAGGAATTTCCTCCCCCTGTTGCCGATGGAAAAGGCCCTGCTATATCCATTCCCCATTGTGCAAACGAAACTGGATTAAGTATCGGCATCAAGTCATTCGGTGGCTGGTTAATTGTTGGGGCAAACTTCTGACATTTGTCACCCGTCTTTACATATTGAAAAGCATCTTCATTCATTGTCGGCCAATAATACCCTCTTCTCATTGCTTCTCTTGATAGAGCTCGAGCGCCGAGATGATTCTCACAAGTTCCCTCATGTATCTCTTCAATAAGTCTTTCGGATTCGTAGTCAGTTATGCACCTCTGCAACGGTAATAAGAATCCTCTTTTGTATGACTGCCCCTGATACATGATAAACCACACACTATCTTTCCTCAATTTCTTGGATTCCCCCTCATCAACCGGTAATGCCTCCGTTAGGAGGTACGCCAATATCTTATTATACCACTAACTGTCGTTATCAACACAAAGAACATGCTCCGAAGTCTCATCTATACTTCTCTGCTTTAAAATCACCACCATGACTGTTCTTTCTAGATCATTAAAGCTTGAGCTTGCTAACCTTGCTAAGGCGTCTTCTATCTCATTTTGCGCTCTCGACACCAATTAAACTTCAAAATGTTGCAACTGGGCCGTTAACTAGTTTATCTTTTTAAGATATTTTACCATTGCTGATTCTCGTGCCTCATGTTCCTCACTGAACTAACTGTACACCAACTGTGAATTAGTTTTTAAGACCAAGCGTTTAGCGTCCGCCGCTATTGACAACTGGATGCAAGCTATCCCCGCTTCATATTTGGCTTCATTATTGGTAGCTTTGAACTTAAACATCAGGGAATATTCAAAAGTTCCACCATCCAAGGCTGTTATCACGATGCTTGCCCCAGATCCAGTCGATGTTATCGACCCATCCAATGATACTTGCCATGTTCCTAGCTCTTCTTCATCATCATTACACGAAGTTCCACAAAGAAATATGATAAGGCATGTGCCTTAATCAACACCCTGGGCTTATAATGCAGCATATACTTCAATAACTCCACAGCCCATTTCAACAACTGACCTGACGTATCCATCTTTTTCAATGACTTCTCAAGAGGGTGATTTGTTAGTATCTCTATCGGATGAGCATCAAATAGGGTCACAGCTTTTTGGCAGCAATTACCACAGCTAGTGCCATTTTTTCTATCACTAATATCGTCGCTCAGCGGCATTTAAAACAAGACTGGCGAAATAAATCGGCATATATTGCTTTTTCCTCTCTACCAGTAACACTGCGGCCACAGTCTTTGGCAAAGCTGAGATGTACAGTTGAACTACTCTCCTTGTTCCGGCCTTATAACTGTCGGAAAAGACCTCAAATAATTTCTTACCACCTCTAAAGCATTAGCCTGGTCCTTTCCCCATTCAAACATTTTATTCTGCCGCAAGACCACAAAAAACGGGAGCGCCTTATCAGCAGATTTGTTGTTAAATCGCGTTAACCCTGCCATTCTACCTGTCAGCCTTTGTGTATCTCGGATGGTCTTTAGCTGTTTCATCTCGAGGAATGCATTTACCTTATCAGGATTCGCATCAATACCTCGCTCACTCACCATAAATCCCAGGAAAATTTCCAGAGCGAACTACAAATACAAATTTTTTTGTGTTGAGCTTCATCTGATATTGTCGTAAAGTGGCAAAGGTTTCCTTCAAGTCAGCTATGTGATCCTTTTTCAGTTCACTTTTCACAATGGTGTCATCCACATATACCTCTACATTTCGCCCCTTCTGCTTTTCAAAGATTTTATCAACCAGCTTCTGATAAGTTGCCCCTGCATTTTTCAACCCATATGGCATATCCTTATAGCAATACACTCTAGCATCTGTGATAACTACCGTTTTGGGCCTATCGGACTCGTGAAGGCTCACCTGATGATATCTTGAAAATGAATCCAAGAAACTAAACATTTCATGGCCAGAAGTGGAATCCACCAACCTATCTATCAGAGGCAACGGATAACAGTCCTTTGGGCAGGCCTTGTTCAGATCTGTAAAATCCACACACATTCGCCAATTCCCTGTTGGCTTTCTCACCATCACTACATTAGCTAACCATTACAGGTAGGTACATGGCTCTTTAAAACCCCGTCGTTAAGAGCTTATTGACATCTGCTTGTATTGCCTCAATTTTCTCTGTTCAAAAATTGCGCTTCTTTTGCCTTATCGGTCTGAACTTTTGATCAACATTCAGCTTATGCTCTATCACCCCGAGATGTAATCCAGGATCTCGTTTGTCGAGAATGCAAACACATCTGCATTTTCTCGCAATAAACTGATCAAGTGACACCTCATATAGACATTAATGTCGGCCCTAACTCTACTGTCCGACTTGGATCACCTAGATGAATTTTAACTTGCACAGTTTCTCCTCCTGGTGACGAACTTAATGCAGTTTCCGGCCTTGTATCAAAATTCTCCATACACTAGTCCCATACTGTCGGTTCTCTTTCCCTTTTAGGACTTCTTGGTATCGGGCCCTTCTGTACCGGATTTTTCAAAGCTGTCATATAACATGACTTTGCCATCACCTATCCACCATGCACCTTTTCCACATTTCCCAAATTTGACACATAAGCAATGGTTAAATGGTAAGTTGATACCACTGCCCGTATGTCTTGAATTATTGGCCTTCCAAGAATAGCGTTACACGTTGACGGGACATCTATGACCAAAAACACTGCCATGACATCTCTCACGGCTGCTCCATCTTCAAACCCCACCGTCAGACGGGAAAGTTTCCCGTGACACGGTCAACTGTTGCCGTGACGCGGGAGTTTTCAGTCCGCTTTTCCGTCTAAATTCATTTTTAAACCCTAATTTCGTTCAGCATTTTAAGTGTCGATTGATAATTTCGGGGCATTTCTGTTTTTATTATTATTTGGGCTAAAATAATAAAATTAAATTAAATAAATAAAAAATTTTGGGCCAAAATAAATAATAAAACAATAAAATAAAAAAGGTTTGGGCTAAAATTAAAAACTATGCTTTGACTAAACATCAAGACTTATCCATGGACTATTCAAATAAATGAATTAAATTAAACACGATTTTTAAAGCACTCTCGGGATTAAATACTAAACTCGACCAATAGTGGCGGTGAAAGGTTGTTCATCATCAGGTTTTGTTTCGGGGAGACATTTTTAGATGTCTACAGAAGCCCCCACTTTGACTGAGTTTGTAAAAACGTCAGTTTCGAAAACGATAGTCAAAGTAGCCGATAGGGATGGAGAATGATTTAAGACGTTCTGCTATCCTAAATCACTCTGTATACGCCGATACTTGTAGAAAAATGTTAATTCCACAAATAAAAGAGTATAAAGATAGAATACGTATCTAACACTAGTGTATCGGTGACAAATGGGTTTGGCAGCTTCCTATGCTTGAAGGAATCCACCGGATAACGTTCGGTGAAACACTTTACATGCCTGAGGAAAGCCGATTGAGGAATTTGGTAGCTTTCTAAGCCTGAAGAAACCTACCGGATGATACTTTCCATGCCCCGAGGAAAGTCGACGTATGAATTTGGTGCCATTCTATGCTTCAAGAAATCCACAGATAATGCTTGCCATGCTTGAGGAAAGCCGACTTGGCGGTTTTCTGTACACCGATAATGCTTTCCATGCTTGAGGAAATCCGACTTGGCGGTTTTCTATACTTGAAGAAAAATCCACCGATAACGCTTTCCATGGTTGAGGAAAGCCGACTACTACTGTAATCGCTGAAATTTGCAATTGTATGATGGTTCGATTATCCCCAAACGTGGGCCACAATTGATTCACACCTTCAAGTCGACTATCCGACCATTTAAGTGTTTAAAACGTCGACAAATTGACTTTGACGCTTACTGGGGAAAAATAGTAATTTTGATACCCTTTAAACGTTAGTTAAAATTTTCCGCGTAATTTACTTATTGTCCAATTTGTACGGAAAATAGCGCTATTTTAGACAAAATTCCAAGAATATTCGCTGCCAGCTTCAAGGAACGTGCAGGACACGCGCGAGACCACTGTGTCACTATAGGCGTCGTTCGAAGTGCGATTACGTAAAAAGCATGTTGTGAATATGCTTGGCACTCATAGGAAGGGGGATTCGACATAATACGATTAGGGACAAATAAAGTAGCGAGCCGCCAACAAGTTTTTAAGGAACTTGTAAACCGTTCACGGATCATAAAAAGGCACCATGATAAGGGACAGCGATAGGCAACAACGATTGACCCGTGAAGGTTACACCCCATTCATAATCTATGAGATTACTAACTCCATATGGTTCGGAACCACAAAAGGAGGATCGGGGATGATGGTACGAAGTGAGTCATGGAGTCACTTTCGCCCGTATTGGTCTCTAATCGATTCTTATGGTGAAAAGTGATTCCTGCGATCTCAAACGCATACAAAAAAAATATTCAATTTGCTACAAACTATTATTAAGCTAAATTGGTTGAATATTTAATGCAACACATAATTCTAAAATATTTGTGATCACTTGAATTAATTAACAAGATTAAAAAGGAACCTAAACCGGTTTTCCAAATTATCTTATGAGGCGTAACTTTCAATTACATATTCCCTTTAAACATGAAATATGGTGATCAATTAAAATAATAGAATATACATTAATATTGGAAGCAATTTAACAATTATTCCAACAATGTAAAATCGTTAGAAAAATAATAGAAATAAAAGGAACATAATTCTTTCTTTGATTCTGTTTGTTTGCAACTACAAAATAATAAACGAGTTAGTAACTTCAAAGAAATAATAATAAAACAATAATTAAATTAAATTAAATTAAATTAAGTAGGGTTGATTTGGCACCAAACTGTCAAACAGTTCTACCTTTCACGCCTTGGCTTAAGGACAGAACCACGATTAAGTATGGACTCCTTGGAGTGCATGAAGAAGGAATTTTGAAATAAGAAAGGTAGGCTAGTGTTTAGGCTAGAGCATAGAAGAGAGGAAAAACTAGAGAATTAATTTATGCCCCGTACATTAGAAATGAGGGGGTATTTATAGAGAAAATGTGCTGAGGGAACACACGGAACCCTAAAATGATAAAAACCCTAAAATGATAAAAATCCTAAAAAAGTATCCCGCGACACGACAAACTGTACCGTGACACGGGAAGTCCCACTGTCAGACGGGAAACGTTCCCGTGACACGGTGCAATTTTTGAGTGACGCGGGAAATTTTTAGTAAACGGGGAAGAAAACGCATTAAGGGTTTACGCGGAAAGGACACGGAAATTCCCGTGTCGCAGCAGATTTCCCGTGTCACGGGAAATCCCACCGTCAGACGGGAATGATTCCCGTGACACGATGGGTACCTGCCGTTGCATGATTTGGTGAAGAATTGAGCAAAATCACCATTTTTGGTACTACTTGTTCATGTTGTTTCTTTTGCACTTGAAATGATGACATATTGGTTGTAGATCCTGTAAAATATGCTATGATGCTCGATCTATTGTTTTTGTGCAATTTTGAGACATGCTTTGTATTGTGTATGTACTACATTGTCATGGAGAATATAGTATCATGCAATTAGGAGAACATAGTATCATGCAATTAGGAGAACATAATATTAGTTTGTCATGGAGAAACTAAATACTATAAATAATTCCATTATTTGGCCAATTTTTAGCCTTGAGGTAAAAATTTAGCATATAATGCGATAAATAACTAAATAACTTAGGAAGTGATGCTAAGCATTTAGATTTTTTATTAAAATGCAACTCGAACTAAATGTCTTAGGAAATGATGCTAAGCATTTAGATTTTTATTTTTATAATAGCATGCCTAGGCGACAGGATCGCGATCTTTCTACCCATGGCCGGCGTCAGGCTTTTCGGGAGGACACTCCCACGATTCCCGAGGGTATGGACGACGACGCCTTAGAGTTTGAGCCTCGGGCCTCTACAGGTAGAGGTAGGTGGGTTCCACCTCTGTGGACTCCAGACCACTTGGTTTTCTGTCGTGAGAACCACGTTTCTCATCGCCCACTTGCCCGCATAGTTGACGGCACGCTTCGCCACCACAGTTCTGGAGCCGGATATTTGATTCCTAGACTTCACCAGATTATCATGAGGGATCCTGCTATAAACGCCTTATGGGAATCGGCTGGTTTAGTGGATTTTTATTCGGCGGTCGTAGGGTTTCGCAGCCCCCGGGGTTGTGGTGCGACAGTCGTTCGCGCATTGTTGGAGTATTTTTGGATACTACCAACACATTTCACTTTGCTTGGGGGGAGATGACAGTGACCCCTCTGGACTTTAGCATGATTTCACTGACTGGGCCGTAGCACAGATGTCTGATCTTTCTTGGCGAGCGGCTGAGGAAGCCGATTTGATAGGTCCGATCGTTCAGCATATCAGGACCTGCCCAGTGTCTCGTGGTGGTCCTAGGAGCAGGCGATCGGAGCTGGCTTCGGTTCTAGCTCGTGGTTTTGACATGGAGGAGACATCGGCTGAGCAGCGAGTGCGGATCTTCATTCTGATTCTTATTTCCATGACTCTTTCTCCTGATAGGAGTTCACGTGCACTTCTTTGCTACCTCCCTTCTTCAGTCAAGATCAGTGAGATAGGATCCTTTAGCTGGGCCAGCCTCGGATACTCCGACCTTCTCTTGTCGTTACGTCATGGTTGTAGGCAGCTGAACAACGAGTCTCCTGTCACTGTCTACGGTCGAGTCGTAGAGGTGACGATCCTTTCCTTTTCTTGTTTTATTTTAATTTGTTCCACTCATATGCTCAAAGATTACATTTCACTGCGGCTATAGTTCTACGAGTACTTCCTAGGATTGGCTCCTCGACGACGTCGTGGAGCGGTTCATGACTTCCCTGTCGGGGCCAGCTGGCGTGACCGAGGAGAGTCACGGGTGGAGTCGGTCTCTGTGCTGCGTGGGCTGCTACGCCGAGGCACCTCTTATGTTGGCGTAAAAATTAGTTTTGTTTCCTGTTATTTTCTCTTTGACGTGATTTCCGGTGTTTCATGCCATCTTTTTATGGTTTTCAGGTTGCCAATGATGACCAATATCGTCCTTGCGCTGGGATGACTAATCTTCCCGTGGCCTTGCATCTTTCAACGCACCGCACTGTTTTGGTTAGTACCAGACGCTTTGTCTGGTATTTGGGGGAGCGTGTCGTTCATCAGCACAGTGGTGATCGCTTTGTGGTGCCCTCATCTCCACCGGAGTCGATGCTGGACTCGCGCTTGCTTTGGGAGTTGATAAACAGAGGAGAGCGCTACACTTTTCCTTAGCAGGAGCCTGTGCACATGGAGGGTGATTATGCGCAGGACTTGAAAGGAATGGTGTCCTTCGAACAAGTGTACTATTCCGTTAGTGGGTTTAGAATTATTAGAAAGCTAATATATTCAGCGAGGTCAAGTGATTGGAATGCCTGGGTGGAGGCCGCTTCCGATCAGTAATATTAATGAATAATTAATATTACAGCTTAATCTTGACTGAACCCTTCGGGTCACACCCAAGCATTTAACAAACCGAACCGACGAATTAATTCGGAAGGAATTAATGAATCGACCGAGTAATATTTATTTAGATGTCGGAAATTCGAGTTTAGAGCGTCGAAACCGAGCGTCGGAAGTCGAGTTGAAAAATAGTGAAAGACGAGACGAGAAATAGTAATAAATCAAAAAAATACCAAAATACCCCTAACATCGGAATGCCCAAGCAAACCGAGTGCTAAGGGCGTATGGCCTAGCATGGTGGCTAGCATGCGCACCAAGCCAAGCCTAGGCTGGTTGGTGCGTGCTAGCGCACCCATGCTTGCAACGCAAGGCTAGGCGCTACTTAGTGCGTGTTAGCATGCTAGGCACAGCCTTGTGCGCGCAATGGCTAGCATGCCATGCCGCAACAAGCTGCAGCAGCTAGCACGCTAGGCGCGCCAGCTCGCGACAGCTAGCAGCAGCATGGCTAGGCCATTGCTTGCTGCCTAGCAGCGCTGGCCAAGGCACAAGGCCAGCAGCAGCCCGCACAAGCATGCTAGGGTTGCTGGCCAGCAGCGCCTGGCAGCCCGCATGCGAGTGCTGGGCCTGCTGGGCTTGCTAGGCGTGGCTGCCACGGACAGCAACACATGGCAGCCCACCTTGGCTACCTTGGTGCCCAAGGGTGGGTGCCATATGGCTTGTGGTCCTTGAGTGTGTGTGGAGTGAGGTGGCCGGTTATGAGAGAGGGAGTGGGGAGCAAGTTTGGTCCCCCCTTCTCCAAGTGGTCCTCACCTAACCACTCACATGAGCTTGCCACTTGTTGATTTATTACTAGCTTGATTATTAATTTTATTTTAGCTTTAAAATAAAATGGAAAAATCATACTATCCCACATTGATGGGAGAATAAATGATACTCCCATCATTTCCTATAAATACCCAAGTACCGGCATTGGGAATGATTTTTGAGTAAGAGTTGAAAAAGGCATCACAATTAGTGAAAATCTTTGAACTCAATATAATTACTCGGGTTTTATTGGTTGGGTCTTGCTAGCCCCAAGACATTGGACCTAGTCGGTTTTGTTGGTGCGGGTGGACTTCGTTGGAGGTCTCCGTGTGAGCGGGACTTGAAGCTTTCAAGTAAGAGCTCATTTTGGAGCGAAGCACGCGTGAAAGGTAATTAGCTTATCTTAATCTTGTGATTAATATAATTATGTTTATGATTTTATTTATTGCGAGTGCCGTCTTGTTTTTGGGTTTGTTCCCGCGGTGAGTCGGACTCACCAAATCCCAACACCGGTATCGGAGCCTCGCTCGTTTATTTTTAAAATCATAATATTTTCAAGGTGTTTTTATGGCTTAATTTTTCTGGTTTTAAGTTGCTAATTAGATTAGTAACTCGTTTTTCCAATTTTTACCTCGTATTAGAGCTGTCTTCAGCTCCCGAACCCAGATTTCGACCCAAAAATAGTGAATTTTGGGTGGAAAAGGCGTTATGGAAATGGCTTTACCCTTTCAGGACTCGGTTTTTAGCCAAAAAATGACCAGAAATGCATTTTTCGAGGGATTTTTCGTTTTAACGAAAAATTTTAAGTCTATCTAACCTTGAAAATTGATTGCATATTTATGGTGGTTATGAATTTGGTTCTTTCCTTTATTTATATGAAATTTTAGACCACTTTAAGCATGATTACTTGGTAGTAATTGGTGCTTGAAAGTTTGGTTTTATTTTTTCTCATAATTGCAAATTAATTGCATTAAGTGTGAAATAGTTGTTCTTTGTTGCTTCCAAGTACTAAAGATTCAATCTTTATTTATGATAAGTGATTGAAACTTTGAGTTACTAAATTCCATGAATTTTGGTTAAACTTTGTTGATTTAATCATTTTTTAGTTGATTGGAATCATAAAGTTTAAAACTTGTGATTGAAATTGGTTTATCTTCATATTGGAAGATATAATTTTTTCATGGAGTCACAAGTATTAAAGTTGGAGTCTTTATTGAACTTATGTTCATTTTTCCAACTCCCTTTTATTTTGTCAAAATCTCAAGATTAATTTAAAGTTATTAAATTAATAGTGAGAATTGCCCTAATTTATTTTATTACACCAAGTTAAACCAATTTTATTAAAGAATGGTTCTTGGAAATAAATTTGGTTAATTGCATTTGGATGAATTATTTAAGTTGGACTTGTTATTTTTCATTTTTCCTCAAAATTGATTCTCAAATTAATTTAGAATTGATTTATAATGTCACAAACAAAATCGATATTTTTCGAAGCATTAGCACGCTACACGAGGCCTAAGAACCCCGAGCTAGCTCTCGGCCAGCTGGGCTGCTCACGCAACCCATATGTGGCTGCTTGGTGCTGTGCGTGTGTGTGTGCGAGGAAGGGCGTGGGCTGCTGCTCGTTGCCAGCAGCATAGCGCGCCAGCCAGCAGCAAGCAGCAGCATGGCGCAGCAAGCAGCAGCATGGCGCAGCAAGCAGCAGCATGGCGCAGCAAGAACATAATGTTGTGTGCGCTGTGCGTGCTGCTACGCTTGGCTAGGCTAGGCGTAGCGCATGCGAGCACAAGCAGCCCACATGCATGCTTGGTGTTGCGGGGGTGCGCATGGGCATACTACGTGCTTGTTGTACGGTACGTACAATCCCATAATTGGCACAATAACCCCGGGTTATTAAGGCGATGCTATTTTAAAGTTAATTTTAGCGTTGCTTAATATGTAAATAAGGGTATTTTTTGGACTCCAAGTCTTAGTGCTAGGCACTTAGACATTTTGGAATTCGTAATTTTTCTTAAATTGTCGTTTTAATTATTTTAATTATTTTGTTTATTTAATTAAAGTTTTTGAGGCTAGGCCTCGGATTTTGAGCGACATTTGCAAAAAATTAATTTTGGCAAATATTTGGGTTCACCGACTTAATTAATTGGATTAGTTAAGTTGGATGCGGAATTTAGTGGGAGCGTCTCTTAGTTATTTCCATAACCGGTTAAAACAACTTTAACTAGTTTAATTAGGCGTGTTAATTGGATTAACCACCTAGATTAGTTACTAGTTCTCGCGCGTTTTATGCATTGTTACTTTTTATCGTTGTAAAATGCATGGGCCATTCACATACAGTGAATGGATGAATGGAATGTAAATTCTCTCATGGGTTTTATGAAATGGCAACTAGTGGGGCCCGATTAGGATAGAAAATACAGACTGTGATCTGTGATGTATTTTTGTAAATCTAAATACGGTCTGCGAACCGTTGAGTATTTTTTGTACCTTAATATTTAGATTAGTCCTAATCGTAGATACTAGCAATTGTAATATTTTGGTCAAGTCTTGAAGACGGGGTTCTTAGAAGACAAAGCCATGAATTTGCAAATGAAGACCTTTTGAAGACTTGAAGATCTCAAGGGGTCATGCTAGTTGCCAAATGCATCTCTATTTATGTTTTCGATATATATTTATGTTTATATATATGAATTATATGTTAGATGCATGTTTAGGATTTCGATTGTTGAGATGATTAATTAAGTTCACTTAAATCAACCAACATAGAAACCCTAGGTCCCTAAAATATTGAGTAAAACTTGCCATTCCAAAACACACTTACCAACCGAACGAGGGTAGTAGTGGGCTACGCCAAAGCGAGGCATCACTACTTCTCCAAGGAACGTAAGGTATAACGGGTATGCAAGGTGGTTTTGGTTATACTCAACGATATGAGTGATGGAGTCCTAACATGTCGTCGCAAAGTGAATAAATTGTTTAGAGAGCATTGGATGCGACGATTTATTCAACCAAGAGTGGCTTGGAGCCATTAGCAAAGCGTTGCTTACCTTAGGAGATTGAGTGTTAAGACAAGCTAAAGCATGCTTAACCACTCTTTGTTTCTTTGGATCTTGGAATCGACTTATTCTCACCTAAAATGGGGACAATCCTTAATGTGTGAATAAGACGTTTTAAATAAGATTGATTACAATGCATGAATTCAATCTTATTTAAGTATAATGAATGGTTTTTCATTTCAAATTCTTTCAATTGTAGAATCATGTCATCAACTAATGTCAACAACCTTATGCTCCCGGAATTGCCCGAAAAGTTGCCAATTTCTCTTAACTTGGTAAACTTTAAGGAATGGGAAGAGGAACTCCGCAAGACCCTCCGAAATTTCTACCTAGAGCACATTATGGACACTCAAATCCCGAGTTTCTACTCAAAGGGGATTATGAGTGATGAGGCACATGAGGTATGGAGTGTGGATTGTAAAAGAGTTTCCAGACTCATGGCAAACTCCATCTCGGTACAATGGAAGGGGAAGTTCTCCAACTATTTTTCGGACATGATGCTCAAAGCTCTAGAAGATGTAGTCAATTTGAAAGTCACCAAAAAGTACCAGAGGCAACTATGATGGACTTGTGGAAGATGTGACTAGGTCACTCTCGAACATGAGGATCAAGCCACTGCAAGATGGGTGTCTCACGAAAGAGAGACAAGAAGTATGGGCTAAGGTCTATAATGCAAGACTTAGACCCGGGATGCCACTTCAAGCTCATGTGCTCAACATGACAAGGCTATTCACCCATCTGGAGCTAATTGGCAAACCAGTGGACGATGAGCAAGCGGCTCTCATGCTACTAAGCTCACTGCATTCGGGGTATGTTTCATTAAAGATGCGACTAACGGCCAAGCGGAACAAACTGTCCTTGATGGAAGTTGTTCAAGAGCTCCAGAAAACCTATTCTTGCAAGAAGGCTAAGGTTGCTCTGAGACCAAAGAAGAAGGAGTTCAAGAACAAAGCTAAGATGCGCTGCTTCTATTGTAGTAGACCCGGACACTAAAAAAGAGAATGTAGCATGTATCTAGAGATGAGGCGAAAAGAAAAGTAACCTCAATCTCAGGTATCATCTTTACACTTGAACATAAGCCATTTATAAGGTATTAGATACCGGAAAATTGGCTCACTATATGCTCCTGTTTTAGAAACAAAGTGAGCGGTGCTTTTCAAGTGGATATGAGTACACAAGTGGAAGAAGAAGATAATCTTTCAAAGAAAGCTTGTAATCTCATATTTTGTCTAGATTTAAAACTTGTTTAGTTTTATCTACCATATTTTGATCTTGTGGCGTTGGACGTCATTTTGAACTTGATCACAAGACATATCATCTTGTTTATATTTATGGAATGACACGTTTGTGTCTTTGGGAAAATTGTTTATAATGATACCAAAAGAGCTAAGACCATAGAGTCAAATCAGACTTACTTGTGGCATTGTCGGCTTGGCCACATTAACATCAAACGCATCAAGAAACTTCTACAAAAAGGTGTTCTTGACTCTTTCGATTTAGAATCGTTTGAGAATTGCGAGGGATGTCTATTAGGCAAGATGATTAAACAGCCATTCTCCAAGTTGGGAGAAAAGGTAAGTGACTTATTGGGTCTTATACATACCGATGTATGTGGACCAATGAGCTCAACCACAAGAAATGGACATAGATATTTCATCAATTTCACAGACGACTATAGTAGATATGGCTATGTCTAACTCATGTCGCATAAATCTGAATCATTTGAAAAGTTCAAAGAATTTCAGAGGGAAGTTGAAAATCAGCTTGGTAAGAAAATCAAAGCCCTTCGATCGAATCGTAGTGGTGAATACTTTAGCCAAGAATTCGATGACCATCTGAAAGAAAAAGGTATACTTTCAGAATTGACACCTCTAGGAACTCCACAATGGAACGGAGTATCCGAAAGGAGAAATCGGACCTTGTTAGACATGGTACGATCAACAATGGGTCTTAGTGATCTTCCTATCTCTTTCTGGGGACACGCACTTCTAACTGCGGCACTAACATTGAGCCGTGCTCCATCAAAAGCTGTAGAAAAGACTCCATATGAATTATGGACGTAGAAACCTCCTAGGTTATCTTTTCTAAAGATATGGGGATGCGAAGCATATGTTAAGAAATTGATTGCTGACAAACTTCATCCCAAATCTGACAAGGTTTACTTTGTGGGCTACCCAAAAGAAACCAAAGGGTATTACTTCTACAACAAATCGGAGAACAAAATGTTTGTTGCTCGCGATGGTGTCTTTTTGGAGAAGGAGCACCTTTCCAAAATGACAAGTGGGAGGAAAATCGAACTCGACAAAGTTCGTGAGGATGAGCAACAAAATCATAATGACAGTCAAAGTGCTCAAACAGCATCTGTTGACGCAGGTCAAAATGATAAAAATGTGCAAAGTCGAACCGACAATGCAAATGCTCAATCCATTACCCTACGTAGGTCTCAGAGGCCGAGATCTCAACTTGATAGATATCTTGGTTTAGTATTAACCGAGAATCAGGACATCCTGATTATGGATGGAGATGAACCGGCAACCTACAAGCAAGCGATGGCAAGCATCGACTCTACTAAATGGCAAGAGTCTATGAGATCTGAAATGGATTCCATGTTTAAAAATCAAGTCTGGGACTTGGTTGACTTACCCGAAGGTTATACACCTATTGGATGTAAGTGGATTTTCAAGTTGAAAACCGATAAAGATGGAAATGTATTCATTTACAAAGCTAGATTGGTGGCAAAAGGTTACAGACAAGTTCATGGTATTGATTACGATGAAACCTTTTCACCAGTCGCAATGCTTAAATCCGTTCGGATCCTCCTAGCGATTGCTGCATATTACAATTATGAAATATGGCAAATGGACGTCAAAACCGCCTTCCTTAATGGTTATTTTGAAGAAACTGTGTATATGACACAGCCTGAAGGTTTTGTCGACCAAAACAATGCTAGAAAAGTTTGTAAGCTTAAGAAGTCCATTTATGGATTAAAGCAAGCAAGTAGAAGTTGCAATCTGCGATTCGATGAAGCCATCAGTAAGTTTGGTTTTATCAAGAATCCAGATGAATCTTGTGTTTACAAGAAGGTCAGTGGGAGTGACATCACCTTCCTAGTCTTATATGTCGATGACATATTGCTCATTGGAAACAGCATTCCGTTATTAGAGTCTGTAAAGACCTGGCTTGGAAAGTGCCTCTCAATGAAAGACTTGGGAGAGGCTCAGTACATACTAGGCATCAAGATCTATAGGGATAGATCGAAAAGGATGATTGGATTGAGTCAGAGTACTTATATTGATAAGGTACTTGCTCGATTTGGCATGGAGGAGGATAAGAGAGGTCACCTACTGATGTCACATGGCATAACCCTAAGCAAGAAGCAGTGTCCACAGACACCTGATGAGCGGGTAAGAATGAATCAGATTCCATATGCTTCGCTTATTGGATCGATCATGTATGCCATGATATGTATTAGGTCGGATGTATCGTATGCCTTGAGTGCTACGAGCCGTTACCAATCAGACCCAGGAGAGGCGCATTAGACTGCGGCCAAAAATATCCTAAAGTACCTGAAAAGGAACAAGGATAAATTCCTGGTGTATGGTGGTGCAGAGGATTTAGTTGTGGAAGGTTATACCGACGTAAGCTTCTAGACAGACAAAGACGATTTCGAATCGCAATCTGGATATGTGTTCTGTCTAAATGGAGGGGCGTTTAGTTGGAAGAGCGCAAAGCAGAGTACAACTGCAGATTCTACAACTGAAGCCGAATAATTAACAGCTGATGAAGCAGCTAAGGAGGCTGTTTGGATTCGTAAGTTCGTTGGTGAACTTGATGTTGTACCCTCTATAAAGGGTCCAATAGCCCTCTATTGTGACAAAAATGGAGCTATTGATCAGGCCAGAGAGCCTAGGGAACATCAGAAGGTCAAACATGTCAAGCGGCGATTTCACATGATTCGAGAATGGAAATCAGAGGGTGAAATTAGAATTTGCAAAGTTAGAACAGATGACAATGTAGCCGATCCACTTACTAAACCTTTGCCTCAAGTGAAGCACAACAAGCACGTTGAGGCAATGGGAATCAAGCATATAGGAGACTGGCTTTGATTTCCTTGTTTAATGTTTAGTTAATTTTGAGAAAATTAATGTAGAACGCTAAGGAAAACCATTCATGTTTTGGAGTAATGTAAAATTTCATGCAATATTTTATTACTCCGTTATGCTATTTAATTGTGGTTTAGGATTAAATAATGAGTCCTTTTGATTCTGAGAATATTCAAAATAAGGTATCAAGACCAGCCTTGGTAAGGAAACACCTATTAAGTGAACATTGAATATTATAATCGAAAATTATCCCTAATCAAGGTCATTTAAACAATGGACGATTAATGACCAATTGAGATTAGTGTGTAGTCTGATTTATAGCACCGTTTCATGTGCTACAAGGACATGATTGTCATAAATCATTTGCATAGGTATTCGTTTAGAACCATACTAGATCGACCTATGAGAATACTTTAAGAAATTAAAAATTTGTCATAAGTATACTTCTCATTATGGCTATCGGAACCTATTTCCTCGACCATGAGTATTGTGAGTTCTCTTGTTTGAGTACTAGTTCGCTTTGATGTTGTCAAACGTCTGCCGTAATAGGGGATTATAACAACAACACTCGGGCGACTAGGTCCTCTCAGTAAGAGGAGCTACATTACAAGACTGGGAATGTCCCTCTACTAAAATAGGGAAGATGTCTTTGTTGTATACAAGGCCTCTCGTAGAGCTAGACTGTAAAATGCATGGCCGTGCTCGGATGGATTTTAGAAATCATCTGTTTATTGACAGTCGGACTCGGAATCGGGAAACACTTCTGGACGTAATAAGGATGGAAAAACAAATCTTACCTTATAGTTCATGAAGAGACATTAAGCGACATATGAAAAAGGCTGTACACAAAATACGCACTTGTCTGGAAGGACAAGTGGGAGATTGAAAGGAATGGTGTCCTTCAAAACAAGTGTACTATTCCGTTAGTGGGTTCAGAATTATTAGAAAGCTAATATATTCAGTGAGGTCAAGTGATCGGAATGCCTGGGTGGAGGCTGCTTACGATCAGTAATATTAATGAATAATTAATATTACAACTTAATCTTGACTTTCCTTCGGGTCACACCCAAGCATTGAACAAAACGAACCGACGAATTAATTCGGAAGGAATTAATGAGTCGACCGACTAATATTTATTTAGACGTCGGAAATTCAAGCTTAGAGTGTCGAAACCGAGCGTCGGAAGTCGAGTCGAAAAATAGTGAAAGTCGAGACAAGAAATAGTAATAAATCAACAAAAGACCAAAATACCCCTAGCATCGGAATGCCCAAGCAAACCGAGTGCTAAGGGCGTATAGCCTAGCATGGTGGCTAGCATGCGCACCAAGCCGAGCCTAGGCTGGCTGGTGTGTGCTAGCGCACCCATGCTAGCAACGCAAGGCTAGGCGCTGCCTAGTGCGTGCTAGCATGCAAGGCACAGCCTTGTGCGCGCAATGGCTAGCAAGCCATGCCGCAACAAGCTGCAACAGCTAGCACGCTAGGCGCGCCAGCTCGCCACAACTAGCAGCAGCATGGCTAGACCATTGCTTACTGCCTAGCAGCGCTGGCCAAGGCACAAGGCCAGCAGCAGCCCGCACAAGCATGCTGGGCTTGCTTGCCAGCAGCGCCTGGAAGCCCGCATGCGAGTGCTGGGCCTGCTGGGCTTGCTGGGCGTGGCTGCCACGGACAGCAGCACATGCAACCCACCTTGGCTGCCTTGGTGCCCAAGGGTGGGTGCCATGTGGCTTGTGGTCCTTGAGTGTGTGTGGAGTGAGGTGGCCGGTTATGGGAGAGGGAGTGGGGAGCAAGTTTGGTCCCCCCCCCCCTTCTCCAAGTGGTCCTCACCTAACCACTCACATGAGCTTGCCACTTGTTGATTTATTACTAGCTTGATTAATAATTTTATTTTAGCTTTAAAATAAAATGGAAAAATCATACTATCCCACATTGATGGGAGAGTAAATGATACTCCCATCATTTCCTATAAATACCCAAGTATGGGCATTGGGAATGATGCTTGAGTAAGAGTTGAAAAAGGCATCACAATTATTGAAAACCTTTGAACTTAATATAATTACTCGGGTTTTATTGGCCGGGTCTTGCTAACCCCAAGACATTGGACCTAGTCGGTTTTGTTGGTGCGAGTGGACTTCGTTGGAGGTCTCCGTGTGAGCAGGACTTGAAGCTTTCAAGTAAGAACTCATTTTGGAGCGAAGCACGCGTCAAAGGTAATTAGCTTATCTTAATCTTATGATTAAAATAATAATGTTTATGGTTTTATTTATTGCGAGTGCGGTCTTGTTTTTGGGTTTGTTTCCGCGGTGAGTCGGATTCACCAAACCCCAACAAGACTTACTTCCCTCTTTGGCTCCTCCACCCCGCGTTTCTGAGGTATGATTTCTTTTGAGGATTTTTTCCACTAGTCTCTGTTTAAATAGTCGAATAACTTGATTATTCGATCGTATTTTCAGACGATTGTTCGCCCCGTGGGGAGGATTGAGATTCCGCCTCAATCTGTCCGCTACCCAGGGCCGATTGGTATTACCGAGGACCATATTGCTGACGCGTTAGAGGGTTTCAGACAGGCGCAGGAGTCTCTTTCCGAGATTTTTGAGCCGGTAAGTTTTTGATGCATTATTCATCCTTTTAACACCGCTTGTTACTGATTTTTCTTTGTTTTGTTCTCAGCCTAAACGCCTGAAGATGATGGGACTCGTGAATCTGGTTAACGCTCTGAAGTACTACATCATCAAGCTTCGGCGTGGTGAGAGTTGTCGGAGCAGTTCTAGCGATGTTCTTGAGGTATGCTCATTTTATCCACTTCTACCATTTGTTTTATTTTACATTGTTGACGCCTTTTGATTTTGTATCTTTCAGGAGCAACGGAGGTCCCGCTCGCGCTCGAGGCATAGAGGCTCGGACGAGGGGGAGCTTAGTCATGGTAGACGATCTTCTGAGGTTCATCGAAATTCTAAGTCTCAGATTACTCAGCCGTTTCAGGAGGCTTAGTGGCAGCAGCCTCAGTCTTCCCTGAGCTTTCAGGCTCAGGGTCAGAGGCAGCGACAATCATTTTCACAGCCTTCTCAGCTTGAGTTTAGGCCTGTTTTGACTCCCGTGGATCCTGGTTTATTTTCAGCTCCATCGTCTGGGATTCCTCCACCGGAGTCGGGCTTGTTCTCATTTCCAATGTATGGGACGATGCCTCCACGGACGATTCCCGTGTCTTTGAGTCAGTCTACACCGCTTGCCAGTTGGACGGGTCTTGCTTTGAGTTTGACTGCTGTTGGAGTCACGGGGACTAGTAGGGACACTACTCCCAGTACTCGGATGATGGCGGGACTCTTTGGCTCACCGTTCCCGTATTCACAGGCTGGAGATGATACTGATCCTAACTCTTCTAGTTCTGCAGATTTTTGACTGAGGATCTTTATTTGTACACATTGTGATGACACTTGACACTGCTTATTTATTATAACTTATTTTGTATATTATTCACAGTTTATGTATTTATTAGTGTGTGTTAGTGTGTGCTTGAGACTCATTGTCTGTGATTGTGTATGTATTAATGACGCGAAAAAAATGGTAAGTGGAGTAAGTGGAGGGTACCGACCTTCCCCAAAAGAAAAAGAAATAAAAAAACAAGAATAAATAAATAAGTATATAAAGAAAAAATAGGAATAAAATGAATAAAATACTAAAAAAGATAATAAATAAATAAATAAAAATAAAATAAAATAATAAAATGATAAAAAAAGGTTGAGAGTTTATTGAGGGAATGAAACTCTTGAAAAACAGAAAAGTAAACGGTAAAGATAAAAAAAAACTAAAAACAAATCCGGATAGATACAGGAAAAGATAAAAAAAAAAAAGCGTGGGTGCCACGACACGGCACTGTACACCGTGTCACGGCAAAATCTGTCGTGTCGCGGAAAAAAAATCCCGTGACACGATGGGATTCCCCGTGTCACGGTGCGCGTATTCTACAACGGTGTGGTTTACGCGTACGAAAAGATAATTTCTGAGTAGTTCCGAGCGCTTTTGCTATAAAATAGGACCAGTATATTCGTGATATGCATAATTACGAAACACAAAATAATTAGAATTTCATATTTCAATAATAATGTCTCAGAATTTTGATAATATATTGCGCGACTGGTCTTATTCTTTGACCGATGCTGACAAAAGAGAGTTAGAATTATTTCATGTCAGGGGTTTACTAGCCCTGAGGCATGTAGCGATTGAACATGATTTTCTAAGGGCAGCATTAGACTATTAAAGTCCAGAAACACATTGTTTCAAATTTGATTACGATGAAATCTGTCCCCTGCCGGAGGAATTCGGTGCCATCTTTGGATTTCCTGCTAGAAATCTTATTTCCATGCCTACCCTACGTGAATATTATTACCAAGATTTTGAACGCCATCTGAATCTAACAGATCCAGATTTAAATAGAATTGTGTGTGGTAATGAGGTAGACTTAGAAAAACTTGCAAATTTATATTTTAATCGCCCTATCTTTGAGTCTTATCATATATACTGTAGAAGGGCATATATTTTTTGCATGTTTAGCAAGCTTTTATTTGGAAACGGTAGGGTAGGATATGCTTGTCTAGCATCTGTGCTTGAACATGTTGAATCTGGGAGGTCTCCTATGCCTACGTGTCTTGGAGAAACATTTTGTTGCCTTGACGAAGCAAAAGCTGACCGGAAAGCCATCAGGAAGGGCTCTCTATTATGCTACAGGTAAAAATACGCTCCGAGTAGCCCCCGTGACACAAAACAGGCACCATGTCACGGTGGCTCTCTACCGTGACACGGTGAAGTCTGCCGTGTCACGGGAAATCTGCATTTTTTTTTATCGACTGATTTTTTTTTTCGCAGATTTGGTTAATGGAGCATTTAGAACTATTTGAAGTCCCTAACGATGTTGAAAAATATGGCCCTAACGATCTAGTCCGCAGGAAGAAGAATTACTCTGTGAACATGTCGTATGAAGACTGGAAAAATTTCTTTGCAAAGAGAGAATTTTCCATTCGTTGGGTGGTGCCTTGGTGGAGGCTTACTAGGATGGTTGGTACGAATGATACTCCATATTGTCGTGTTCCTAGTATCTCAAAATTGAATTTTTATTGTCCTTCTCGACTGATGCGACAGTATGGACTTGAACAAGTAGTTCCACGCTATAACGATAGTCCTCGTGAAGTATCGTTGCATGAAAGTAACATTCACAAATACGAGACTTATTGGATTGGAAGACCTTTGTGGACCGTTTCTGCAAGTAACCAAGCTCCTCCTCCTTTATCTAGTGCATACAAGGCATGGTTGAACCCTAGAAGTAGGAGGGAACAATTCGGATCATGCAAATCTGATGTGAAGAGTCGTCTTGGCAATAAGAAAGCACCTCCTAAAGATCGTCTAGGTCCAAGAACACAAGGGATTGAGTTTAATACTCCTATAATGCCGAAAAGGAAGAATTATGTGAAAGGAAAGGGTAAAGAGAAGATGGTCTATAGAGAGAAACAACCAAAGAATTTTAAGAAAGGTGAAAGGGGTGAAAGTTCGACTAGGGGTGTGACGGTTCGGGCTACAAAAGACACATTAATGGTGAAGGCCGACCTAATTGAAAAAGAGAATGAGGTTCCTAAAGTGAAGAGGGATTAGATCAGTATTGCTTTGCTTTTATGATTTATAATTTTTTATTTAAAATAAGGTGTATGATGCCAATAATTGTAGTCACATTTATTTCAATAATAATAGCATATTTATTTTAGCCTTAAATAAAAAATTACAATGACTTTTTTTTTAATAATATCCGAGTCAAGGAGTCGGACACAATGGAAGAATGAAAATAAAAAAACATCGAACAAAGAATGAATTCGCAAAAACTGCGTCACTAAAAAAATCAGAAATCTGAAATTCCACCGTACCACGGTGAAAATTTCCGTGACACGTTGGAAATTCCCGTGTCACGGAATTTTTTTTTTTTTGCCCAGGTCCACCGTGCCACGGTGGAATGTCCCGGGTCGCGGAAAAAATCCCTTTTTTTGTTTTTTTTTTTGCTTATGTCCACCGTGCCACGGTGGACTGTGCCGTGACACGGTGGAATGTCCCGTGTTGCGGCAAAAATCCCCCTTTTTTTGTCGTGACGCAATGCTGAACTGATGCGTATACTTGATCGACGGAGGGAGGATTTTTATTTTTTAAAGTGGTCGGGCCCCCTTGAGGGGTTGCCTACGTATCCTTAAAAAGGAATCAGGCCGAACGTAGCTCTATTGGGTCATGAACCCATGCGACTAGGCATAGAATTTCTTGAGTTGATCCAAGTTGGTTAAATTGTGGAAACCGTTACCGTCCATGTCTACCAATTGTGCCGCTCCGCCAGACAAGATGGCTTTAACAATGTACGGGCCTGACCAATTCGGTCTGAATTTTCCTCTTGGATCTAACACATTTTTACGAAGTGCCTTAAGCACCAGGTCACCCTCTTTGATGTTCCTAGTCTTGACTTTTTTATTAAAATGTTGCGTCATACGCTGTTGGTAGGTTTGGACATCATATCTTTCTCTAATCCAGTCGACTTCATCTAGTTGGCTTTCCAATGCGATTTGAAGAGAAGGGATTTCGAGTTCTATTGGTTGTACAGCTTCAACTCCATAAACCAGAGAGAAAGGGGTAGCCCACGTTGATGTACGAACAGAGGTTCGATAACCCCAAAGGGCAAAATGTAGCTTACTTAGCTAATTCTTGTAATTTTCTGTCATCTTTTCGATGATAGTTTTCACATTTTTGTTGGCCGATTCGACCGCACCAATTGTTTGTGGTCTGTAAGGTGATGATTTGTGATGCTTGATATGATATTTCTGTAATAATTCCGCGCATTCGGTTTGGAAATGTGTTCCATTATCGCTAATCATCTCATGTGGTACCCCATAGCGGCATATGATATTTTTCTCAATGAATTGAGCTACGTGTTTCTTCGCCAGCTTAGCATATGAGGCAGCTTCGACCCATTTGGTGAAATAGTCGATCGCTACGAGGATGAATTCATGCCCCCTTGTCCTGATGGTGTTATTTTTCCAATGATGTCGATGCCCCAAGTGGAGAAAGGCCATGAAGAAGTATATGTGTAGAGAAGCGAAGGTGGAACATGCTGTAAATTTGCGTAGACTTGACACTTCATACATTTCTTGACGTATTCGTGACAATCTCTCTCCGTAGTAGTCCAATAATAACCTTGTCGTTGAATCTTTTGGACTAACATCTTTGCATTCATGTGCGTTCCACATATACCGGCATGAAGGTTTTCCATGGTTCTGTGAGCTTCTTTCTTGACTATGCATAAGAGATTTCTCCCCATTGCAGTTCTCTTGTGGAGTTCTCCCCTGATGAGCACATACTGTGAGGCCAGGAGCCTCAAAGCACGGCGTGCCCTTTTATCAGTATTAGGAGGGTATTCTCCTCTTGTCACATAGTTAAGGATATCTGTATACCATGGCTATTCTTCTTCTTCTTGTGGTTCTTGTTCATCGTCGAGGGCGTGAACATAAGCCGGTTCATATCTTATTTCTATGGTCAACGACATTTTGATTGTATCCGTTGGAATTCGCACCATTGATGCTAATTTAGCTAGTGCGTCAAAAAATTTGTTTTCTTCTCTCGGCAAATACATATATTCCACTTCATCTAGTTGCTCCGTGAGAGTTTCTAAATCAGCTAGATACGTAGAGAGACTTTCACTTCTCACTTTCCATCTCTTGGAGATTTGTTTAATGATTAGTGAAGAATCACCGTAGATTCTGAGCTTCTTAATTCCCAAGGCGACAGCTGTTTCGAACCCCAAAATACATGCTTCATATTCTGCGGCATTGTTGGTGACATCAAAGTCGAGCGTCATGGAAATTGGGATGTGCTCTTCATTGGGTGATACAAGCAAGACTCCTGCACCACATCCTTTTTGGTTTGAAGCTCCATTGAAATAGAGTGTCCAGCTATCATCTTCGGTCATGAGTAAATCTTCGTCAGGGAAATCGTACTCATCATCTTCTTTCTCAACTTCTTCTAGCGGAAAATCTGCTAAGAAGTCAGAAACCGCAGAACCTTTGATGGCTTTTGTGGTACAAATTTCATGTCAAACTGAGAAAGATGACTATCCACCTTGATAATCTGCCATTGAGCGTTTCTTTTTCGAACAAGTATTTGAGAGGATCCATCTTGGACACAACATGCATTGTATGAGTGAGCATGTAATGTCTTAGTTTCTGTGCAGCCCATACAAGTGCGAGACACAATTTTTCAAGTGGTGTGTATCGTGTCTCATATCCTTAAAGCTTCTTACTCAAGTAGTAGATTGCATTCTCCTTGCTTTCAATTTCTTGTGCTAGCATTGCCCCCATCGTTTCTCTTGTGACCGTAAGGTAGAGTCGAAGAGGAAAGTCAGGTATTGTTGGCGCTAGCACGGGTGGGTTTGCCAGGTACTCTTTGATTTTTTCGAAAGCTTTTTGGCAATCGTCATCCCATGTGACTGGGAAATTTTTCTTAAGCTTCTTGAATATAGGTTCACATATCGCTGTGAGTTTTGATATGAACCTATTTATATATTGCAACCTTCCAATGAAACCTCAAATCTCCTTTTCATTCTAGGGCGGTGGCATGGCCATGATCGCTTTTAATTTTGTGGGATCTATTCCAATCCCTCGAGAACTGATCACATATCCGAGTAATTTGCCTGACGTGACTCCGAATGCACACTTTGCTAGATTTAATCTCATGTTGTACTTGCGGAGTCTTTCAAAGAACTTGCGAAGTGCAACGATGTGGCCTGGGCGATCTTTAGACTTAACGATCATATCGTCGACATAAACCTCCACCTCTTTGTGCATCATGTCATGTAACAATGTTGTAGCTGCTCTTTGGTAGGTGGCACCCGCGTTTTTCAACCCGAATGGCATTACTGTATAGCAATATGTACCCCATTGTGTGATGAATGTGGTTTTCTCCATATCTTCTTCAGCCATAAATACTTGATTATATCCGGCGTAACCGTCCACGAATGATAGGAGTGCATGGTTTGCTGTGTTATCGACAAGAATGTCAATGTGAGGTAGAGGGAACCCATCTTTCGGGCTTGCTTTATTGAGGTCCCTGTAATCAATACACATTCTGATCCTTCCTTCCTTCTTTGGAACTGGAACCACATTTGCTATCCATTCTGGATACTTAAATACATTGATGAAACCTACGGCCAACTGCTTTCTGATTTCTTCTTTGATTTTGAGAGCCACATCCGGTTTCATACGGCGCAGCTTTTGTTTGATAGGCTTCATACCTGGAATGAGTGGTATCGTATGCTGAGCTATATCCCTGTCAATTCCTGGCATATCTTGGTATGACCAAGCAAATACATCAACAAATTCACTAAGCAAGTTAATTAGCTCTTTGCGTTCATCTTGACTTAGTGTTAATCTAATTTTTACTTCTTTAACAGTCGTATCATTGGAAATATTAACTGTTTCTGTATCTTCGATAACTGCCGTTTTATTTTCATGTTCTTCCATTGCTTCTATTATTTCTTTGTCATTTTTATCATTAGCAAATCAATATTGATCAGGGCTAGGGGAATGACACGCATCTTAAGCAAAGGTACTCATTTTATTGAATTCATTGGCTAATACATCAAGAGGGGCAAGGTCAGCCGCGATCTCACCGGAAAGAGAAGACTCAACAAGAGACTCAGGATTGGGCTCTATAACAGAAAGAGGGTCGGCCTCAGACTCTAAGGACTCGTCTACAGACTTAGACTCAGACTCGGACTCGGACCCAGACGACTAAGACTCATAAAAAATAGGACCTTCGCTAGCGGTTATTTCCAACTTCTCTCCGCTTGCTGTAGTAATCCTCAATGTCTTGCACCACCCCTTTAAAATATTATCAGCTCGGACGATTAACTCGGAGGGGTCAAAATCCTTGTTTGCTATAACAGCTTGGACGAACTCGGAGTTATAATTGCAGACGGGCTTAGACTCATTCTTCTCCATTCCAAAAAGCAGGTTGATACCTAGATCAACAGAGTTTGGGCTAGCTGGTTTCTCAGTTGTGAAGAGCTCTTCGTCTTCTTCTACAAAGTCACAATCGAGGAACATCTCGAATCCTGGTTCATGCTTCCAACCGTGGACGAATGGCTTAGGGAATTCATAGCATGGGAAGTCTTCCCCTTCTTTGATGTACTGACTATTGAGGGTGAATGGATATGGATCAATGGCCATTTCCATCTTCGTGATTCGAGCATTATTGCGAGCCTTCATCTTCAAGAGGGTTTGTCTCACATCTTCTTTTGTCGGCTTGAATCTTAAGCCAAAAGTATCCTTCTTGAGTGCACCAGGATGGCCCCAAAATTCAGCCATTTTCTTTTTGAGACCGAGGGTCATTCCAGGGAAATGCCCTTGCTTCTTCAAAATGGCATTAATATTGGTGTTTGAATAGGGATCGAAGTCGAGATGACACTTTTCCTCCTCTTCAATCACGAGAACATCATCGAGTGAAAACCCCCAAAGATCTTTGTCTTCTTCGTCATGTACGACATCGACGATAGGAATGTCGATAACTTGAATGCGCATAGGAGAGGCATCAATGGTAATTGGAACCCCTCCAACTATGGCTTTCACTTTATGGTGCAGCAATGTTGAAATCGCCTTTAGCTCATGAAGCCAAGCGCGTCCTAACAACAGATTAAAAGAGGCCTTAATATCTACCACCTGAAACTTGGTGCGACGTTCAATGGCCCCAGTAGTTATGTTTAGTGTGATAGTACCCACGGCTTGACGGCGAGTATTATCATAAGCTCGAATCCCTTGAGTAGAGGGAGTTAGTTCTTCATTCTTTATGCCCGACTTCTTTGTAGTGCGGAGTGGGCACACATTGATTGCAGAGCCATTATCAATCAGGCTCATAGAAACATTCATCTGCCTACACACTACAGTGAGGTGTAAGGCCTTATTATGTTGATCCCCTTCCGGGGGCAGATCCTTGTCAGAAAACGAAATCAGATTGCTAGTACTTGGCAATTCAGTAATGAGAAAGTTTACCAGTCCGTGAGGAGTCATGTCATCATAAACTCCTATTTTCACCAGATCATTCAACACAACCTTTCGATGCTCGTGGGAGGTGGCCAAAAGCTTCCATACATTCATCTCCACCTTGGTCTTTTGCAATTTTTTGACCACATCGTTGTTCACAAGGACGATGGGATCAACTATCGGATGTGATTGTGGTGGAGGTGGGGGTGGACTAGGTTGTTGAAACCGTCCACTTCTGGTGAGAACCTTGACCTCAAAGTCTCCCCAAACATATTCACTTGTGCCAAGAGATGAACAGGCTATATCCTTGAGATAGACGTCTTCATCGTCACTATCCCAAATTCCATTCACTTCTTCAGAACTCGAGACAAATACAACTTCCGGCAGAGGTTCATTCACAGGTTGAATGAGTATTGACGGATCAAAGGAGACTTCATCTCCCATGATAGCCAAAGCATCAGAAAGAGGACCTGTTTGAATGTTGGGCTTCTTGCCCCCTGGAGGGACAGGAAGTTGATTAGCATCAATTAGGTCTTGGATTGGATCCTTCAACCTCCAACACTTCTCAGTATTATGACCCTTGCCTTGATGAAACTTGCAATAAGCATTGGGGTCATAGCTAGCGGTCCTATTCTCTTGTCGAGGTTCTGGAAATGGTCCAATTGGCATCATCAGTCCTTGACCATGCAAACGGTCATAAGCAGCATCATAAGTCATTCCCAAAGGCGTGTAAACCCTCCTTTGCCTTTAGAATCATTGAGGAGGAGCATTAAGGGCCAGCACATCATTGATATTGATATTGTTGGTAGCATTATTGGGCTTTGAAGAAGAAGAAGAAGAAGGAGTGTCGTTCTTCTTGTTTTTCCAAGTGTTGTTATTATCAGTCTTCATTAGTTCGTCCTCAATATTGATTCCAATATCGTATTTAGCTTCAAAGGTACTCAGAGGCAGAAACTTCAAGTGTTGCTTGTACTTATGAGTCAGATTGGCAATGAAAAAGCGGACCATCTCCTTTTCCTTGGGGGGATCCACAAAGAGCGCAGCTGTTTCCCTCCACCTGCTTAAGTAAGTGGTAAAGCCTTCATTCTCTTTCTGTTTGTGAATGGAGAGTTCACGTTCAGAAGTCTTGGCCTGAATGTTACACTTGTAACGATTCATAAAGCTTTCAGCAACATCTTCCCAGGTCGCAACATGTTTGGATTCCAAAGAGTAGAACCACTGTTGACAGGCATGCTCCAAGGAAAGAGGGAACACTGTAGAGAAGAGTGTCACATCTACTCCCTTAAGAGCCATGGTTGCAGAAAAAGCCTTCAAATGGAAAAGCGGATTATCATTAGGCTTGAATTTGGGGATGTCAGTAGTGGAAAATTTCTCAGGAAGCTTGTCCCTTATGGACGAAGAGGTGACAGGCTGTTCCACATAAGTGAATTTTTCAGAAAAATTTCCAGATTTTAGTCGATTTTAGGTCCGTACTAATTACTATGTGGAAATAAAAACCCTCGCTCATGGGTTAAACAAAAAAGAGTAAACACATGAAGGTTAGCACCAAACAAACCATGTAGCATTTAGTCACGATGATGTAAAAAAAGTTTGCAAGCTAGGGTCAAGATCTATGTTCCACTATTGGTCAAGCTTTGGGTGTCAAAAGGGTACTATGGTTAAGAGTTTGGACGCGTTAGCAAGGCAGCCTCCCTTGAGGGTGTATGCCAACGGGCGGCTCCGCGAGTTCGTGATGAAATCGAACTTGACTCCATGGTTTTGGTGGATTTAATAACTTGGATGAACCCTTATTGCCATGAGCGTTTTTGGGTTGATAGAGCTTAAATCCCCCAGGGCTAAGACGCATGTAGAACACATACGTTTTTTCAGAAAAATCGAAGGAAGTTGACTGTGAGAAGAGAAAATAAGCCACCGGACTGATTTTAGGACTGCCGTGACACGACAAAGATTCCCGTGCCACGGTACGGCACACCGTCAGACGGTGCACTGTACCGTGACACGGCAGATTTTGCCGTGGCACAACAGTCAGAAAATCTGACTGGTGCCCTGTTTTCCTTCGAACGCAATCAAGTTATTCAATTTTTTCCTACGGGACAGACCTAAATGTGACGTTAAAACGTCTATGCATATGCAAAAATGCCAAATTAATCACAGGAATATTTTTCAAGAATCTTTCAAGTCTCATCCACTCATCTTAATTAAATACCGAACACTCAAATTGATAAATAACCAAGAATCCTCCCCAGTGGAGTCGCCAAATTGTAGGCGTCGTTCGAAGTGCGCCTATGTAAAAAGCATGTTGTGAATATACTTGGCACTCATAGGAAGTGGGATTTGACGTAATACAATTAGGGACAAATAAAAGTAGGGAGTCGCCAACAAGTTTTAAAGGAACTTGTAAACCGTTCACGGATCATAAAAAGGCGACCACGATAAGGGACAACGATAGGCAACAACGATTGACCCGTGAAGGTTACACCCCATTCATAATCCATGAGATTACTAACTCCATATGGTTTGGAACCACGAAAGGAGGATCGGGAATGATGGTATGAAGTGAGTCATGGAGTCACATTCGCCCGTATTGGCTTCTACTCGATTCTTATTGTGAAAAGTGATTCCTGCGATCTCAAAGGAGTACAAACAAAATATTCAATTTTCTCCAAACTATTATTAAGCTAAATAGGTTGAATATTAATGCAACACATAATTCTAAAATATTTGTGATCACTTGAATTAATTAACAAGATTAAAAAGGAACCTAAACCGGTTGTCCAAATTATCTTATTAGGCGTAATTTTCAATTACATATTCCTTTTAAACATGCAATATGGTGATCAATAAAAATAATAGAATATACATTAATATTGGAAGCAATTTAACAATAATTCCAACAATGTAAAATCGTTAGAAAAATAATAGAAATATAAGGAACATAATTCTTACTTTAATTATGTTTGTTTGCAACTACAAAATAATAAACGAGTTAGTAACTTCAAGGAAATAATAATAAAACAATAATTAAATTAAATTAAATTAAGTAGGGTTGATTTGGGACCAAACCCTCAAAAAGTTCTACCTTTCACGCCTTGGCTTAAGGATAGAACCACGAGTAAAGTATGGACTCCTTGGAGTGCTTGAAGAAGGAATTTTGAAATAAGAAGGGTAGGCTAGTGTTTAGGCTAGAGCATAGAAGAGAGGAAAAAATATAGAATTAATTGATGCCCCGTACATCAGAAATAGGGGGTATTTATAGAGAAAATGTGCTGAGGGAACACCAGAACCCTAAAATGATAAAAACCCTAAAAAAGTATCCCGTGACACGGCAAACTGTACTGTGACACGGGAAGTCCCACCGTCAGATGGGAAACGTTCCCGTGACACGGTGCTATTTTTGAGTGACGCGGGAAATTTTTAGTAAACGGGGAAGAAAACGCGTTAAGGGTTTACACGGAAAGGACACGGAAATTCCCATGTCACAGAAGATTTCCCGTGTCACGGGAAATCCCACCGTCAGACGGGAATGAGTCCCATGACACGGTGGGTACCTGCCGTGGCGCGGGAATTCCCCGCCCGCTTTTCCGTCTAAATACATTTTTAACCCTAATTTCGTTCAGCATTTTAAGTGCCGATTGATAATTTCGGGCCTTTTTCTGATTTATTATTATTTGGGCTAAAATAAGAAAATAAGAAAATAAAATAAATAAAAGGTTTGGGCCAAAAATAAATAATAAAACAATAAAATAAAAAAGGTTTGGGCTAAAATTAAATAATAAGTTGTGGCTGAAATTAAAACTATGATTTTACCAAACATCAAGACTAATCCGTGGACTGTTCAAAAAATACAATTTTAATCAAATACATTTTTTTAAGCACTCTCGGGATTAAATACTGAACCCGACCAATAGTGGAGGTGAAAGGTTGTTCATCATCGGGTTTGGTTTTGGGGAGACATTTTTAGGTGTCTACAGTCACGAAGCAGAATTCCCGTGACACGGCAGGGATCCCCGTCACGCGGAATAAATTCCCGTGACACGGGAAATTTCATGGTTGCAAATCAGTCAACTGTCATCTTTGACCAGTCTAGAGCACGTGCGCCACGTCAATATGTTACCGTTACACAGTAACGGAAACCGTCGCACGGGAAATGGGATGCTTTTTTTGTCTTTAAATTCGAGCTACTCTTCACCATTTCTGCCATTTTCTTGCTACTTCCGCTCTTCCTCTTCTCCATTTTTTTTATTTTAAGCTGCTTAAATCACCGAGCCACGACAAGTATACACCGGCGCACGGCTTTGTTTCCCGTCAGACGGAGTTTTGTCCTGTGACGCGGCCGTCTTGCTGGGTTTTTGTTTCTTCTTTTTTTTATTATTTTTTCGCTACTGCTCGTTGCTGCTGCTGCTATCGCCGTCACCTGAGGTCGCCGCTGCTACCGCCGGAGCTCCGTCTTGTCCCAGGTTCACCGTGACACGGGCCTTAGACACCGTGTCACGGTTGCTGCTAACCGTGTCGCGGCGGTTGTGATGCTGTCTTCACGGCTTTTTGAGCTTTTGGAGCTCAAATCATCATCAATTTTGCTCTAAATTTTTGCTACTTTCTTTATTTTTGGTTCTCCACAAGGATCTATGTAAGTTTCCTTTGATTTTGTCTCGAATTTGCTTCAAATGAGTAATTTCATGAAAAAACCCTTAAAAATCAATTTGGGGATTTTTTGATTTTGAGGTTTATGTTGAAATTCTTGCCATAAATTTATTTGTATATGTATGTATATGTGTTTGTGAGCAATTTGAGACAAAAATTGCATGATTTGGTGAAGAATTGAGCAAATCACCATTTTTGGTACTACTTGTGGGAAATGGTGTTCTTGTTGTTCATGTTGTTCTTTTGCACTTAAAATGATGACATATTGGTTGTAGATCTTGTAAAATATGCTATGACGCGTCGATCTATTGTTTTCGTGCAATTTTGTAACATGTTTTGTGTTGTGTATGTACTACATTGTCATGAAGAACATAGTATCATGCAATTAGGAGAATATAGTATTAGTTCGTCATGGAAAACTAAATACTATAAATAATTCCATTATTTTGATAATTTTTAGCTTTGAGCTAAAAATTTAGCGTATAACAGAAAATGCAATAAATAACTAAATAACTTAGGAAATGATGCTAAGCATTTAGGTTTTTATAAAAATGCAACTCGATATAAATAACTAAATATCTTAGAAAATGATGCTAAGCATTTAGATTTTTATTTTTAAAATAGTATGCCTAGACGACGGGATTGCGATCTTTCCACTCATGGCCGGCGTCAGGCTTTTCGGGAATACACTCCCACGATTCCCGAGGGTATGGATGATGACGCCTTAGAGTCTGAGCCTCGACCCTCTACGGGTAGAGTAGGTGGGCTCTACCTCCGTGGACACCAGACCAGTTGGTTTTCTGTCGTGAGAACCACGTTTCTCATCTCCCACTTGCCGGCATAGTCGACGGCACGCTTCGCCATCAGGGTTTTGGAGCCGGAGATTTGATTCCTCGACTTCATCGGATTATCACGACGGATCCTACTACGAACGCCTTATGGGAATCAGCTGGTCTAGTAGACTTTTATTCGGCGATCGTAGGGTTTCGCAGCCCCCGTGGTTGTGGTGCGACAGTCATTCGCGCGTTGTTGGAATATTTTTGGGATACTACCAACACTTTTCACTTTTCTTGGGGGAGATGGCAGTGACCCCTCTGGACTTTAGCATGATCAGTGGTCTACGCTTCACTAATCGGGCCGTAGCACATATGTCTGATCTTTCTTAGGGAGCGGCTGAGGCAACCGATTTGTTAGGTCCGATCGTTCAGCATATTAGGTTTCAGCCAGTGTCTCGAGTTGGTTCTAGGAGCGGGCGATCAGAGTAGGCTTCGGTTCTGGCCTGTGGTTTTGACATGGAGGAAACATCACCTGAGCAGCGAGTGCGGATCTTCATTTTGATTCTCATTTCCGTGACTCTTTCTCCTGATAAGAGTTCGCGTGCGCTCGTTTGCTACCTTCCTTCTTTGCTTAGGATCAGTGAGATAGGATCCTATAGCTGGGCCAGCCTTGGGTATGCCGATCTTCTCTTGGCGTTACGTCATGGCTGTAGGCAGCTGAATGACGAGTCCTCTGTCACTGTCTACGGTTTATGGAGAGTCGTAGAGGTAAGATCCTTTCCTCTTCTTGTTTAATTTAATTTGTTCGACTCATGTGCTCAAAGATTACTTTTAATTGCAGCTATGGTTCTACGAGTACTTTCCGGGATTGGCCCCTCGACGACGTCGTGGAGCGTTTCATGACTTCCCTGTCGGGGCCAGCTGGCGTGACCGAGGAGAGTCACGGGTGGAGTCTGTCTCTGCGCTACGCAGGCTGCAACGCCGAGGCACCTCTTCTATTGGTGTAAGAATTACTTTTGTAGCCTGTTATTTTCTATCTTGACGTTATTTTCGGCGCTTCATTGTAACTTTTTATGGTTTTCAGGTTGCCATTGATGTCCAGTATCGTCCTTGGGCTAGGATGACTAATCTTCCCTAGGCCTTGTACCTTTCAGCGTACCGCACTGTTTTTGTTGGCACCGGCCGCTTTGTCTGGTATCTGGGGGAGGGTGTCGTTCGTCAGCACAGTGGTGATCACTTTGTGGTGCCCTTGTCTCCACCGGAGTCGATGCTGGACTCACGCTTGCTTAGGGAGTTGATAAATAGGGAATAGTGCTACACTTTTCCTTGGCAGGAGCTTGTGCGCATGTAGGGTGATTATGCGCAAGACTTGCTTCCCTCTCTGGCTCCTCCACCCCGTCTTCCTGAGGTATGATTTCTTTTGAGGAGTTTGTTGCTAGTCTCTGTTTAAATAGTCGAATAACTTGATTATTCGATCGTATTTTCAGACGAATGTTCGCCGCGTGGGGAGGATTGAGATTCCGCCTCAATTTGTCGGCTACCCAAGGCCGATTGGTATTACCGAGGATCATATTGCTGACGCGCTGGAGGGTTTCAGACAGGCGCAGGAGTCTCTACCTAATGTTTTTGAGCCGGTAAGCTTTTGATACATTATTCATCCTTTTTAATACCGCTTGTTACTGATTTTTCTCTTTACTTTGTTCTCAGCCTACTCACCCGGAGATGATGGGCGTCATGAAGCTAGTTGATGCTTTGAAGTACTGCATCATCAAGCTTCGGCGTGGCGCGAGCTGTCGAGGCGGTTCTAGCGATGTTCTTGAGGTATGTTCACTTCTTTTCATTTTTACCATTTGTTTTGTCTTTTGCCATTGACATCTTTTGATTTTGTGTCTTTTAGGAGCGACGGAGGTCCCGCTCGCGCTCGAGACATAGAGGCTCGGGCGAGGGGGAGCCTAGTGGTGGCAGACGATCTCCTGAGGTTCATCGGCATTCTCAGTCTCAGCGGGAGCCTCAGATTTCTCAACCGTTTCAGGTGGCTCAGTGGCAGCAGCCTCAGTCTTCCCAGCGCTTTCAGGGTCAAGGTTAGTGGCAGCGACAAACGTTTTCACAGCCTGAGTTCAGGCCAATTATCACTCTCGTGAATCAGGGCCTATACTCAGCTCCATCATCTGGGGCGCTTCCTCCCCCGATGCCAGTCTTGTTTTCAGTTCCAGTGTATGGGACGATGCCTCCACCGACGATTCCTACTTCTTTGAGTCAGTCTACACCGTTTGCCAGTTGGATGGGTCTTGCTTTAATTTTGACTGCTACTGGAGTTACAGGGACTAGTAGGGACATTACTCCTCGTACTCGGATGATGGAGGGACTCTTTGGCTCACCGCTCCCGTATTCACGAGCTGGAGATGACACTGATCCTAACTCTTCTAGTTCTGCAGATTTTTGACCGAGGGTCTTTATTTGTACATATTGTGATGACACTTGACACTGCTTATTTATTATGACTCATTTTGTACATTATTCACTCATTTTGTGTGTTAGTGTGTGCTTGAGACTCATTGTGTGTGATTGTGTAGTTATTAATGACGCGGCAAAAAAAAAAAAAAAAAAAAAAAAAAAAAAAAACGTAAGTGGAGTAAGTTGAGGGTACCGACCTTCCCCAAAAGAAAAAAGAAATAAAAAGAAAAGAAAAATATAAATCAGTTTTACAACTACTCCAAAATAAATATGTTTGGAAATGGGACGAGGTTTATAACCTCCCCAAAGAAAAATAAAATAATAATAGAAATAAGAGTAAAAAATAAAATAATAAAATAATAAAGATGAATAAAATAATAAAAATAAATAAAATGATAAAAATAAAAAACAAATATTAATAAAAAAAGTTGGGAATTTTATTAGAAATGAAACTCTCGAAAAAAACCGAATTAAAAAATAAACGGTGAAGATAGAACACTAAAAAAATCCGGATAGATACAGGAAAAGGATAAAAAAAAAAAAAAACGCGTGGGCGCCGCGACACGACACCGTACACCATGTCACGGCAAAACCGTGTCGCAGCACAAATTCCCGTGACACGATGGGAATTCCCGTGTCACGGTGCGCGTATTCTACAACGGTGTGGTTTACGTGTATAGAAAGATAGATTCTGAGTAGTTCCGAGCATTTTTGCTATAAAATAGAACCAGTATATTCGTGATATGCATAATTACGAAACAGAAAATAATTAGAATTCCATATTTTAATAATAATGTCTCAGAATTTTGATAATACATTGCGCGACTGGTCTTATTCTTTGACCAATGCTGACAAAAGAGAGTTGGAATTGTTTCATGTCAAGGGTTTACTAGCCCTGAGACATGTAGTGATTGAACATGATTTTCTTAGGGCAGCATTAGACTATTGGAGTCTAGAAACACATTGTTTAAAATTTGATTACGATGAAATTTGTCCTCTGCCGGAGGAATTCGGTGCCATCTTTGGATTTCCTGCCAGAAATCTTATTGCCATGCCTACCCTACGTGAGTATTATTACCAAGACATTGAACGCCATCTGAATCTAACAGATCTAGATTTAAATAGAATTGTGTGTGGTAATGAGGTAGACTTAGAAAAACTTGCAAATTTATATTTCAATCGCCCTGTCTTTGAGTCTTATCATGTATACCGTAGAAGGGCTTAAATTTTTTGCATGTTTAGCAAGCTTTTATTTGCAAACGGTAGGGTAGGACATGCTTGTCTACCGTCTGTGCTTGAACATGTTGAATCTGGGAGTTCTTCTATGCCTACGTGCCTAGGATAAACTTTTCGCGGCCTTGACGAAGCAAAAGCTAACTGGAAAGCCATCAGGAAGGGCTCTCTAGTACTGCTGCAGGTAAAAAAATGCTCCGAGTAGCCCCCGTGACACAAAACAGGCACTATGTCACGGTGGCCTTCTGCCGTGTCATGGTGGAATCTGTAATTTTTTTTTTTTTTTTTTTTTTTTTTTTGCAGATTTGGTTGATGGAGCGTTTAGAACTTTTTGAGCCCCGACGATATTGAAAAATATGGCCCTAACGATCTAGTCCGCAGGAAGAAGAATTACTCTGTGAACCTGTCGTATGAGGATTGGAAGAATTTCTTTGCAAAGAGAGAATTTTCCATTCGTTGGGTGGTGCCTTGGTGGAGGCTTACTAGGATGTTTGGTACGAATGATACTCCGTATTGTCGTGTTCCTAGTATCTCAAGACTGACTTTTTATTGTCTTTCTCGACTGATGCGACAGTATGGACTTGAACAAGTAGTTCCACGCTATAACGATAGGCCTCGTGAAGTATCGTTGCATGAAAGTAACGTTCACAAGTACGAGGCTTATTGGATTGGAAGACCTTTGTGGACCGTTTCTGCAAGTAACGAAGCTCCTCCTCCCTTATCTAGTGCATACAAGGCATGGTTGAATCCTAGAAGTAGAAGGGAATGAGTCGGATCACGCAAATATGATGTGAAGAGCCGTCTTGGAAATAAGAAAGTGCCTCCTAAAGATCGTCTAGGTCCAAGAACACAAGGGATTGAGTTTAAGACTCCTATAATGCCTAAAAGGAAGAATTATGTGAAAGGAAAGGGTAAGGAGAAAATGGTTTATAGAGAGAAGCAACCAAAGAATTTCAAGAAAGGTGAAAGGGGTGAAAGTTCGACTAGGGGTGTGACGGTTCGGGCTACAAAAGACACATATATGGTGAAGGCCGACCTAGTTGAAAAATAGAAGGAGGTTCCTAAAGTGAAGAAGGATTAGATCAGTATTGTTTTGCTTTTATGATTTATAATTTTTAAAATAACGCGCATTATGCCAATAATTGTAGTCACATTTATTTCAATAATAATATCATATTTATTTTCGCCTTAAATAAAAATTACAATGAATTTAATTTTTTTTTTGTTTATATATCCGAGTCAAGAAGCCATATGCAATGGAAGAAAAAATTAAAAACGTCGAGCAAATAACTGAATTCGCAAAGACTGCGTCACTAAAAAAATCAGAAAGTCTGAAATTCCACCGTGCCACGGTGGAAAATGCCATGACACATTGGAAATTCCCGTGGCGCGGCATTTTTTCTTTTTTTTTTTTTTTTTTTTTTTGCTGCAGGTCCACCGTGCCACGATGGATATTTATAGTGACACGGTAGATTTTCCCATGGCGCGGCAAACTTTCTTTTTTTTTTTGCAATTCCACCGAGCCACGGTGGCTTGTGCCGTAACATAGGGGATAGTCCCGTGTCGCGGCAACCCTTCCCTTTTTTTTAATTTTTTTTAGCTCTGTTTTGTCGTGACGCAATGCTGAACTGGTGCGTATACTTGATCGACGGAGGAAGGATTTTATTTTTTAAAGTGGTCGGGCCCCCTTGTGGGGTTGCCTACGTATCCTTAAAAAGAAATCAGGCCAAACGTGGCTCTATGAACCCATGAAACTAGGCATAGAATTTCTTGAGTTGATCCAAGTTGGCTAAATTGTGGAAACCGTTACCGTCCATGTCTACCAATTGTGCCGCTCCGCCGGACAAGATGGCTTTAACAATGTACGGGCCTGACCAATTTGATCTGAATTTTCCTCTTAGATCTAACACATTTTTGCGAAGTGCCTTAAGCACAAGGTCACCTTTTTTAATGTTCCTAGTCTTGACTTTTTTATTGAAATGTCGCGCCATACGTTGTTGGTAGGTTTGGACATGATGCAAAGCTGCCAAGCGTATTTCATCAAGTAAGACTAGTTCATCATATCTTGCCCTAATCCAGTCGACTTCATCTAGTTGCCTTTCCAACGCGATTCGGAGAGAAGGGATTTCGTGCTCTATTGGTTGTACAGCTTCAACTCCATAGACCAAAGAGAAAGGGGTAGCCCTCGTTGATGTACAAACAGAGGTTCGATAACCCCAAAGGGCCAAATGTAGCTTACTTGGCCAATCTTTGTAATTTTCCGTTATCTTTTCGATGATAGTTTTCACATTTTTGTTGGTTGATTCGACAGCACCATTTGTTTTTGGTCTGTAAGGTGATGATCTGTGATGCTTGATATGATATTTCTGTAATAATTCCGCGCATTCGGCTTGGAAATGCGTTCCATTATCACTGATCATCTCATGAGGTACCCCATAGCGGCATATGATATTTTTCTCAATGAATTGAGCTACGTGTTTCGCCGTTAGCTTAGCATATGACGCAGCTTCGACCCATTTGGTGAAATAGTCGATTGCCACGAGGATGAATTCATGCCCCCCTTATCCTGGTAGTGTTATCTTTCCAATGATGTCGATGCCCCAAGTAGAGAAAGGCCATGGAGAAGTATATGTGTAGAGAAGCAAAGGTGGAACGTGTGTAAATTTGCGTAGACTAGACACTTCATACATTTCTTGACGTATTCGTGACAATCTCTCTCCATAGTAGTCCAATAATAACCTTGTCGTTGAATCTTTTGGACTAACATCTTCGCATTCGTGTGCGTTCCACATATACCGGCATGAAGGTCTTCCATGGTTCTGCGTGCTTCTCCCCTGATGAGCACATATTGTGAGGCCAGGAGTCTCAAAGCACGGCGTGCCCTTTTATCAGTATTAGGAGGGTATTCTCCTCTTGTCACGTAGTTAAGGATATCGGTATACAATGGCTCTTCATCTTCTTTTTGCGATTCTTATTCATCATCAAGTGCATGAACATAAGCCAGTTCATATCTTCTTTCTATGGTCAACGACATTCTGATTGTATCCGTTGGAATTCGCACCGTTGATGCTAATTTAGCTAGTGCGTTGGCGAACTGGTTTTCTTCTCTAGGCAAGTACGTATATTCCACTTCATCTAGTTGCTCCGTGAGAGTTTATAAATGAGCTTGATACGTAGCGAGACTTTCACTTCTCACTTTCCATCTCTTGGAGATCTGGTTAGTGATTAGTGAAGAATCACCATAGAATTTGAGCTTCTTAATTCCCAAGGCCACAACTGTTTCTAATCCCAAAATACATGCTTCATATTCTACGACATTGTTGGTGACATCAAAGTCGAGCTTCATGGAAATTGGGATATGCTCTTCATTGGGTGATACAAGCAAGACTCCAACACCACAACCTTTTTGGTATGAAGTTCCATCAAAATAGAGCGTCCAGCTATCATCTTCGTTCATGAGTAAATCTTCGTCAGGGAAATCGTACTCATCTTCTTCTTTCTCAACTTCTTCTAGCGGAAAATCTGCTAAGAAGTCAGAAACCGCATAACCTTTGATGGCTTTTTGTGGTACAAATTTCAAGTCAAACTGATCAAGGTTGACTATCCACCTTGATAATCTGCCATTAAGTGTTGCTTTTTTGAACAAGTATTTGAGAGGATCCATCTTGGACACGACATGCACTGTATGGGTGAGCATTTAATGTCTTAGTTTCTGTGCGGCCCACACAAGTACGAGACACAACTTTTCAAGCAGTGTGTATCGCGTCTCATATCCTTGAAGTTTCTTGCTCAAATAGTAAATTGCATTCTCCTTGCTTTCGATCTCTTGTGCTAGCATTGCTCCCATCGTTTCTCTTATGACTGTAAGGTAGAGTCGAAAAGGAAAGTCAGGTATTGCTGGCGCTAGCACAGGTGGGTTTGACAGGCATTCTTTGATTTTGTCGAAAGCTTTTTGGAAATCATCATCCTATGTTACTGGGAAATTTTTCTTAAGCTTCTTGAATATAGGTTCACATATCGCCATAAGTTTTGATATGAACCTAATTATATATTGCAACCTTCCAATGAAACCTCGAATTTCCTTCTCATTCTTGGGCGGTGGCATGGCCATGATCGCTTTGATTTTTGTGGGATCTATTTCAATCCCTCGAGAGCTGATCACATATCCAAGTAATTTGCCTGACGTGACTCCGAATGCACACTATGCTGGATTTAATCTCATGTTGTACTTGTGGATTCTTTCAAAGAACTTGCGAAGTGCAATGATGTGGCCTGGGCGGTCTTTAGACTTAACGATCATATCATCGACATAGACCTTCACCTCTTTATGCATCATATCATGTAACAATGCTGTGGCTGCTCTTTGGTAGGTGGCACCCGTGTTTTTCAACTCGAATGGCATTGCCATATAGCAGTATGTGTCCCATTGTGTAATGAATGTGGTTTTCTCCATATCTTCTTCGGCCATTAATACTTGATTATATCCGGCGTAGCCGTCCATGAACGATAGGAGTGCATGGTTTGCTGTGTTATTGACCAGAATGTCAATGTGAGGTAGAGGGAACCCATCTTTCGGGCTTGCCTTATTGAGGTCCCTATAATCAACACACATTCTGACCCTTCCATCTTTCTTTGGAACTGGAACCACATTCGCTATCCACTCTGGATACTTTGATACTTTGATGAAACCTCCGGCCAATTGCTTTCTGATTTCTTCTTTGATTTTGAGAGCCACATCCGGTTTCATACGGCGCGGCTTCTATTTGACATACTTCATACCTGGAATGAGTGGTATCCTATGCTGAGCTATATCCTTGTCAATTCCTGGCATATCTTGGTATGACCAAGCAAATACATTAACAAATTCACTAAGCAAGTTAATTAGCTCTTTGCGTTCATCTTGACTTAGTGTTAATCCAACTTTTACTTCTTTAATAGTCGTATCATTAGAAATATTAACTGTTTATGTATCTTCGATAACTGCCGTTTTATTTTTGTGTTCTTCCATTGCTTTATTATTTCTTTTTCATTTTTATCATTAGCAAAGCAATATTGATCAGGGCTAGGGGAATGACACGCATCGTAAAAAAAGGTACTCATTTTATTGAATTCATCGGTCAATACATCAAGAGGGGCAAGGTCAGCCGCGATCTCACCGGAAACAGAAGACTCAACAAGAGACTCAGGATTGGACTCTATAGCAGAAAGAGGGTCGGCCTCACACCCTAAGGACTCGTCTACAGACTTAGACTTAGACTCGGACCCAGACGACTCAGACTCATCAAACATAGGACCTTCGCCAGCGGTTATTTCCAACTTCTCTCCGCTTGGTGTAGTGATCCTCAATGTCTTGCGCCATCCCTTTGACATATCATCAGCCTGGACGATTAATTCGGAGGGGTCAAAATCCTTGTTTGATATAACAACATGAATGAGCTCGGAATCATCATTGCAGGTAGCATTGGATTCATTCTTTTCTAGTCTAAAAAGAAGGTTAATGTTTAGATCATCAGAGCTTGGACTAGCTGGTTTCTCAGTTGTGAAGAGTTCTTCGCCTTCATCGACAAAGTCACAATCGAGGAACATCTCGAATCATGGTTCATGCTCGTGGACGAAAGGCTCAGGGAATTCATAGCATGGAAAGTCTTCCCCTTCTTTGATGTACTGGCCATTGAGGCTGAATGGATATGGATCCATGGCCATTTCCGTCTTCATGATTCGAGCATTATTGCGAGCCTTCATTTTCAAGAGGGCATGTTTCACATCTTCTTTTATTGGCTTGAATCCCAAGCCAAAGGTATCTTTCTTGAGTGCACCAGGATGGCCCCAAAGTTCAGCCATTTTCTTTTTGAGTTCGAGGGTCATTCCAGGGAAATGCCCTTGCTTCTTCATAATGGCATTAATATTGGTGTTTGAATAGGGATCGAAGTCGAGATGACACTTCTTCTCTTCTTCGATCATGAGAACATCATCGAGTGAAAACCCCCAAAGATCTTCATCTTCTTCGTCATGTTCGACATGGACGATAGGAGTGTCGATAACTTGAATGCGCATGGGAGAGGCATTAATGGTAATTGGAACCCCTCCAACTATGGCTTTCACTTTCTTGTGCAATGATGATGGGATCGCCTTTAGCTCATGAGGACGTCCTAAAAACATATTGAAAGAGGCCTTAATGTCCACCACCTGAAACTTGGTGCGACGTTCAATGGCCCCAGTAGTTATGTTTAATATGATAGTACCCACGGCTTGACGGCGAGTATTATCATAAGCGCAAATCCCTTGAGTAGAGGGAGTCAGTTCTTTGTTCTTTATGCCCAACTTCTTTGCAGTGCAGAGTGGGCATACATTGATTGCAGAGCCATTATCAATCAGGCTCATAGGAACATTCATCTGCCTACACACCACAGTGAGGTGTAAAGCCTTGTTATGTTGGTCCCCTTCCGGGGGCAGATCCTTGTCGGAAAAAGAAATCAAATTGCTAGTACTTGGCAATTAAGTAGTGAGAAAGTTGACCAGTCCTTGAGGAGTCATATCATCATCTAATCCTATTTTCACCAGCGCATTCATCACAGCTTTTCGATGCTCATGAGAGGTGGCCAAAAGCTTCCATACATTCATTTTCGCCTTGGTATTTTGTAATTGTTTGACCACATCGTGATTCACAAGGTCAAAGGGGTCAACTATTGGTTGTGATTGCGGTGGAGGTGGAGGTGGACTAGGTTATTGCAACCGTCCACTTCTGGTGAGAACTTTGACCTCAAGGTCTCTCCAAACATCTTCACTTGTGCCAAGAGACGAACAGGCTATATCCTTAAATAGACTTCTTCATCGTCACTATCCCAAATTCCATTCACTTCTTCATAGCTCGAGATAAATACCACTTCCGGCAAAGGTTCATTCACAGGTTGAATGAGTATTAACGGATCAAAGGAGACTTCATCTCCCATGATAGCCAAAGCATCAGAAAGAGGACCTGTTTGAATGTTAGGCTTCTTGCCCCCTGGAGGGACAAGAAGTTGATTAGCATCAATTAGGTCTTGGATTGCATCCTTTAACCTCCGGCACTTCAAAGTATTATGACCCTTGCCTTGATGAAACTTGCAATAAGCATTGGGGTCATAGCTATCGGTTCTTTTCTCTAGTCGAGGTTCTGGAAACGGTCCGATTGGCAGAATCAATCCTTGACCATGCAAACGGTCAAAAGCAGCGTCATAAGTCATTCCTAAAGGCGTGTAAACCCTCCTTTTCCTTTGGAATCTTTGAGGAGGAGCATTAAGGGCCAGCACATCATTGATATTGATATTGTTGGTAGCATTATTGGGCTTGGAAGACGAAGTAGAAGTATTGTCATTCTTCTTGTTTTTCCAAGAGTTATTATTATTGTTGCTACCAGCAGTCTTCATCAGTTCATCTTCGATATTGATTCCAATATCATACACAGCTTCAAAGGTACTCAGAGGCAGAAACTTCAAGTGTTGCTTGTACTTATGAGTCAAATTGGCAATGAACAAGCAAACCATCTCTTTTTCCTTAGGGTGATCCACCAAGAGCACAGATGTTTCCCTCCATCTGCTTAAGTAAGTGGTGAAGCCTTCATTCTCTTTCTGTTTGAGAATGGAGAGTTCACGTTCAGAAGTCTTGGCCTGAATGTTACACTTGTAACGATTCATGAAGCTTTCGACAACATCCTCCCAGGTCGCAACATGTTTGGATTCCAAATAGTAGAACCATTGTTGACAGGCATGCTCTAAGGAAAGAGGGAACACCGTAGGGAAGAGTGTCACATCTACTCCCTTAAGAGCCATGGTCGCAGAAAAGGCCTTCAAATGGAAGAGTGGATTATTAGTAGGCTTGAATTTGGGAATTTCAGTAGTGGAAAACTTCTCAGGAAGCTTGTCCCTTATGGACAAAAAGGCGACAGGTTGCTCTACATAAGTGAATTCTTCATAAATCTTACTCATCTGTTCCTTAATCTTGTCCATTGCAGCGGCAGTGACACTGTTTAGATTGTCTTGCTCTACCATGTTGACTTTAGTAATGAGTGCTTGCATCATGTTAGACAATATTTCAATTGTCATGGTGATGTTCTCGATATCTTCCTTAGTAGCCATTGGTTGAAAATAGACTGGAGATGGATCTTGTGGAGATGATTGTGGTGGTTTCCTTGTACGCCTATTTGGTATAAGAGGTTGTTGAGGTATTGACTCGAACTGTAACAATCTACCCCTGCTTCTTGTCCAAGTGCTGGGACACCGAAACAAACACACCTTTAATGACCAAACTTAACCTTAACCCATCCGGAAAAATAAAAAAAAAATTCAAAAATTTTGAAAATTAAAAATCTATAATATTGAAATTCTATTTATTTTTTTGTTTTTTTAAAAAAAATAATATGTGGAAGGATACTATCCGACTTACTCCAAAAAAAACGACGCAAAAAAATGACAAAAGACTACCCTAATACGGTCATGAAATGGTGCACGACTAACGGAATATTTGTGTGAACACGACATGTGAGTGATTAAGTGAGGTTATGGACGCGTGTTATGACCGTAAAAGCTAGACATGACACCAAACTGGACACATAAACCACATACGTACGCACAAAAAACCAAAAAAAAAACTGACAGGACAATTCCCCTGGGCACCGTGTCACGATACTGACTGTCGTGACACGGTGCAGTCTACCATCAGACGGTAGAAAGCGCCGTGTCACGGCACTGTTCACCGTGGCGCGGCAGTACTTGTCGTGACACGGTGCTCAGTTCCAGGTCTTTTTTGTGAATTTTTTCCAGATTTTATTCGATTTTAGGTCCGTACTAATTACTATGTGGAAATAAAAACCCTCGGTCATGGGTTAAACAAAAAAGAGTAAACACATGAAGGTTAGCACCAAACAAACCATGTAGCATTTAGTCACGATGATGTAAAAAAAGTTCGCAACCTAGGGTCAAGATCTATGTTAAACTATTGGTCAACCTTTGGGTGTCAAAAGGGTACCATGGTTAATAGTTTGGACGCGTTAGCAAGGCAGCCTCCCTTGAGGGTGTATGCCAACGGGCGGCTCCGCGAGTTCGTGATGAAATCAAACTCGACTCCATGGTTTTGGTGGATTTAATAACTCGGATGAACCCTTATTGCCATGAGCGTTTTTGGGTTGATAGAGCTTAAATTCCCCGGGGCTAAGACACATGTAAAACACACACGTTTTTTTAGAAAAATCGAAGGAAATTAACTGTGAGAAGAGAAAACAAGCCACCAGACTGATTTTAGGACTTTCGTGACACAGCAGAGATTCCCATGCCACGGTACTACACACCGTCAGACGGTGTAGTGCACCGTGACACGGAAAATTCTGCCGTGGCACGGCAGTTAGAAAATCTGACTGGTGCCCTGTTTTCCTTCATACGCAATCAAGTTATTAAATTTTTCCTACGGGACAGACCTAAACGCGACGTTAAAACATCTATGCTTATGCAAAAATGCCAAATTAATCAGAGGAATATTTTCAAGAATCTTTCAAGTCTCATCCACTCATCTTAATTAAATACCGATCACTCAAATCGATAAATAACCAAGAATCCTCCCTAGTGGAGTCGCCAAATTATAGGCGTCATTCGAAGTGCGCCTACGTTAAAGCATGTATGAATATGCTTGGCATTCATAAGAAGTGGGAATTGACATAATACGATTAGGGACAAATAAAGTAGGTAGACGCCAACAAGTTTTTAAAGAACTTGTAAACCGTTCATTAGATCATAAAAAGGCAACCACGATAGGGGACAACGATAGGCAACAACGATTGACCCGTGAAGGTTACACCCAATTCATAATCCATGAGATTACTAACTCCATATGGTTCGGAACCACGAAAGGAGGATCAGGGATGATGGTACGAAGTGAGTCATGGAGTGACATTCGCCCGTATTGGCCTCTACTCGATTCTTATAGTGAAAAAAATTCCTGCGATCTCAAACGCATACAAACAGAGATTCAATTTTGATCCAAACTATTATTAAGCTAAATTGGTTTAATATTAATGCAACACATAATTCTAAAATATTGTGATCACTTGAATTAACAACAAGATTAAAAAGGAACCTAAACCGGTTGTCCAAATTATCTTATTAGGCGTGATTTTCATTTACATATTCCCTTTAAATATGCAATATGGTGATCAAAAAATATATAGAATACCATCAATATTGGAAGCAATTTAACAATAAATTCCAACAATATAAAATCGTTTGCAAAATAATAGAAACAAAAGGAACATAATTCTTACTTTGATTCTGTTTGCTTGCAACTACAAAATAATAAACGAGTTAGTAACTTCAAGGAAATAATAATAAAACAATAATTAAATTAAATTAAATTAAGTAGAGTTGATTTAGGGCCAAACCCTCAAACAGTTCTACCTTTCACGCCTTGGCTTAAAGACAGAACCACGAGTAAAGTATGGACTCCTTGGAGTGCTTGAAGAAGGAATTTTGAAAAAAGAAGGGTAGGCTAGTTTTTAGGCTAGAGCATAGAAGAGAGAAAAATAGAGAATTAATTGATGCCCGTACATCAGAAATGAGGGGGTATTCATAGAAAAAATGTGCTGAGGGAACACACGGAACCCTAAAATGAGAAAAACCCTAAAAAAGTATACCGCGACACGGGAAATCCCATCGTCAGACGGGAAATATTCCGGTGACACGGTGTACTTTTGTGTGCTGCGGGAAATATATAGTGAACGGGGAAGAAACACGTTAAGGGTATACGCAGAAAGGACAGGGAAACCACCGTGTCACAGTAGGTGTCCCGTGTCACGGGGAACCCCACCGTCAGACGGGAAAGTTCCTTGTGACACGGTGGACTGTTGCCGTGACGCGGGAGTTTTCAGTCCGCTTTTCCGTCTAAATTCATTTTTTAACCCTAATTTTGTTTAGCATTTTAAGTGCCGATTGATAATTTTGGGCCATTTTTGTTTTTATTATTATTTAGGCTAAAATAATAAAATAAAATAAAAAATTTTGGGCCAAAATAAATAATAAAACAATAAAATAAAAAAGGTTTGGGCTAAAATCAAAAACTATGCTTTGACTAAACATCAAGACTGATCCATGGACTATTAAAAAAAATGAATCTAATTAATACAATTTTTAAAGCACTCTCGGGATTAAATACTAAACCCGACCAATAGTGGCGGTGAAAGGTTGTTCATCATCAGGTTTGGTTTTGGGGAGACATTTTTAGGTGTCTACAGGTCATCATGCGGGAAGACTATTTCCCTTGAATCTTCTTTCATGAACACCACATTTGGTATTTCAGCCGGCGGAGGGCGATTATCAGCATCCAGGGCATTCACTATATGCCGGTGTTCAGACAGGTGTTTTCGTGCCCCACTTATCGTCCCTCCGTGCACTGGTCCACCAGTTATGACATCAATTTTCTTTCCAATCGACAAGGGTGGTTGTCCACCATCCCCTTGCCGATTTATCTACCCTTGACTTTTTGTCCTTCCTTCTATTTGCTGACGCTCCGGCTGCCGATACGGTGGAGGCTGACTTCCCCCCGTATGCAGTCGGTATTGAGCCAAATGAGCCTTTCTTATCAACTCTTCAATATTATCCTTCAATTGCGTGCACTCATCAGTATAGTGCCCAACGTCTTGGTGGAACATACAGTACTTCTTAGCAACCCTTCCTTTTTCCCTCATAGGTATGGATCTCACCCATCCTTCTCGGTTCTGGTTGACATAATATATAGCAGCCCTTAGCGTATTCAACGGTGTGTATGAACTGTACCACATTGGAGCCTTAGCCCCTCTAAAATCCTGCCGACTTCCTCCTCCCCTTACTGGGGCCAGATTCCTCAGCCTTCCTCCTGCTGAAGATCCTCCTTCCGACAAAGGTTGTACCCTGTCGGCTGAACTGACTCGACTGCTTATTTTAATTAGCTATTCGCTCTTTATGTAATCATGGGCTTTGTTAAAAGCCTCTGCCAGTGTCGGCAAATTCTTTCTGGTCAGGTATCTCTTGAACTCTAAGTCATTAAGAGCATTCATTAATGCCATAATCGCTATCTCTTGTTGCAACTTTGGAATTGTATTTGCTTCATTATAAAACCTTCTGATGTAGTCCCTTATAGACTCATCTTCCTTCTTCCTAATACCATTAACTCCCCTAAAGTTCTCAGTCGTACAATACTGCTGATATACTGCCCCACAAACATTTCGGTTAGCCTCTTAAAGCTATCTATCATTCCGTTTCCTAGATTATTAAACCAACATGCTGCAGCTCCAATCAGAGTGGTTGGAAAGACCTTGCACCAAACGGCATTCGAGTTGGTGTATAAGATCATATGTCCCTCATACGAGGTTATGTATCTACTTGGATCCCCCTTCTATCGAACCTACATGTCGACATTTTGATTTTTTTCCATGGGCTGATCTAAGATACTCTGCGGAAACGGTGATGCCCTTAACTGGACCACTGTCCGCAACACCTCTTGCCTTATAGTCTGCAAACCTCCCTGCCGATGAATTCTTGTACTGAACATCAGACTCCCACGGAGTTACCTGCGTTCTTACTGGCGATTCCTCCTGCCGGCGTTTCTGCGATCTTGTAGCTTGGTTGAACTGGTTACCAAGATTTGCAATTGGCACCCCTCCTCGAGCCTGGGTTTCCTCAGCCTCTTTTCTTTTCTTGCTCATTGCACTCATTACCCTAGCTGCTATCTCCAAATCCTGCGGTGTGAACTCAGCCATAGGGTCGGTAACTACCCCTGTTTGTCCTTCTGGGGTTAGCGGCATGTTAAACTGATTACCCACTAAGGTATGGGTTTCATCCTCAACCACAATTTCTGGATCTACTACCCCAGACCCAGTCGTTATCCTCTGATTAATAACTTTACTGATTACTAGAGTGCTTTGATTTTCAGCCCTTTTTTTTTGTGTGTGAGGTCCTTGGGTGATAGAAGCAATTACTTAGCGATCACCTCCTTCTAGCGCTAAATTGTTCCCATCAAGATCCGACAACCCAATTCCGTGATCCAAAGCCCAAGCCTAAAACTCATTGAGCCCCTATCGTTCAGATGAGAACCTACAGAAATAACAGAGATTAGCTAACCTCGGGATGGATCCGAGGATAACCACTCCGATGACAAAGTTAGAAAGTGTTTAAGAAGATAAGAAGAGAGAGAAAGTGTGTGTGTGTGTGTGTGTGTGTGTGTGTGTGTGTGTGTGTGTGTGAGTGTGTGTGTGTGTGTGTGTGTGTGTGTGTGTGTGTGTGAGTGTGTGTGTGTGTGTGTGTGTGTGTGTGTGTGTAATAAATGTTACCTTTACTATGGGATAAAACCTGATTATTTGTAGCTTTTCCAACTGACAGGTAGCTGCATAGCATGCAATCTATCTTACGCCAAGTGTCAAATTGCTACTACCACGTACCGATCGTTGTCAGGCCGATATGCCTGCCTTTTGTGTAAATGCCGATATGGCTAGCAGTTGCTGAGGATCCGTATCCGGTTAAGATATCGGCCTTTATGTGTAATCGTCCCATTTTCCATATCTCCCCATACACATGGCTCCATTGAAAGATATCAGATGTGCTTGTGGTTCTCAATTACGCAACTCCAACACCTTCCTCCTTCCTTGCTTTGTTCTTTGCCATTGCAGAGCAAATTAAAAAATTTCAAAATAAACTTACCAAAAAAGGAAACCCACATTGTAGGAAATATATCAAGCACTACCCCAAACTTGAACCCCACTGTGATCATACACTAAAGTACGGTGGCGTCCAAAGGGAAGGAAGCTAGAGCAAAAGAGTCGTCAACAAGTTTTAGGAACTTGTAAACCATTCACAGGGTAAAGGTTACACCTCTTAACATTCCAAAAAATCGTTAACTCCAATTGGTCTGGAACCAAGACTAGAAGTTCGAGGATGAAGGTACAAATCAAATAAAAAAGACAAAGAACCTGCTCTAATAATAGGCCTCTACTTTATTCTTCTCATATTCATGTGTGCTTTCTGACTGACATACAAACAATAGGTTAACCCTAAACCTGTTTAATCTATGTTGGTTGAATATTAATGCACAAATAAGACTATTATTGGCGATCACTTGAATTATAATCAAATTAACCCTAAACAAGATTATTAATTATCTTATTAAGCGTGATTACAAGTACAAATTCCCTTTAAACATGCATAAAAGGCGTGATCAAGCAATTAAAAAATATAATCAAGCAACAATAATAAAAATCATAATCATAATAATCATAATCATGTTAAAGCATAATAAGAGTGTAGACACCCATTTGTGTCTCCCCAAAACCAAACCCAAAGATGAGTACCTTTCGCGTCGAATCATAATCGAATGAAGTGAAAGTGTGGAAGGTTTAGTGTTGCGGATAGTTTTAATTTCTTTTCTCTTCTCTCTGTTTTTGAAAACTTATTTTAAGAAAACAGCCAATCCAGTTTGGTTGGTCCATGATATGGTTCCAATAATAGTGTAGATGGATGGGGCTTGAAAAGAGCTTTCCAACGATACATTATAAGCCCAATTCCGATGAATATTGAGGAAGTTATGGCAAAATTACTAAACTGGGCCCGGTTTAAGCCTTATATGCGGCCCAATGATCTAGGGGAGGGCCTAATATGATTTATTAGGCTCTCCCCTAAACTGGGCCCGGTTATAGTCTTCTAGATTCTTCTAGAAAGTTCTTTTCATTCCTAACTCAATTAGCATTGATTTGACTTTTCAGAGTTTTAATTAAAATCAAAGAACATTTTTAAGGGAAAGATACGATTTTATCCTCCTGTACAGCAAAATTTATCTGATTTTAGAAAACGCGTCAAAAACAGGATTATCGTCTAACGCCAGGCATGTGGCGCCTGGCGACTAACGCCAGGCATTGGCGGCGCGACGCCAGGCATTGGCGTCTGGCGCTAGCATTGGCGCTGGCGCTAATGTTGGCGCCTGGCGCCAATAAGCCAGCGTTGGCGCTGGTTCTGTTTTCTGTGCGCCAGACTCTATTTTTAATAATTTTATCTTTTTAGCTGATTTTCTCTATAAATAACGTCGTAAAAACTTCGTTTTCATTCACCTACAACCAGTTTTCAATTCTCGCGTTCTCTTTAATCATTCACCATCTTTCTTTCTCTCTTTTTCTAAACTCGCTTTTTACATACAAAATTCCGCATTCATTAGATCTAGACACACCTAGCTATATTCTAAGTTGCCTTCGCCCTAGACGTGAAAGGTTTAATTTCTGAGGGTTTGGTCCCAAATCTCTATTTCAATTATTTAATTTAATTGTTTTGTTTATTATTTTCCTTAAAGTTACTAACGTGTGTATTTTTTTATTAGAAAGAGGTACGAGGCATCAAAGTAAGTGCTTTAATGGATTTTATTGATGTTATGATGTAGAAATCATGTTTAAATTGTTATTATGATATTCCTATCATGTCTAGGGTAAATTTAATATCAAATATGATTGTTACGATCCCTTTTATGTTCTTCCTAATATTTATGATTGTTAGTATCATGTTAGGGTTAAAGATTTGATTTTTATTGCTTATTGATATGCTAGGGTTTGTTATTAATCTTGTTAGTATCATGCCCAGGATCTTGCTATTTTTATTATGCTTTAACATGACTTATGATTATTATTATGATTAATATGATTGTTATTATGATGATTATTGTTATGATTATGATTATAATTATTATTTTGACGATTGTTATTATCATGATATTTATTATTATTGTTGCTTGATATATATTATATTTATTGTTATTGCTTGATCACGCCCTTTATACATGTTTAAAGGGAATTTGTATTTGTAATCACGCTTAATAAGAAGATTAATAATCTTGTTAGGGTTAATGTGATTATGATTCAACTGATCGCCAATAATAGTGTTATTTGTGCATTAAATTCAATCAACATAGATAAACAGGTTTAGGATTAAACCTATTGATTGCATGTTAGTCAGAAAGCGCACATGAATACGATCAGAATAAAGTAGAGGCCTATTATTAGGGCAGGTTCAATCTCTTTAAGGTTGGATTTGTACCTTCATCCTATACCCTTATTTGGTTCTAGACCTTATGGAGTTGACGATCTCTTGGATCGTTAAGGGGTGTAACCTTCACCCTGTGAACGGTTTACAAGCTCCTAAAACTTGTTGGCGACTCTTTTGCTCTATCTTATTTCCCTTTGGACGCCACCGTACTTTAGTGTATGATCGCAGTGGGGTTTAAGCTAGGGGTTAACGCTTGAAATATGTTCCCTACAATTTTTGGCGACTCCGTTGGGGAGGATTTCTATTTTAATTCCTTAATTTGTTTTGTCAATGATTAAGAATGAGTGGATGAGACTTGAAACGTTCTAACTATTTAATGTGCGTAATTTTGATTAACATTATTGTCATATGCATAAAAACAGATCTCATTGGAAAGACCATCCGTAATGAGTAAAAACATAGGATTTTACACGTAGGAAATTTGAGAAATATCTTTCACAACTAGGACCGAAATAACACCGTGCGAAACTGGAAAATTTTATCGAGCATAGAAAGCTGCTGAGGCATGTAGGAAGTAGCGCCAGGGGCCAGAGCATTGGCGCCAGACTTTTAGCCGTAGCGCCAGACGCCATCATTGGCGCCAGGCGCTACAGCTAAAAACTGGCGCCAGTCTCTGTTTGTTGGCGCCAACTTCCCCCAATACTGAGCCAGCATTGTTCTAATTTTGACCGATTTTTCGTATTGTTTGCTCGATCCTACTTCCTAATTGAATTTTTTTCTCACTTTTCTAAAACCCATATGTGTTCTACATATGGACATAACCCCTTGGGAATTCATTCTCCATCTACCTGATTGAACGCTCTGTGCAACAAAGGGTACATCCGAGAATGTTGAATTCACCAAACCTTGGAAGCGAGTTTTTTTTAAAGCTCGCGGTGTCCCATCCACTCGCCTCAATCCTTCATGGTTAATGATTAGGGGATTTTTCCCCACCAATCACCATCTGACAAGTGGACCAATCAGGTTCCGCCATGTGTCCGTCACATGGGCCAATAGGAGCCTACCACGTGTCAAGCAATGATCCGTCCACCATGGACCAATCACGACACGACATGTGTCCTTCCCATGACACCTGGGATAACCGGTCACCTAGGCCCAACTTCCGAGGGAAGCCCAATCAGCCCAAGGTTAACCTAAACCTAGATTGGCACATTTCCCGAGGTTATAAATACCTCCCTTAATCCTCATTAAGGGAGATTACATGCTGAACATGCTAAAACGCAGATTACACACATTAAACACTCTCACCTAAAGAGACCCAATCACTTTAATTTCCGCATTAATTACTCCTTAATCAAGTACTAACTTGACCGTCGGAGGCGGATCTCCAATCATCCAGAGCATCCGTTTGTTTTGCAGGTACAGGCGTCCGGTTCCAGTCTCGGAATTGTAACTCTCCCGCAGGACATCAGAAAACCCCGAAACATTTGGCGCCGTCTGTGTGGAGAGTACTTCTGAGATGGCATCCACGTTTGTACCGGCTCCTGAAGAGAGGCGTCCCCTAGACGACCCTCAAGTTCAGTCGGACCACGATACTGAGAATGAATTTGAAGTTGAAGCTCACACAGCTTCAGACGGGACCCTAAGGGCCCGACGTACCCGTCATACTGAAAGGAGGGAACGGGAACATCTTCAAACTGGAAGCGAGCCAGCAGGCGCACCGCCTGTTCGGCAGCAGCCGACTGATGGGTCTGCTCCCATCACAAGGAATGAACTCATGACCTTCATGAGGGACTTCAAGGGAGAAATTCAAGAGTTGATCAACAAGAAGCCGCCTGCTCTGGACAAGGAGCAGTCGGCTAAGAAACCCTCCACTTCACTGAAGAGGAAACCAGTTCAAGGGCGAGAGGCGACCCCTCATCCTAAATCTAGGAAGTGTGAGCCACCTGCCCTTGATTTCACAAAATACCGTTTTCCTACTCCAGGAAATAGGAAACCTGTTCGTCATATTCAGGCGGACGGGTCGAGGAAAACATACACAGACGCTCGGCTACTGCTAGAGCAGAAGAAGAGTGACCGATTGTCAGAGTCGGCCTCTACTTTAAACTTCCAAGAAAGTCTGCAAAATACCTCGATGAGGCATACTCAGTCGTATCATGAGAGTCAGTCAGGCGGCACCTCCCGTCAGTCCGGCTTTCATAGCGACCAGGCGGTACCAAACTTACCGTTTGTACCGCAACAACAGTATTTTTTACAGCCACCTCCGTTTGGTGGACATGCAGCAAAAAACGTCCAAACTATGGACTGGCAGCTACGGTTGCTTAGACTTGGCGAACAGTCGTCGGCCTTCTCCAAGGAAATTACTGAAGCCGCTCAGCCGGCCAAAGTGAAAAATGTATTAGTAGGCGCCTATGACGGCACTACTAACCCAGAAGACCATCTGATGGCATTCACCAACCTGATGTACCTTCAAGGGTTGGATGATCCCACTTGGTGCAAGTGTTTCCCAGCGACTCTCAAAGGAATCGCACAACAATGGTTCGGCAACCTGCCGACTGGTTGTGTAAATAGCTTCAGGACGCTTGCTTACTTATTCACCTCCAACTTCGCCATGAACATCCCTGCGAAGAAGACGACTCTTGATTTAGGAACAATTCAGCAGGGCGAGAAGGAGGGGCTTCGTTCTTACATCAGGCGGTTTAACCTGATGAGAATATAGATTCAAGGGTTACCGGATGAAGTAGCCTATACTGACTTTTTCAGAGGTCTCAAAGACGGGTCGACCTTCAAATTTGATTTGGTCCGAAAGAGGGTGGCGACTCTTCAAGAGGCCTTGATTGAAGCGGAAGCCTATATACAGGCGACTGATCTTTGTAGTACGGTAAAACAGTCAGACATGAAAAGGTCCGACAAAAGAGAAGGACGACAGAAACAGTCGTCAAACAAAGACGAGAAGAGAAAAGAGGTCTGGGCGGCTGATTCCTCTAAACAGCCGGCCCAGAAAAAGAAAAAAGAATTCAAACCATACTCCCCAAAGTATGCGTTTAACAAGGATAGCCAGTTTATCATAAAGGAAATCAAGGGACGGATCTCAATTGAGAAGCCGGTCCCCATGAAGGGTTCTGCAAACAACCGGAACCAAGAAAAATTATGTGCTTATCATGAAGATGTTGGTCATCACACCAATGAATGCATCAGTCTAATGTGGTATCTGGACCGTCTGGCTGAGCAAGGTGATCTTGACACTTATGTCAAGAAATCTACGGGGAACACTTCCTCAAAAAAGCAGTCGACCAAAAAGAATCAACAGGCCGACAGCTCCGATACAGATGATGCAGTCGTCTACACCATTGCAGGCGGCTTCTCAGGAGGCGGCCCCACTATTAGGGGCAACAAAGACAATATCAGACGGTTAGATGTAAATTCCGTTCACCAAGAACGGCTCTCCAAATATTCATTTCCTGAGATTGTCATCACTGAAGAAGATCTAGGAGGGGTAAGAGGGCCGCATGACGACCCTATCGTTATTGAATGTAAAGTGGTCAACCAGAGAGTTGGCCGAATCCTCATAGATACCGGAAGCTCCTCAGATCTCATCAGTAGCAAATGTCTGTCGAAACTAAAATATCAGACTGATTGCATACATCCGGCATCCCACCCTTTAGTAGGGTTTGGAGGAGGAGTCGTCCACCCAGTGGGACGAGTGGATTTACCCATCCGCCTGGGCGAAAAAGGGGAAGGACGACATATGGTAGTCCGGTTCCTGGTAGTAAAAGAACTCTCGACCTACAACATGATTCTGGGACGACCAACCCTGAATAATTCCAAGGCTGTTATAATCCCATCTCTTATGTTGCTCAAGTTTGAGAGGGATAATGGAACAGTCGGGTCCCTAAGGGGAGATCAGAGGATGGCCCGAGAGTGCTATCTCTCGGATGTCAAGCCCACTGTTATGGCCACTAGGTCGAGTGGTGGAAAAATAGACCTTGACAATGTCAAGGAGAGTGCGCCTGTTCAAGAAGCAGGCGGCAAGAAGAGAAAGGCATCCCAGACAGGGGCCGCACGAAAAGACAGAAAATAGCAATCATTGACAGAGGAGCGGTCGGATGAATTCCGCCCTCAGCCGGCTGGTGAGCATACGGACCTGATCTTAGACGACTCGCGTCCTGACCGAACAGTCAAAGTTGGGACGACTGCTCTGAGAGTCCTAGGTGACGACTTTCACAAACTATTGAAAGAATACAAGGACATCTTTGCATTCGAAGTCCATGAAATGCCAGGCATTAGTCCTGATCTGGCGGTACATAAACTGGCCGTGGATCCGAAAAAGAAGCCGGTACGGCAGAAGAAGCGGAACCATGGCGAAGAAAGAAGTCAGGCGGCAGCCGCCGAAGTTAAAAAATTGCTTGATGCAAGGTTCATTCGGCAATGTTACTTCCCAGACTGGGTTGCAAATGTGGTGCTTTTTAAAAAGCCGAATGGCACCTGGCGAATGTGTGTAGACTACACAGACTTAAACAAGGCGTGCCCCAAAGATTGTTACCCTCTGCCTAAAATTGATAACCTGGTCGACTCAACAGCCGGCCATGCTTTGATGAGCTTTATGGACGCCTACTCTGGTTTCCATCAAATTCCTTTATGGAAGAAAGATCAGGTAAAGACGGCCTTCGTCACTGATCAGGGGTTATACTGTTACACGGTCATGCCGTTTGGTCTTAAGAATGCCCCGGCCACTTTCCAGCGAATGATAAACACTGTGTTCTTTGATCAAATTGGGAGAAATGTCGAGGCATATATTGATGATATGATTGTCAAGTCAAAACTTCAGAAAGATCATCTTTCGGACCTCCGAGAAACTTTCGCCACACTCAGGCGGCACCATGTCATGCTCAATCCCAAGAAATGTGTCTTTGGAGTTGAGTCTGGGAAATTTCTCGGATTTCTTATCAATCAGAGAGGAATAGAGGCGAACCCTGAGAAGGTGCAGGCGGTCATTGACATGCAGTCGCCTCGTACCATCCGAGAGGTTCAGAAGTTAACAGGTTGTCTGGCGGCCTTGGGAAGATTTCTAAGCCGATCAGGCGACAAATGCCTATACTTTTTCCAGGAAATTAAGAAAAAGGCAAGGTTTTAATGGGGGCCGGATGCTGAGGCGGCCTTCCAGAAATTGAAAGTTCACTTGCATTCCTTGCCGAGGCTGGTCAGCCCTTTGCCCAAAGAAGTACTCTACATGTACCTGGCCGTCTCTGATCATGCGTTAAGCGCTGTTCTCCTTGCTGAAAGAGACGGTTGTCAGCTCCCGGTCTACTTTGTCAGTCACGTACTGAAAAATGCCGAGTTGAGGTATCCCTTAGTGGAGAAATTTGGTCTTGCACTCTTCATGGCTGTTAAAAAATTGAAGCCCTACTTTTTGGCACATGCAGTCGTCGTGTATACAGACCAACCTATCAAGCGGCCACTGACCATCATGGAGTCGTCAGGCCGAATGATCAAATGGGCCATAGAAATACAGAGCCTCGAAGTTACTTTCGAGCCTAGAAAAGCAGTGAAGGGGCAAGCCTTTGCTGACTTTATTGTTGAGATGACTCGTCCTCCTGACTCTCAAGTTACAGACCAAGTCTGGAAGGTATATGTGGACGGAAGCTCTACTTCAAATGGTTGTGGAGCAGGCGTCATATGTCAGTCGCCAGAGGGCGGCAGGTACGAGTATGCTTTACGCTTCAGTTTTCAGGCCTCAAACAATGAGGTAGAATATGAAGCTTTACTAGCCGGAATCCGCATGTGCAAGCGGCAGGGGCAAGAAAAATAGACGCCTGTTCCGATTCACAATTGATAGTGAGTCAGTACAATGGCGAATACGAAGCAACCCATCCGGCCATGATCAAGTATTTACAGGCGGTCCGACAAGCAGTCAGCTCCCTTGAGGATTTCCATCTGACCCAAGTGCCGAGATCAGAAAACAACCAGGCGGATGCACTGTCAAAATTAGCATCATCCGCCTCCTGTGATACTCCTCGAACTGTTTTTTGGGAAGTAATGGAGAAGAGAAGCATCGAGGAAGACCCTATTGGAATCCTAGACAGAAGCTCAACCTGGATGGATCCAATCAGGGCATATCTGACAAATGGTACCCTGTCGGATGATCATCAACAGGCGGCAGCACTGAAAAAACGAGCAACCAGTTTTGAAATATTAAAGGGAGAACTTCACAAAAGGGGGTACCTTCAACCCTTCTTAAAGTGTGTTACTCCAGAAAAGGGGCGAGAGATACTGGACGATCTTCACTCTGGTTACTGTAATTCCCATATAGGCGGTAGGACGCTTGCTCAACGAGCAAGGCGGCAGGGCTACTTTTGGCCTACTTTAGAAGTAGATGCGATGGTGATGGTGAAAAAATGTGACAAGTGCCAAAGGTTTGGCAAACTAATTCACCGTCCGGCTACTGACCTCACTACCATTCATAGCCCACTACCGTTTGCTAAGTGGGGCATGGATATTCTGGGTCCATATACGCCTGCTACAAGCAGAAGGAGGTACATACTTGTTGCCGTCGACTACTTCACTAAATGGGTAGAGGCGGAGGCTGTAAAGGGAATCAAGACGAAGGATGTAATTTCATTCATTTGGAAAAATGTCGTCACTCGGTTCGGGGTTCCCATGTCTATGGTTTTTTATAATGGTCCCCAATTTGAGACGCCTGTTCTCAAAAGCTGGTTGGGTGACCAAGGAATTGCACACTACTTTGCATCTGTCGGCCGTCCACAAGCAAACGGCCAGGTAGAAGCCTTTAATAAAATCATCTCAGACGGTCTCAAGAAAAAGATTGAACGAGCAGGCGGCCTATGGGCGGATGAATTACCACATGTTCTCTGGGCCATTAGGACGACTGAAAAAGGGGCGACTGGAGAAACTCCATTCCTCCTAACTTATGGTGCGGAAGCTGTTCTTCCAATAGAACACTACGATCCGACTCTTCGAGTAATGCTATATGACGAAGAGGCAAACTGGGAAGCCATGCGCCTGGCATTAGACTCACTTCCTGAAAGGAGGGGCAATGCTGTCTTGCGCCATGAAATTTACCGCCTGAGAATGACTAGATCATACAACAAAAAAGTACACAGGCGTCCACTCAAAGTGGGGGACTTTGTACTTAGAAAAATGGAAGCAGTTGGTAGGGCTAATGAGTCTGGCAAACTAACTCCCAACTGGGAAGGACCCTACCGAATCTGTGAAGAGGTCAGGGACGGTACCTACCGTCTGGCAACACCAGACGGACAACCGTTGCCTCGAACTTGGAATGTAGATAATCTTAAGAAATATTTCTTTTGAATGATGTAAATAGTCAAGGGCTACTTAATAAAAGTTTGCATAATATTCAATTTTGTACTAAGAGGGGAACGCCTACTAACAAACAGCCGACTACTCTCCATGTTTAATTTTGTACTTAAGAGGGGCAGGCCGCCTATACATTTACAGTCGGCTACTCTCCATTAAGTATTTTACTCTCTTCAGAGGGGCATGCCGTCTGTACCTTTACAGTCGGCTACTCTCCATTGAGTATTTTACTCTATCTTCAGAGATGCATGCCGTCTGTACCTTTACAGTCGGCTACTCTCCATTGAATATTTTACTCTATCTTCAGAGGGGCATGTCGTCTGTACCTTTACAGTCGGCTACTCTCCATTGAGTATTTTACTCTATCTTCAGAGGGGCATGCCGCCTGTACCTTTACAGTCGGCTACTCTCCATTGGGTATTTTACTCTATCACCATAGGGGCATGCCGTCTGGACATATAGTCGGCTACTCTCCATAAAAGAGGGCCGACTGGTTCCAAACACACAGCCACCCCCCTTATACTTAACTAAAAATGATCAGGGCCTGGCCGACCCTGTGCCTAACAGGCGGCTACCCTCCTTTTACTTAGCACCTACGTTCACCAAGAACTAACCAAGGCCACAGGCCGAATGATCAGACCAGGCGCCAAGCCAACTGAGCAAATCTTCCAAACTAATACGACATGTCCCAACATCATAGCAGGCGTCCGGCGGCATCCCTCCGGATGAAATTCGTCGCAGAGAGCAGCTCCCTTTTGGGTGGAACATTGCTCTATAAACTAATTACACGGCACCTATACGATTGTCCCCAAGGGCAACCACGTAGCCGTTTTTGAGACAAGGATAACTCTATCACTAACCAAACCAGTGGTAGCAGTTGACATCTGAGTCAGATGACCGCCTGTATTACTTGGGATAAATACAGGGGGTACCTCTTGAGTTAATAGCCAACAAACATTGGCGAATCAAAAGGTTCAGCCGGCCTCCGCCGCCTGGCACCTTTACTACTCAAGCAGGAGGGACGGCGACTAAGTAACTCCAAAGTTAACTCATAGTCACTCTCTCAAACTTAGTATGGAGCCTAAAAGGTATGAGTCGTCCGCCTGTTTTTTAGCAAACAGGGGCTCTCAACCACTACTCCTGCTAGGTTAACAACTTATGAGTTAAAAGCCAACAAACATTGGCGAATAAAGGGGAGCAACCGGTATCCACCGCTTGATACCTCTACTACTCAGTTACTTGGCGACTAGGTAACAATCATGTTTACTTGGTCACTCCCTAAAAATTTGTTTGAAACTAAAAAGGTGTTCATACAGTCGGCCTAGACGGCCTAAAGTCTCTAGCCTAAAAACATGACAAGTAGGAAACCACTTTCCTACTTGGTTAATTTTATATGACAGAACCGCCTGCCTAAAGGGGATCCAGCCTTTAAAATGGTTCGAATACCGATTGGAAAAATGGCCGACTGATCGTCTAGCCTGGAAACAGACAACCAGTCGTCCAGGGGCATAGGCGGCGTGACTAACTATCCGTACCTGTGCAACTATTGGCCATGTAAAACAGTCGGTATAGTGTACAATTGGATATCAGAATATTCAATACTTAAACAAATTTGAAGCAAAACAAAAAATTCATTAAAAAGAAGCCGGTCATTAAAGACCGGCAAAATATTCAGAGCCCCGGCCCCCTGACCGGGTAAATACAAAACAAACGGCACGCAGGCCGTGGAAAGAAGACATAAAGCTTAAGAAGGGGGCAGATCTTCAATATTAGCAGCTGCCGCCTGGTCAGCACTCTTCTTGCTGCACTCGGCTTCAGTTGCATCCTTTTTTGATGCATTACCCCCAAGCGGCACAAGCGCCACTACCTTTACGCTCGCCAAGGATTTCTCCAAGGTTTCGTATGAGGACATCTTTTGGCGAAGAGGTCTCAGCTCGGCCTTGAGGTTGTTGATGGTCGCCTCCAGCTCGCTATTCCTCTTCTGGGCCGCCTCTAACTGAGCCCGGATAGCGGCGGTAGCCTGCGCCTGATAATAAAGAATATCAATGGTCAGAACTTCATTTTGGGCAATTTGAAACATTGCCTTATCACAGTCAGAGGCGGCCATAGCTTTTGCAGCCTTTACCTCTTTGTTCTTCCGGTCAAGCGGCTTGCGAAGGCCGTTCACTCGGAGCATGGCCTAAGTAAAAAGGGGAACAGGCGTCAGTTTCCAAACAAAAAAGAAAACAGGCGTCCTGGAATTCAAATACTCAAAAATATGCTAAGTATACCTCAGCAAGGACCCCTGCAATCCCGTCTAGGTCAAGGGTGCCGACACCCCTGACCGCCTCCCTTTCAGCTGGAGGAATGGCCTTGATCATAGACTTGGCCACCTCGACCAAGTCAGGCTCCTGAGGGCCGGCTGCATCAAGCATAAACAAATGGATTAGACCTAGTAAAGAAGGGAGCAAGTCTAAAATTTACAAAGACAATTTCATACTTCTAGGTGGCCCAGCTGGAGTTTTAGAAGAAGTGGTCGGCTGTTTCTCAGCCGCCGCATGTTTCCTGGCAGAACCAGGAGAGCTCGCAACAGTCGTCCTCCGGGCCTTGGGGTCTGGCTGTTGGGAAGAAGAAGCTCTTGGAGCGCCCGTCTAAAAAAGAAGAAAAGAGTCAGTATATACATAAACACAACTCCAAAAAGAGGGTGAAAGGTTCGAAGCCCACCAAGGGTGCCCCTTGTTGGGGGAGTCGGTTGAAGACTGTTGCATGATGGAGGCCAGCAACATGGCCGCCGCAGTCTTGGAGGCGGTAATTTTGCTCATGGCGTCCGCTGCAAAAACAAATAGCAAAGTGAATAAAAGTTATAACAAGAAATGCACGGAAAAGCAGAGTATTCGACAGGCCGGCTACCTCTTGAGCACCGACTGCTGAGGCCACAGGCGACCAAAAAGTACTCGTCGTAGAGCCATTTGAAGCTCAGGACGCAGTGCAGGGGTACTTGCTCTCGTACCCCTGAAGTAGAGTTCACCTTCGACTCTACTTTGAAGAGTCCTTTATCTAGGATCTCTTTCTTAGCCTTGGGGGGAACAGGCGACATGCTGCGGCCGCCTGCAAGAAGGGGCGGATTCCTGTTCCACCTGTTGAAGCGCTTGTTCAGCTCTGTGTCTGAACTCTCAAGGATAAGGAAGGTGCTCCGCCAGTCCTTCCATTTGTTTGCTTTACATCTCCTCATGAGGTAGCCCCTGTGGCTCGTCAATTGATACCAGCCGGTACCGCCTGCCTTAGGGATCCAGCCGAGGTAGTTCATGTGGGCGAAAGCCTCGAAGCTCGGCTCCACCCCGTGCAGTTCGCACCCGGCCACATAGCCGAGTACGTTGACCCAGGAGTTCGGGGCTAACTGCCATAACCCCAACTCATACCCATCCAAGATCCGCTGAACAGCTGGATGTAGTGGGAAGCGCAGCCCAGCCTTGATGGCCGCCTCGTAGCAGCCAAAGCAGGCGCCATCATAACTGGTACCAGCCGGCCAGACGACTGTGTCTTCTGGATCCGGCACGAACACTAAAAAGTCGGGGCCCATTGTGTGGTTTGCAATAAAGCTCTCCACTTTCTCTTGCATGGCTGTGATCCGGCCCCGAGGTACCGTGCAGTAGTAGGGGGTATTTTGCTCTCGGTGAGAGGCGGATGGCTCCGCCCAATCGTCCCCCTTCTCAACTGCGTGAGAAAGCCTCGCCTCTTGTAAGCGACTGTTTTTCTCTTCTGTGTCCAGAGAAGCATGGCCAGAAGAGCTAGACTCGGAATCGTCCTCTGACGAGTCCGAAGAGGACGACTCCTCCCCTCTCCCGGAGGGGCCCGCCTCCTCTCCTTTAAAAGGAGCAGGAGAGAATGAAGAATTGTCAACTGTAAAATGGGAAGGGGTCACTTTGACTCCTCCCTCAGAACTGCCGACTTTCAAGCCGCTTTGTTTCACTTCCACATCTGGCGCCTGGTCAGATGTTTCACTAATCGGCACCCTGTGGGAGGAGCCGTCTGAGTTTGAGATCCTGGCAGTCTTTTTTGTTCTGGCCATCATGCTCTGCATAGACACAGATACAGTCGGACTTTGTATAAAGGGCAAAGGGCAGGCGGCACTCCTAGTCCTAGATTCAGCCGTCTCCGGTGACCGGCTGATCACTAACCTAGGTTGTGTCGTGTGCTTCCGTGGTGCCATTTCAAAAAAGAATAAAGTAAAGAGAAAATTAAGAGTAAGAGAACCGATGGTTACCTGAACGAGTGACGATTGATGAAGTTCTGAAAATCCTTTGCTGTCGGCTTGTCAGAGCAGGCGGTAGGCAGAAAGGGTCAAAAATGGTAGAGCAAGTTCAGGGGTCCGAATGTTCTCTCACAAAGTTTTCAAGTGTGAAAATGACCGAAGTCAACACTCCTTTATATAGGCGAAGTGAGAAGGCGAAGGGTCACTTCCAGAATTCGAAATTTTGGCGGGAGAATCTCTCGGCCTCTCGCCGAGTGACACCTGTAGCAGGTCGTCGCCTGTTACAGGGCGATACCTGTCACAGGTAACACGTGACCAGTCACGTGCCACCTGTGAGGGGCAAATGATTAGGGGATTTTTCCCCACCAACCACCATCTGACAAGTGGACCAATCAGGTTCCGCCATGTGTCCGTCACATGGGCCAATAGGAGCCTGCCACGTGTCAAGCAATGATCCGTCCACCATGGACCAATTACGACACGACACGTGTCCTTCCCATGACACCTGGGATAACCGGTCACCTAGGCCCAACTTCCGAGGGAAGCCCAATCAGCCCAAGGTTAACCTAAACCTAGATTGGCACATTTCTCGAGGTTATAAATACCTCCCTTAATCCTCATTAAGGGAGATTACATGCTGAACATGCTAAAACGCAGATTACACACATTAAACACTCTCACCTAGAGAGACCCAATCACTTTAATTTCCGCATTAATTACTCCTTAATCAAGTACTAACTTGACCGTCGGAGGCGGATCTCCAATCATCCGGAGCATCCGTTTGTTTTGCAGGTACAGGCGTCCGGTTCTAGTCTCGGAATTGTAACTCTCCCGCAGGACATCAGAAAACCCCGAAACAGTTAGGCTTCCGCGCGGTGCATCCGGAAAGTTAACCATGGACCCTCTATTGACTAAACCATATCCCGAACTTTAGAGAACTACAGCCATCGTTAGGTTGCAAACTCATTGCATCATATTGTGCCTACTTGACTAATTGTGCATTATTTGTTGTGCATATGATCTATGATTTCTTAACCGTTTGTTTGACTTGTGTTGAGATTAAATAAATTAATGACTTACAGAACTGTGCCTAATTAATTAATTAATTGATGTGAGTAAATAAAGTCTAATTTGTTTTAATCAGAATTGACCTAATACGACTCTAGGCATACCCTAGCTGATTAATAACACCGAAAACAGTCCCAGATTGAAGCTCCAGTATTGGCGCCAAAGTCTGGATTGTAGCGCCACTCTGTGGAGTGTGGCGCTTGGCGAGAGCCCTGTCGTCTGGCGCTACACTACACAGTGCGGCGCCAGTCCTGTCGTTTGGCCGACAGTTCAGATTATTGATTGAGTCTTCACCTAGTGTCTAATTGACCAGTTTGCTAATTAATTCGGTTAGGTTTTGCTGTCAATAACACTTTATTAAGTCATTAATTGATTCTAGTCACATAGTCTAGCCACATGGTCATGACACGAGTCTCAACATGTCACCTACACTCACTAGTTTTAGCACACACTTTGAGTACACATGTCACCATGACCATGTCTTAGGTTCATGCATGAGTCACTCTTTTCCGTCATTTGAGTTGGGGGGTACATTCTATTCCTAATTCTTCATATCCCTCCATCTAAATCTTCTTTCACATCCTATTTCAATCTTTCTTCACTTCCTCCATCCATTGCATGTTGAATAAAGTTTGAGTCAAATAATTAACAATGAATATCCCCTAATCCCTTTTCCACAGTACTTGGTCGAGGAGAGAAGGGCGATTAATCAAGGACAACCTCTTTATTCAAGTCTCACTTTTTGATAAACCGATTCGTCAAAAGAGGAAGGCTAAAAAGATAATGGCAACTCAAGAAGAAGTCAATGAGCTTAGGAACCAATTGGTTACCGTGACTGAGACACTGAATCTACTCACACTCAAGATCGATGATCCCGTGAAACAACAACAAATGAACCTCATGCAACAAAGTTTGAGCAAGCTATCTAGTGACTATAAATTTCAGGGCATGAGTTCACAAGGGGTTTCGCTGGAAAAGGAACTTCTTCCGCATAAGTTCAACGCCACTGGCATCCCTAAATTCAAGGCAACAGATAACCCTTACTTCCACCTAAGAGCTTTTGCAACTATAATGAGCATTAAGGGTATCAATAAGAAGGTTTTCCCCTCTCTGTTCCCACTATCTCTCGAAACTGTTTGTCAACAATGGTTCTTTTCTCTCGAGAAAGAGAAAACGTCTTCCTGGGAGTCGATAACAAATGCTTTCATAGATAGATATAAGTGCAACATCCAAGAAGAAACAGACCACAGACAACTTGAGATGTTAAAACAAAAAGGAAACGAAGGGTTCACTTCTTTCTTCAATAGATGGAGGGAAACTTCCGCTAATGTGGTCGAGGCTCCTACCGAAAAAGAATCTGTGAGGATATTTATCAAGAATCTCCAAGGTAAGTATTCAAGGCACTTAAAATACCAACACAATTTAAATACTTTCAAGGCTGTGTATAACATAGGCATTAACATTGAAGAATGACCTTCTGAAAGATAATGGTGCGAGAGGAAAGAAGAACGACCATCCTTCTCTTCCTCTCCTATTAATGAAGTACATGCCACGAACGCCTCTAAACCACGAATCCAAAGATCAAAGAGAGTGTTCACTCCACTTGGTATGAGTTATGAAACGGCTTTCGAGAAGCTACATCACAAAGGACTAATCATGCCCATAGGGCCCATCAAAGATCCAGTTCCAGAAGCTAGAACACCTAAGTGGGACCCTAATAAGCACTGCAAATATCACCAAGGAAAGGGTCAGGACACTGAGGAATGTTGGAACCTCAAAGAATCTATTCAAGATCTGATCGATAACAGTGAAACTGCCGAGATTCTAGCCATCAAAGATGACCAAGTATCCTTCGATCCATCACTTCTTATCACACCTGTAGGAGAGCCCATAATCGAGACAGCTTATATGACCTCTCTCGATGAAGTGGCCATGATTGGGGAGGATGAAAGTCTTTTCTTAGATAATACCAAGGAAGATTCGTCAAGTCTAAAAGAGGACGTTCGAAAATTACAAGATGTCGTTTCCATGCTCTTAAATGTGGTAGAAAGATTAGCAAATCGGGTAATGGCCATCGAACAAAATTCTCGCCAAGAGTTTAATGAAGAACTCAATGCTCCTAAGCCACAGGCAAAACGGACCATTGAAGAATACAAACCAATAGGAATGACTTATAATGAAGCTTTTGACTGTCTTCACGATCAAGGTCAAGACCCTCCACCTAAAAAACGTTTTCCCAATTGGGATCCAAATTCCTATTGTCGATACCATAGAGGTCGCGCTCACACTATAGAAAAGTGTCTCGCCCTCAAGGATCATGTTCAAGACTCCATTGATTCAAATCTCCTTCATGTTCCTCAGCGCGACAAGAAGGTCAAGATTAGTAACAATAGTAACAGTGGATGTAAAGGGAAAAAGAACGACTATCCTTCTTCTCCCGGAAACACCTACTCTAGTAATAGTGTTGGTACTTTCGACCTTAGTGAGATCCTAGCCATGGGTAATCGAAAGCAACTGAAAAGGGAATTTACCCCTATTGGAATTAGCTACGATGAGGCTTTCAATCGACTCCATGCCAAGGGAATCATTACTCCCAATTGGACCTATTCAAGATCCCCCACTTAAGAAAAGATTGCCTAGTTGGAATCCAAACGAAAACTGCAAGTACCACCAAGGTAGGGGTCATGCTACTGAGAGCTGCTGGAAGCTAAATGAGGATATCCAACATTTGATTGATAACAACAAGCTTCCCATGCCTCCAGATAACAAGAAGAGCGAGTGATGATAAAGGAAACAACACAAGACAAGAGGCGAGCTTCAACGACAAGATTTCGTGACCTCTTTTTTCTATTTCTTTTTTTTTTATTATTATTATTTATTTACCTTTTCCCCAATAAGTTTTAGCATAGGCACCTTTTTATTCCCCTTATATTTATTTTGTAGGATCATTATATATTTTCTTTTAATAAAATGAACATTTATTTCCTTATATATGATCATTTCATTATATTGCATTAAAAAAAAAAATTCCATGTCGAATTAAGCACAAGGTATACCAACGATTTGAGGCACCCTTGTAGCCACATCATATTACCTTTCACCCTTCAAATATGCAATCCTTTTTTGATAAACCACTTTGAGCCTCGTCTAACGATAGACCTTTCTTATTCAACCCATATCTACCTAACCTTGGGATGGGATGGTGTGTAACTTATGCAATTTCAAAATCTTGAGTGATTTCAAAAGAGAAAAAAAAATAAATAAGAAAAAAAATAAATAAAAGTGTACGAAAGGGCAAGTGTTCCAATGTCTTTGATAAGAAAATATCTTTGATAAGAACACGTCTCAGATTGCGTCTCTTATCGAGTACTCGGTACCGTTCCTGAGAAACATGAATTCCAAGTGAGTGATAGACCGCATGATTGGGATTGCCCACACTTATTAAAATGAAATAAATGCTAAATCAAAAGAAAGAGCTAAAAAAAGAGTATAAACTCAAGCATAAAAATATAAAGATTCAAAAGCGAAGTTGCACACCTTGGGGGGCTTATCTAGGGTCTTGAGCCTTTATCCCCTTCTTCTTCAAACCTTTAGCCTAACCACTTTACAACCCTTAAAAAGACCTTTTTGAGGTATACACACACTTGTGCGACGTTCGGCTAGAGCTACGTTCGGCCTGATTCCTAACGGATACGTAGGCAACCTCAAATCGAGGTGCGGCCGTAATAAAAATGCATTCATATTCACATTCACACACTTACACCATGATCATATCAAGGGATCTCCTATGCTCATCCCTATTCACTTAGAGCTAGACTTGGGAGCTTGATCCCTACATCATTAGCTTACCTAGTCTAAGAGTCACCACCATTTGACTCTTTTTAACAAATAATAGCTTTCCACACACTTAGCTCTTGCGGCCTAGCTTTAGTGTCACTTTCACACACTGCACAGATACATGACCAAATATACTTCCCTTAGGAACCCTTTGTCATGGAATCTTAACACAACGTTGAAGCATGCTTCGTCAAAATCACTCATAATTGTCATTGCATCACGAAGTATGAAGTGCTTAGCCTCCGTGCCTAAGTTACCCAACTACTTTAATCATTAAGTCAACCATTAAGATAGCCTAGGATGGATTAATCCTTGCACCTTGAGAGATAAGTATCAAACAACATTTGACTAAGCTCATTCAACATGCACCTTCAAAAACTTCGCTTCTTTCTTTTTTGCGTCTTTCTTTTTCGGGGGAAAGTTGGTACCCTCCATAAAAATGACAGACAATTCTTGCTTTTTTGCATTTTCGAGTCACACAATGCACACACGGGTCACGAGTCACACGTGTCATTTCACTTTTGAGTCGAGTCAACCTCGAGTCAATCACAGAGAGTCAAGTTTATACCTTGAGTCGTGTCAAGTCAATGAGTCAAGAAACATTAAACCTTAGATCAACCCTAAGATAATTAAAAAAGATTGGCAAAGTTCTATAGTCAAAAAATAAATACAGGTGCAGCAGAATAGGGAAGACCCTACTCCAGCGCCGGACGAAAACATCTAGCGTCTGGAATTAGATTTCAGCGCTTGGCGCTAGATCAGAGCGTCTGGCGACAGAGTCAATTCTTGGCGCCAGAGATATTTCAGCAGCGACAGAGCTCGAAGCCTCTCAAAACAACAATTTCGGGTTCCTTGGTATGCCAATTAGCCCCTATAAGCAATTTGACATGATTAAGTAGTCAGTTTGATTACAATCACAATAGTGGTCGACCTGATGAAAGATCGTCTCACTTAGCTTAAAGCGCCTAAGAATTGGCTCATCACGGAAACACCAACATACTGGTTTTAGCGGAAGCAAAGTTCAGGCGAGCTTTAGAGATCGACAAACGTTGGTCTTCGAAAATTTTCTTCAGAATATTATCGCAACAAACGCTCAAGTACCGAAGCTCTATTGTTCAGAGACGCGTGGACATTTCATCAAAGCTCTTTGCTCCAGAGACGCATGGGCATATCATCAAAGCTTTTTTGTTCAGAGACGCATGGACATTTCATCAAAGCTCTATTGTCCAGAGACACGTGAGCATATCAATCAAGCTCTTTTGTTCAGAGACGCGTGGATAATCCTTTCAAGCTCTTTTGTTCAGAGACGCGTGGACATATTCTACAAGCTCTTTTGCTTAGAGACGCGTGGGCATCCTATTATCAAGCTCTTCGTTCAGAGACGCGTGGACACATCATTTAGAAGATCATATAAAAAAGAAGCTCTTTGTTCAGAGACGAGTAACATCGAAACAGCAAGGTGGCGTTCCCTAGATTGTGGAGAGTTGTCACAAACAACTGAGGATTGTTTCAAGAAAAGCAATCTTCGATAGTATTCCCTTGGACGTGGAATATTATCAATGTGGATGGGGATTGTTTCGAGAGAAGCAATCTTCGATAGTATTCCCTTGGACGTGGAATGTTATCAATGCGGATGAGGATTGTTTCAAGAGAAGCAATCTTCGATGGTATTCCCTTAGACGTGGAATATTATCAAAGCGGAGGAGGATCGTTTCATGCGAAGCAGTCTTCTATATTGGAAGTTGTTACAGGCGTAGCAGTTTTCAAGCGGGATGACATTCTCTAGCTTGCAGGAGGTCAACAAAACGAATCAGTTACTTTCAGAAACGTGTGCTCGACGGTGCAAGATACGCGTTTCTTAACTCTTTTATCTGTTTAACTAACGCTAGTTTTGCAGGTATCGGCGTTACAAGAATGATTTAGGATCGCAGAACGTTCTGTATCATTCCCCGTCCCTATCGATACTTTGACATTTGTTTTCGAAACTTGCGTTTCTCCAAACTCAGTCAAAGTGGGGGCTTCTGTAGATACCCATTTGTGTCTCCCCAAAACCAAACCCAGTGATGAGTACCTTTCGCGTTGAATCATAATCGAATGAAGTGAAAGTGTGGAAGGTTTAGTGTTGCGGATAGTTTTAATTTCTTTTCTCTTCTCTCTGTTTTTGAAAACTTATTTTAAGAAAACAGCCAATCCAGTTTGGTTGGTCCATGATATGGGTCCAATAATAGTGTAGTTGGATGAGGCTTGACAAGAGCTTTCCAACGATATATTATAAGCCCAATTCCGATGAATATTGAGGAAGTTATGGCCAAATTACTAAACTGGGCTCGGTTTGAGCCTTATATGCGGCCCAATGATCTAGGGGAGGGCCTAATATGATTTATCATTCCTAATGCAATTAGGAATGGTTTTAGTCTTCTATATTCTTCCAGAAGGTTCTTTTCATTCCTAATTCAATTAGCATTAATAAATTGACTTTTCGTTGACTTTTCATAGTTTTAATTAAAATCAAAGAACATTTTTGAGGGAAAGATACGATTTTATCCTCTTGTACAGCAAAATTTATCTGATTTTAGAAAACGCGTCAAAAACAGGATTAGCGCCTAGCGTCAGGCATTGGCGTCTAGCACTAAGCCTGGCGCCTGGCGCTAATGTTGGCGCCTGGCGCCAATAAGCCAGCGTTGGCGCTGGTTCTGTTTTCTGTGCGCCAGACTCTGTTTTTAATAATTTTATCTTTTTGCCTGATTTTCTCTATAAATAACGTTGTAAAAACTCCGTTTTCATTCACCTACAACCAGTTTTCAATTCTCGCGTTCTCTTTAATCATTCACCATCTTTCTTTCTCTCTTTTTCTAAACTCGCTTTTTACATACAAAATTCCGCATTCATTAGATGTAGACACACCTAGCTATATTAGAAGTTGCCTTCGCCCTAGACGTGAAAGGTTTAATTTCTGAGGGTTTGGTCCCAAATCTCTATTTCAATTATTTAATTTAATTGTTTTGTTTATTATTTTCCTTGAAGTTACTAACGTGTGTATTTTGTTATTAGAAAGAGGTACGAGGCATCAAATTAAGTGCTTTAATGGTTTTTATTGATGTTATGATGTAGAAATCATGTTTAAATTGTTATTATGATATTCCTAGTATCATGTCTAGGGTAAATTTAATATCAAATATGATTGTTACGATGACTTTTATGTTCTTCCTAATATTTATGATTGTTAGTATCATGTTAGGGTTAAATATTTGATTTTTATTGCTTAGTAATGTGCTAGGGTTTGTTATTAATCTTTTTAGTATCATGCCTAGGATCTTGCTATTTTTTTTATGCTTTAACATTAATTATGATTATTATTATGATTAATATGATTGTTATTATGATGATTATTGTTATGATTATGATTATAATTATTATTTTGATGATTGTTATTATCATGATATTTATTATTATTGTTGCTTGATATATATTATATTTATTGTTATTGCTTGATCACGCCCTTTATACATGTTTAAAGGGAATTTGTATTTGTAATCACACTTAATAAGATGATTAATAATCTTGTTAGGGTTAATGTGTTTATGATTCAAGTGATCGCCAATAATATTTTTATTTGTGCATTAAATTCAACCAACATAGATAAACAGGTTTAGGATTAAACCTATTGATTGCATGTTAGTTAGAAAGCGCACATGAATACGATCAGAATAAAGTAAAGGCCTATTATTAGGGCAGATTCAATCTCTTTTAGGTTGGATTTTTACCTTCATCCCCAAACCCTTATTTGGTTCTAGACCTTATGGAGTTGACGATCTCTTGGATCGTTAAGGGGTGTAACCTTCACCCTGTGAACGGTTTACAAGTTCCTAAAACTTGTTGGCGACTCTTTTGCTCTATCTTCTTTCCCTTTGGACGCCGCCGTACTTTAGTGTATGATCACAGTGGGGTTCAAGTTAGGGGTTAACGCTTGAAATATGTTCCCTACAAATAACAAGACCCTAGGCATGATACTAACAAGATTAATAACAAAACCTAGCATATCACCAAACATCAAAGATCAAAGCTTTAGCCCTAACATGATACTAACATGATGTTAGGAAAGAAAATAGGAAGCATCATAACAATCATACTCGATATTAGGAATTTTTAGTTGTTACCCTAAACATGATACTAGGAAGCAATAAAACATCCTAACATGATACTACGAAAAACATCCTAACATGATAATAGGAATCAAAATAACAACCTAAATATGATTTCTATATCATAATATCAATAAAGCAATTAAAACACTTATTTGGATACCTCGTATCTCTTTCTAATAACAAAATACACACGTTAGTAAGTTCAAGGAAAATAATAAATCAAACAATTAAATTAAGTAATAGAAATAGAGATTAAGAAAGTTTAGACTAGATTTGGGACCAAACCCTCAGAAATATCAAACCTTTCACGTCTAGGGCGAAGGCAACTTCGAATTTGGATAGGTCTGCCTAGTGCTAATGTATGAGGAATTGTGTTCGTAAAAGGCTAGGCTAGAAAGAGAGAGAGAGAGAGAGAATAAGCTTTAGCTTTGAGAGAGAAGAGAATTAGAGAGTTTTGGTTGAGAGTTGATGATTAAAAACGGAGGTCTAAGGACGCTATTTATAACGAAAATCAAACCGGATTTGATAAAAAAGAATCAGAGTTCGAAGAGGAATAAAACTCGACGTTGTCGCCGCAACTGCCCCTGTCGCCGCGCAACAGGCCTGCCGTCCGGCGCTGCAAGACAGTTTTTTGCGGATTTTGTTTTTATCATATCTTTTTCGTTATAGCTCGGAATTAATACTATAATATATCATTGGAAAGATAATTTCAATATCTATCCAACCATATAAAATTTGGATAAATATTATGAGGAACGAAAATAATATCTGAATATATTCCACTTCGCACAAAACAAGGATTCTTAAAAGGAGTAGTTTTATTCAATTTCAAACTCTTTGAAACATAATTATCAATCCTAACTCCATTAGGATTCAAAAGAACTTTCTAGAGTATTCTAGAAGAATATAATAATTCCTAATAACTTTAGGAATGATAATTAATAATAGGCCCTCCTCTAGATCATTGGGCCGCTTATAAAGATCAAATCGGGCTCAGTTTAGTATTTTGGCCATAACTTCCTCATTATTCATCGGAATTGGGCTTATAATATATCGTTAGAAAACTATTTTTGAGCTCAATCCAATTACACTACTATTGGACCCTTATCATGGATAAAACTAAACTGTAATGCACGTTTTTCATAAATAGGGTAAGAAAAGAAATATTTTCAGAAACAGAAGAAGGGATATTTTAATAAAAACATCCTCTTCACTAGACTTTTCACAATTTCGGTTTATTCGATAATCAAATGACGTGAAAGGTATTCATCACTGGGTTTGGTTTTGGGGAGACATATTTGGGTGTCTACACACATCAATTAAATACAAAGCATTATATGAACTTACTGTTTAGGGTGGGTGGAAATTAACTTCTTTGATTGATTTTCGGCTTGAGGGGGATGCCATGGCAGAACACACAGCAAGGATTAATTACCTCGAGAGGGGAAAGAGGAGAGAGAAGAAGAAGAAGGGAAATAAGAAGAAAAGGGGGGAAATTAAAAAGAGAGATTAAGAGGGAAATTAGTGGAGGGGATTAGAATAAATTGGGTGGGATTAGTAAAGAAAAACACAACCGGCACATGTTGGGCCAATGCCGGAAAGCACCTAGTCAATGTCGGATTGTCACCCTTGGTTGTCTTCAACAAAAAAATTACAATCTGGCTTCTCCTTGCCAAAATTTTTTATAAGGTTTTTCTCAATAAAATAGTTGTTATAAATGGTTATTTCTGATAAAATTTCCTTAATTAAACCGAAATGAAACCGATCCGTAAGACATTTGAACTAATTTCAAACCAACCAAATTTCCAACCGAACCGAAATATCAAACTGATTTGACAGTACTAGTTTTTAGAGCTATTATGTATGTGTGTGAATTAGATTTGACTATATAAAGTTGGAGTAGCTTGTGATTAGATTCACTCGACAAGCATGTATATACTTATGTGCTTTATTTATTTATTTTTTAATTTTATGATACGGAGGACATTGATCGTATCTCAACTCTCACGGTTTTTTTGGTATGATATTTGTGGGTCAAAACACTTTGAGATTAAGGGGGAAAGGATAAGGGATCTTCACCCTCAAAATGTCTCTAGTGAGGATTGAACCACCAACCTCAAAATTAGAAGGTGCAACCTTTTTCACTAGACCAAGCTTAGCTTGGTACGTATGTGCTGTAATTACCCCCCACCCCAAAAAGAAAAAAACAAAAAAAAAAAACATTAGTTGCATATAGAACTATAGGAACATACAAACTACACACAAGGTATATCTTTTTAAGTTCTAATTTGTATTATTGTTGATCAAGATGGGCTTGCTCCACCCAACCCAATTTTATACGCGCTATGGACATTAAAATTTGGCCCAAAGTTGGGTGCTGCCCTACCTTCTTTTTTTTTTTTTTTTTTTGAGTTTTGGACAAGCATTTTTAACTTCCTTTTTTTTTTTTTTTGGTGACTAACTTTAAAAGTCTGCTATGCCCGATTACAATTTGTGGGTTTTGGGAAAGCATTTTCGACTTGAACCTTAGCCCGACCCAACACGACTGACTTTTTGAGCTGATTTTCAAGCCATTGGCCAGGCCCGAACTCAGGCCAACCTTTCCCATGACCATCGTACCCTCTAATTTCTATGTACCCTTAACTCGATGATTACTACATGTATTAATTGTCACAGATAAACTTAACATATTTGACAATTAAACGCACTATTTTGACTGTAAATAAAATTAATTAAATATTATTAAAAATTATAAAATGTAAATATTATGAAACTTTATATCAATATCTATTTCAGTGGCGGAGCCACCCTTGTGCATGGTAGGTCGCGTGACCTAGCACAAAAACAGAAAAGGTTTAAATATTAAATATTGCAACTAGTAATGATATGTACTCCGTAGTCCAATGGTGGAGGCTTCATATTTTTAGACTAAAGTTACTGGTTCGATCGACTCCTAGGGGAAGCTACTTTCCTTCCTCTTGCATTAAGAAGATGTAATATATAAACATTTAACAATGCAATTATACAAGTAAGTGCTTAGTGTTGTAATGATGGGAGGCATTGTAAATTTTGCCAAAGGTTATGGGTATGACTCCTAAGGACAACGTTTTTTTTTTTGTTTTTTTTTTTCCTTTTTACATATATCTACCACTACCTACTTAGTTCTCAAACTGGTACATTGTTAAAGTCATTGTTCGAAAATTTTTTGGTAGTTTCATTAGTGACTTGTCATTATCCTTCTCCTTCCCCGTAATATTTAATATTTTTGGAATGTCTTTTTTTAGAACTTTTTTTGGTAGTTTCATTAGTGACTTGTCATTATCCTTCTCCTTCTCCTTCCCCGTGACATTTAATATTTTTGGAATGTCTTTTTTTAACTTTTAGAATATTAATGCATTAATTATGATTGGTATGCGTTCGATGGGTAACGGTGACCTAGCACCCGTAAAATCTTGGATCCGCCACTGATCTATTTAACAACATTCAATGTGATTTATTAATTTTTTTTTTATAATGTTTTATTAAAAAAATCCATAGTAAAAGTTAATACTTCATCCCTCTCAAAATAATTGACACGTTTGACCACTTTAATTTTCACCTTTCATATAATAATTAATTTTGATCATAATTTGTTAATAACATATTAATTTATCATAGAATATGTTATTAAATATGTATTAATATAAAATATTAATATATCAATTTTTATAATTTTTTTAATTAATATCTAATTATACATATTTAAAGTCAAGCTAGTTCTTGCATTTGCATGTGTATCAAATTTCACTGCACGTTTCAAAAAAAAAAAAAAATTCACCGTATCAATTGGGTTAGGACAGAGGTAATATATGAGTGTTAAAAAAAGTCTGCCTGTCAATTTTATGAAAAAGAGTGGGAAACACATTACAATAATATCCAATCCAAGAATATTCAAATTCTGAACTGTAAGATATGAACAGATTGATGGTATGTGAATTACGAATCATAGGTTTGCATGATTAATACGGTGTGTTATCAAAAATGACCCCTAAATGATTCAATTTCTAGTGATGTCCAATTGTCCAGCCAATTCACCTTTGATTTGAGGACGAAAAAAATAACCCATAAAGTTGTTCACAATATTAGTCCATGAATAGTTGAATACCATGATTAATTAAATTATATAAAAGGAAAGCGATAATTCCGTGATAAGAAATGTCTAGAATAATTAAGGACAACAATAAATTCACGCAAAGTATTTTTATTAAAGAACATAACTTGATTAGTACAACATCTTTTCTTTTAATTCCTTATCTATTTCTTCACATTGATGTTACCATTTGTCCATTTCATAGAAATTTAGATTTATTTTTTATTTTTTATTATTATTATTTTTTTTTTTGAATAAAGAAATTTAGAAATCTTTGCCTTAGATTTCAAAACAAGATTATGCTAGAAAAAATTGATCTCTTGTGTCATTTTATTGAAGAATCTAGTATGAGATCATTTCGCAATTACTTGGAATTATAGGCCACGCATACATATTATGATTAGACCGAGTTGATTTAATTTTCAAATTTACTATCTAATGTTCGGGTAAATAAATAATGGGGCTGTATCTAACTAACGTCCGGAAAATAAAATAAAATTACGTATTTATCCTTATAATAACGATTATAAAAATAATTAATTTTACCTCAATTTCACACTTTTAGTGTACATAAAACTTTTTACCGTTCTCTCTAATGGTCAACGGCCACTAACGCTCATCGAACAACCACCCCAACCACCGTGAGTTTCAAAATCAAACAAATTATTTAAATTTTGCAAAATCAAGTTCGTTAAACCTTATGGACAACGACGAAATACCATAATCACAACCTTAGACGCTCGTCAAAGGCTCGTCGAACCGTACGAAATCAGTACGTCGCGATAATTTTTGTAAATAAATTCAAAACCCAAGAAACGCCTAGAATTTTCGAATACCCTAGGTTGAAACGCCTAGTTTTGTTTGAAACATCCTAAGCTATTCGAAAAAAAACTAGGCGTTTCAGCCTAGGGTATTCTAAAAAACTAGGCGTTTCACCTCAAACGCCCAGATTTTTCATACAACCACACGGTTGTTCGCACGAACTAGGCATTTGAGCCTAGAACGTGCGAAAAATCTAGTCGTTTGCCGCGAATTCAGAAAATAAAAAAAAAACAAATATTTTCTCCCCCGGCGATCGACTTCCCTTTGTCCTTACTTGTCAATACCGCGGCCGTGTAGATCGTGAAACCGGAGGTAAGGAGTTGGTGGTTAAAAGAGGAGGAGGAGGAGGCCGGACGTGGTGGTGGTAGTGGTGGGTAGTATGAAGAGGGGGGTAAATTGAGGGGTTATTTTTTTTGATTTAAAAGAGTAAATTTAATTTGTAATTTTAGTTTATTTTGCGGGCGTTAATTAAATATTCGCCCAGATTTTAAACTCGCTCAAAGCTACACAAGCAAGAATTATAGACATACTACGACTAGTGAGCTCCTAGTAAAGACATTAATGTGGTCATCATACACTTTCATCACAGCCTCACAAGTCATGAGTTTCACACATCAAAACTTAAACCGTTTATCAAGTTGGTTATTAGCTCTATGTTTTTTTTAATAGCAAAAATATTTCATTAATTAAAAGTCATATGACATTTACAATATGAATTCGATGTTAACAAATACATAAGATATTGAATGAAATAAATTTTCCTTCACAAAAACTATAATCGTTGAGTAGATTTGTACTGTGGTGGAACATCTCCCTCTTGTATCGCTGGAAAACATAGTCTTGTTGGAGAGATAATATAACGATCCTTTATAGACGTAAGGATGTTTTCCTTTTGATTTATATGTCTGTATTCGAAAACTTGATAACTTTTCGATCGCCAATGAAATAATTTCATGACAATCCATTAGCTTAGATCTAATATCATGGATTCAAAACTAAGAAATTTATCCCCCTAAAAGAGGAGATAAACCTTGTTGTTCAAAGGAGTTCGAAAAACCCTTGTCTTTCGAAGGAGATCGATAACCCTTTCTTTCGAGGGAGAAAAGTTTCTCCCTAAAGAAGGAAGCATTATTATAAAACCTAAAAAAACTTTAGAGAAATAAAGATTAGGGCTTTCTAGCCACCAGTTAAAACAGATGGAATCCCCTTCAATTTCAACAATGGAGGCTACGATTTTGAAGAGAGGAAGGAGGAGAGAGTCGTGACCTATTGAAGTATTGAGTATTGGCCGTATTATTAGTTCTATGTTGAAACTTAACATTAAATAGAAGGAAATGGAAGGGAAAGAAGAGAAGAGAAAGGGAGGGGGACAAACTATCATGTTTGGGTAAAAGAATGGGCCGGAAAGAAGGGAAAGGGGAGAGAAGAATCTATTTTCCCTCTCTCTTTAATAAGCATAATTCCTCCAAATTTGAAAAGATTTAGACGGAAAATGGAGTTCACCTCCCCCTCCTTTTCTTTTCCCTTCCCTTCCTCCTCTTTTCCTCCCCTTCCTTTTCTTCCTTATTTGCTATCCAAACAAAGCGTAAGTATTTGAAACAATTTTTTGTGTCCTCTCTTCAACCAACTAAGTCTTTTTTAAAATCATAGTTTAGCTGAATTTTAAATAAAACAATTAAGCTAAAATGGCATGGAAAAATAAATGTGACGAGCTAAAGATTATTAGAAACAACATCATACAACGATCATTAATTATAAAATCATAGCACATACATGCATATTAAAGTAAATTTCTATGCAATTTCCTATGCTTTTTTTATATCCAAATTATAATTTCTTTGCATAGCTTCCTTTCTACTTCGAATATATTCATCCGATTTCACATTTATATTAATAAAACCTCTAGTAAACATGGGCGTCTCCGGTCTAGTAACCATATTATTTTCATCCTCACATTTCCTTTCTTGTGAATCTTTATGTATACATTCATCGTTAGTAAAGTCTAGGGCAACATTACTCTTATGTCGAACTCGTTTTCTTACCTCCTTACCATCTTTTAGACACTCGGATTTTGTAGCTTTCTCTTGCTCGTTCGAAATCGAATTATCGTAACATTCTTGATGGAGAATTGCCTCATTTTCAATAGCTTTTCGATCATTTCTATTCTCAGGGGAATCCTTTGTGTTAACTAAATCTGTAAAGTCGTTCTCTAATTCTGGGGTTTTTTTATTTAGAGTTTCTAGGATTTTTACTAGGAGATTGATATTTACAATAAAGTTATAAATCCTTTGTATAAAAAGAAAAGGCTGAAAAAATTTATAACTTTTCAACATAATTAGTAAAGAAGGGAAAAATTTTTTTTTTTCTTGTTTGTTTAAATTGTATGAGTTGGTTTAAGGTGATTTTTCAGCTCTATACTTTTATATATTGTGATTTGTGAACACTTGGATTCTGTACTTAAGAAACAAGTTAGCATGGATCGATGTAAGAATAATACTTTCCCGAACTTTTACAATCACATATATTAATTGAGAATGTCCTTACAAAAAATTTCAAGTGTTTAAAATAATACTGAGTAAATTTTTTTTGATTTTGACACTATTACTTACATAATTCTAAATCTAACAAGTGGTGAAAAGGAAAAAAAATAAAGAAATTTCATGTAATGATATTTTCATTGCTTTTTTTGGGGTGGCTAGCCACACCTTGCAGCATAGACGGATCGGTGGCCAGCCTAGGCCACAGCCCGCCCCGTGATCCAAAAATTGTATAATACTATTAAGTTGCAACTATCATTGGGATTTTGTTAGCCTTATCATTTGACGGGTTTAAAAAAAATTGGCTTAGTTGGTTGCAACATTGTTATATAATGTTTGGGACTAGAGTTTAATAACCCTTCATCAAGTAACGTCGGCCAAATAGCCCCTGGTCAAGTAACCCCCGACGATCGATTGAATAACCTTTGATCGAGTAACCCCGGTCGTGTAGCTAGCCACATGAAAAATTGTCATTTTAATAAGATTATACCATAATACAAGATTTTAAACTAAACTTCTATTATATTCTTGGTGTATACATAATAAATTCTTTTTCCTTCATAATTTTTTTTCATTTTACAGATTGATCTTCTCTAATAATTTTTTTTTCTTTTTTAAAAAGTGTGTATATCTAACGTCTGCGCAAAATTAACACAATGTACCTACTAATCTTAAGTTGAAGTACGTGAAACATGTTAGAGCATTTTTTTTTTACTTTATCCCAAAGAAAGTTCATTTGCTAAAGAGATTTAACTACTTTTCACATATAGAAGTCATAAAAGATGTCTACCTTACTTAAAGGTCTAGTATTCCAAAGAGGCAGGCCAGATTTTATTCAATCAACTGAGGTTACTATAATATTTACCACTTGATTTTATTTCATTCTACACCATTGTTCTATATAGATTCATTATGAAACAATGACATTAATAGATTTTAGAGCATCAATTCATCCGTGATCCTACAATGTGGTAGAATAATTCAAATTTTGCTAGGTTATTGTTGGAGCTTTTGTCCCCTAAATTGTACACATATAATGTATTCCCTCAGTTTTTTTTTTTTTTTTCCTATCTTCTTACTTTCTGTTTTAATATGTTTTTTTTTTTTAATATATCTTTCTACTTTATTCTTTTTTATGGTACGGAAAATTTCCAGATCTATCACTTCTTACCCTATTACATGGTCCACGTAAAAGTATTAAGAAAATAACTACTTAAAAAGTAATTCACATCTAATATCTATTTACACAACTGATAAATATTAATCCAGGCCAACTAATTTTACCAAACATGCCTTTAAATCCAAAACGACATGTTGGTTATGAGTTGATTCAAACGTGGCCAAAACTTTGCAATTTTCAAACACATATGGATCATGCATCCTTAGAGCATCATTATTGGTGAACACAAAAAAAATGGTTCATGGGTCACTATCACCATTTCTCTCTCATCCACATCAACCCAACAAACCATTTACAATATTCACTCTTAACAATGAACACTAAACAATGGTTCATCATCAATACTCCCTACCCCATCTTATTTTATATTTGTAAATATAATCTTTTTTGTTTCATAATTATAATTTATTAACCCGATGTCAATGTAAGTAATTGACGTATTTAATATTTTAATCGTGATTACTAATTAAGAAATTATCGCATTTTTTTATCAGCTTTTTAAAAAACTAATTCTTGTGATTAATATTTTTTAAACAACAACGCAGCTAATTTTAATTAACAAAAAAAAAAGAGGTACAAATCGTGATTACAGTTCTACAACTATAATCTAGTACATTTTATTTAAAAAAAAAAAACAACTACACATCGTTTTGTAAGATGTCCTTAGGGATAACCATTTGTTGTAAACCTAGTTGCCTAAGTTTTCGTTGTTACCAAATTTATTCCATATATGTTCGACCAAGTCGTTTTTTAGCTGCAAATGAGTCTGTTGATCCTCAATCTCTGTTCTACGAGACAAGTATAAGCCGATATCCACAATACGATCAGTACGGTACTCGGTAGTGTCCTCATTAGCGTTGCCTCCAGCATTCATAAACTCATTGGTATTAACGTTATTTTGATACGTCTCTCGTTCATCTTCAACGATCATATTATGTATTATGATGCAGGCGAGCATGATATTGTGGAGTATGTCGGTATCCCACGCCAAAGACGGCTTTTTAATAATGGCAAAACGAGCTTGAAGGACCCCAAATGCGCGTTCAACGTCTTTCCTTGCAGCTTCCTGGTGTTTTGCGAATAAACGATCCTGACGAGTTTGTGGACTCGTAATGGATTTCACAAAAGAAGCCCATCTAGGGTAGATTCCATCAGTAAGATAATACCCATTCGTATAATGATGACCATTGACTACGAAGTTCACAGGAGGTGTTCGACCCTCTAAGACGTCTTCGAACACAGGGGATCGATGAAGCACATTAATATCGTTGCAGCTACCTGGCATCCCAAAGAACGAATGCCATATCCATAGATCTCTGTCCGCAACTGCCTCCAGTACGAGAGTTGCAACTCCTTCTCTTCCTTGATACTGCCCCTTCCATGCGTGTGGACAGTTCTTCCACTCCCAGTGCATACAATCAATGCTGCCTATCATGCCAGGAAATCCACGTTCTTCCCCAATACGTAGCAATCTTTCCATATCTGCGATGTTTGGACGGCGTAGGTACTGATCACCGAACAGGTTGATGACACCTTCTGTAAACTTTTGGAGTGCCAATCGTGAAGTTGCCTCACTTATACGGACATACTCATCACAAGCGTCTGAAGCACACCCGTAAGCTAGTTGTCTAACGGCCGCAGTGCACTTTTGAAGTGGAGACAAACCAAGACGACCTACCGCATCTCGCCTTTGTTGAAACCAGGGGTCATGTTGGGTCACTGCGTTCAGAAGGCGCTCAAACACATGTTTACGCATTCAAAACCGGCGCCGGAACAAGGAACTTGGATAAACTGGGACTTCCGCGAAATAGTCATTGTATAACCGTGCATGACCTTCTTCGCGTCCCCTATCCTTTCGGGGCTCAGTAGATTTGCGTCGGCGTTGCTGAGTGGCAGCTTGAATAATTGGTGGAATGTACTCATGCGTTACGTGTTGTATCATAAGACACACTTCATTACGTTGTTGAACTCTAAGCTCCCTTCCCTCATCATCCGAGTTAGATGAAGATGAAGAGGAATCGGTTGAGCTTTCGTTTAAACTGTTTGAATTCATTTTGTACGTAAGAACTGTAAGATAGAGTGAGGTTTGCTAATAGTAACTGCAAACGATTTATGTGTTTGTGTGTAAAAAAAATGAAAGAATGGTGTTTGTTTATAGTGAACTAATTTGTAATTCTTCTTCAGAAATAACTGAATATAAAGAGACAAAGATCACATGGGCTATGACAAACAATGAATTACAACCACTCAGAAATTGAATGGAGAAGAAGGGTTTCACATGGGCTATGACCAACACTGGTTTAGAACCACACAGAAATTGAATGGAGAAGAAGGGTTTCACATGGGCTAACAAAGGGGAAATTAAGATACTGACACAATTATATATAAAGAGACAAATTGAAATAATTGAATAAACAGAATAAGATCACATGGGCTATGAAAATGGGAAAATGGAAAAGATCCATTTTACTGATTAATTGATAAAGTACAAACATAAGGAAATGAGTACAAGAGGTTGAACTGGAATTGAAAACTTATCACTACTGAAAATGAAGAACAACAAAGGAATTGAACACACTTAACTACAATAAAAATAAAGGACACTAAGCATCATTATTGAAACGTTGAATATTGTTCCGAAGTATTACTATCATTTCGTCTTCCCACTGTTCTCGGTTTACTTTCTGTTCTAGACGAGATAGTTGCTCCCAGTTGATCCTATATTGCTCTAGCTCAATTTTCCGTTGTTTCCTTGCCTCCTTGCGCTCCTGTATTTCAAGTCTCTTCATTTCTGCTTCGTTTGACACATTCATCGAATCCCCAAGTAGCTGCAATCGGCTGTTGAATGTTTCTATTCCTTAAATGCTTGACTTGATGGAGCTTTACCCTTCAATCTCGACTTAGCCTTTTTAATACCTTCAGCACGAGCTACTCTCTCATCACCGACACCCACGCTGGTTGGTGTAGTAGGTGAGGAATTGTCACCCTCATCCCGTGTCCTCTTCCCACTACTTCCGCTCCCTACAGACTCATCCGTCAGTGGAGTTGAATGTGGACGTCCCACCGAAGGCTTGGATGTTTGTTGGTCCAAGAAAGACCGGAATTTGTCCCACTTCCTTAATTGGATCCATTCCTCGTAGAAGGTGAATCGTCCGAATGAGTTCTCATGGATTTTGTGGGCCTCTTGGATAACATCATCTTCGTTATAGCCACTTCCCTTTCGCTTCCGGGCCTTATCATAGCTTCCGCACCACTTTAACACGGCTTCAGAGATTCGCATCCACCTTCCCTTCAAACTGCTAATAGTTCGTAGGGATATTTCATCTGCATTCGATTCCCTGGCAGCATCGTATGCGTCCAAGACTCTCTTCCAAAATACACCCTTCTTTTGATTTGTGCCGGTAATTATGTCGGTGTTGGTGTTCATGTAGCCGGATATAAGAGCCGCAGTTTCTGATCGCGACCAACCTCTATTGTTTGAACCACTAACACGAAATTCCGGAGTTGATTGGAGTGGTTGCTGTAACATTTGAGTGAAGTTTTGATGGGGAGAAGGAGTTTCATTTCCCTCACCATCATCCTCGCATTCTTCATTTGCCTCATCTTCTTCAGATAAGACATTGCTCGATTCCCAAATATTGGGATTCGGTTGTTGTGACGGAAAATAACCAGATGCAGCACCATATTCACCGTAACCCATTGGTATCATGGATGGATGTGGGAAATTTGAACTGCTTTGAGAAAAATTAAAATTTTGAGGGAAATTTGGTGGATTATTTGGGAAACTTGACTGGGGTATTTGAGGATAAACTCCAGAAAAATTATGGGGAATATTTGTGGGTGTTTGTGAAAAATTTGGGTGAATTGGAGGAAAATTGGCTTGATTCGGGATCATATTTTGACCCAAATTTTTTTTCTTCTTTCTATTTGTTTTGGGGTTGATATTAGCATCCATAATTATAATTTATATTTGGAAAAAATAAAAATTTAATAATAATAATAATAATAATAACAATAATAATAATAATAATAAAAATAAAAATAATAATAACGATAATAATAATAATAATAATAACGATAATAATAATAATAATAACGATAATAATAATAATAATAACGATAATAATAAAAATAATAATAATAATAATAATAATAACGATAATAATAAAAATAATAGTAACGATAATAATAATATTAATGATAATAATTAAAAATAATAATAACAATAATAATATTAATATTGGTATAAATAATAATAATATTGGTAATTATAGAGGGGATTTTTGAAGAGAAAAATATAGTAGAAAAAAATGAATTTTCAAAGTTGAAAAAAGTATATCAATATGGGTGTCTATTTATAGAGGGGAAAAAAGTAGAGTCGTTGGTAATTTTTTTTTTTTTTTATTTGTATTTTGTAAAATATATCCGTTGTAAAATTACAACGGATATATTTAAAACAGTACACACGTGTCAAGCAGCGGCTGGGCCAAGTGGCGCGCTCCCAGCCGCTGATTTCTTTTTTTTTTTCTGACCTTTAACAGCAAAACGACGTCGTTTTGCAACATGAAACAGCAAAACGACGTCGTTTTGCATGAATATCAGTCCAAAATATTGGTGGGGCCCACAGCGAATTAATTCATGCAAGTGCTTGCTCCTGCAATCGAACCCATGACCACTCAACATGAACAATTAAAGAGTTTGCCATTAAGCCACCACCTTATTTGTTCACTCATTGTGAACTATTAAAATATTCACCCTTAAAGATGCTCTTACGTTGATTGCAGCTTTATCCCTATACCTCCTCCAACGAACAAGAACACATGGATAGCATATGACACCTATAAAACTACTATTCTAACAACACTAAGTGCCTACATATAAAAGTTGTACATCCAATCTAAGACAAATCCAATACAAAGTATTATGCCTTGTAAGTTGTAACTATACATAAAACTTTAATTACCGATATATAAAAATTATTATTATGTACGGAGTAATTGTTATTTTCGAAAGTACAGTATAAATCAAGGTGAATCAAACAAGTAAATAACTCCATGACTATATTTATATATCCATAAATTATCCGTGCTACTCAAGATAGCTTACATGCCGAATAGGTATATAAATAATAGTCAAATTACAATGTTACAAGTAAGGGGATTTCTTTACATTCCCCCTCTACTTTCAATCATTGATTTATGGAGCAAGGCTGGCTAAACTTATGAAAGGTGTCGGTTTAATAGGCTTAATAAGCTCTTTCAGCTTACCTTAAAAAAAAAAAAAAAAAAAAAAAAAAAAAAAAAAAAAAAAAAAAAAAAAAGTGACTATTTAGTGCAATAGTGCCTACCTATAAAAGCTGCATATCTAATCTAAGACAAATTCAACAGAAGGCACCAAAAGGGGATTACATTTGTTGCATTTGTAATTTCAAGAGTGCAATGAATAACAAAAAGTGGTCCAATGCCGCTATAATTGGAGACGATGCAACCTTGAATTACAGCAACACATGGTGCTCCTCATAAAATGGACCTAATCCAAAGATATGTCCTTTTCATATTTCTGTTACATCATTCACCAAATTCCCTTCAATTCATGTACTATTGTATTTTTTTGGGTACATTTTTTGGTACATTTTTATGATCTTTTATGTTCTATAACTTCTCCTTACCCATTATTTTAGGCTTTTAGCTTTTTGACATGATGATATTATTGGTATTCTACTACAACAATATTGTATCATTGACTTTAAGACACTACGCTAGCTCTTTTATAATATAAATAAATAGTCTAACCTTACATTTCAATAATAAAGAGAGTGTGACTAGTAAACTTTTGTATTCAGTTTGGAGAATTTTTTTTTTAATATATGCACTTAATTAACTTTTACGAATTAAAAAAAGTTCAATTGAATACTTAAATGAGATAAATTAGCTCAAATTCTTCATGTTCGGAGGATCTTGATAGTTTAAAATAGATTGTTCTTGCCTAAAATTTACCTTTGTTGTTTGTTGCTAATTGGGAAGCTAAGATGGTAGGAACAAAGAAACTTTTACTGTTGATACACATACAAGGAAAGGTAAATAAAGTAATGTAAGTTGGTACATGTGAAGGGGAAAAAAATAATCGAAATGAATCTGTCTTTTGGCTAGTTATATATAATGTATCCAAAGGCTCTACGCCGACGTACCTACTTTAGGTATTGAACCTATTTACATTCTCATCTATGAGGAAGAAGAGAGAGTAAAATTTTATGACTAGGGTGTACTTTCACTTTCAGCTTGATACCTTCAAATCACTAATAGTTTGCTTGGATAAAGAAAGGGGGTGGAAAAGAAGGGGTGGGAGGAGAAAGGAGGGAAGGGAAGAATGGTGAGTTTTCCTTCCAAATCTCTCCATTGTTGGAGGGATCAATTTCCTACGATTTAATCATTTTATTTCTCTCCCCTCCAATTCCCTCCCTTCCTCGTTTGCTATCCAAATAAAAGATACTCCATCTCTCCATTTCTCTTCCCTTCCTTTCCCCCCATTTCCTTCAATCCAAACACACCGTAAATGAAATTCCCACAATTAGACCAAACCACCGGGATTGATGACTTGATCCCTCTTTAACGGATCAAAGTTACTTGCAAACGGTTGCTTTAACTCAATTTTAAATGAAGTTGAATATGGTAAGCTAATACTTGTTCATAATTCATATTATATTACATGATTTAAAATGACCAAGTCTGATACTAATTTAAACGAGTTAATTGCCAATGGCGTAGTTGTCTTTGGGAATATTGGTATGAATCTAACAAGACCTGATAAAAAGTAAGGGACCTTTTCTTATCAAGATGAACATAAATTGCAATAAGCTAGTGTAATTGGTTTTAACAAAACTGAATAAACATGATAGGAAATAGGAACATGTGATAAAAAGGCTATCTTTCTTTGGTTCCAATATAAGGCAATATAGTACAACTGAATTTTAGAGGATCAAATTAAATTTAGTGATGCTTGATGATAGTATTACATGAACTTAATGATAATCTAACTAGTAGAGTAAAGGAAGACTGTTGCTTTTATTTCTACTTCTTCATTTGTTTGATTTTCATTAACAGAGATAAGCTCTCATTTGCACCAGATAAACAATGGCAAACTGCTTGCATTGTTGTTTAACTCGACGTTAACACTTTGTTTGGATAAGAAGAAATGGAAGGAAAAGAAGAGAAGAGAAATGGAGGGGGACAAAATCTCTTGTTTGGGTAAAAGATTGGGGGAAGGAAGGGGAAGGAGAGGGAGAGATCCATTTTCCCTTTCTCTATAATCACCATAATCTCTCCAAAATTGGAGAGCTTTGGAGGGAAAATGGAGCTCCCCTCCCCCTCCCTTTCTTTTCCCTTCCCTTCCTCCGTTTTCCCTCCCCTTCTTTTCCTTCCTTCTTTGCTATCCAAACAAAACGTAAGAGATCGAATGTTGCAAAAAAGGAAAAGAAATCCATGAGACAATCTATGATCTCTTTCAACTTTGACATGTCCTGTTTTCTTTGAGGTTTTTCCCTTACTCTTGCCTCTTTTTTTTTCTTTTTTTTTTTTTTTTTTTTTTTTTTTTCCTGAACTGAACTTTTTTTAGAGTTCTTTGTTGTATCAAAAGAGAAAATTAAAATATGCATTGTGCAACCTGAAAAAAAGGGTGAAAAACAATGCTCACAAAGATAGATACAAAATTCCGTCTTTGATACAGGCTCACCCAAACTCTCAATTCTCAAACTCAATGCTTTAAACCCACCAAATGCCTAGTAAAACATAGCAGAAAAAGGTTACAAAATTACCAGCACTACTGCCTAAATCTATTCCTTGAACCAAAGATAACAATCAAAGAAAACCGCTAGGGTCGGCATAAGCAGCATCATATACCTTGTTTGTACAATTTGAGGCACCTCCAGCAGGATGTACATTACTCAGGCTGACTGGTGCTGCTGCTGCCCGGATATAACTTCATAATCACAACACCCTTCCTTCCACACCCGGGTCAGACATGGTGTCTGAAACATGCTCTTCCACCCGAGTGAATGGAAGGTATCGTCCCTTTTGTGCTCTTGGAGGGAGATGCTTAGCGGGTTTCCTTGAACTAACAGCCCAAGGCAAGAACACTCCAGTCCCACCACCACGGGGCATTCTTCTCGGGTTCATAACAACAGGGCGCACAGGAGCAAGCATCATAACTGGAGCTCGGATAAAACCCCACTCTGGAATCATATCCATATCTCCATTTGACATTGCTTGTGGGATTGGCATCCCAGGTTGCCACATAGTCATTGCTTGAGGCAGAGGAGTGAGAGGTGTTGAATGTTGGTTGTGCAGACTGTCAGGGCGGACCCTGGAGAAAGTGATGCTCACCCTTTTGCTAGGAGATGCACACATGACATGTCTTGCCATGTCCGCACTGTTGTTCCTCATGACAAGAAGAGATCTGCCATTATGATGAAAATGCCACATCCAATTGATGTCAGTTTGACAGAACAAAAAAATAAAGCCTTGAGTATGTAGTACAATTGATAAGAACTTACCCTTGTTTCACAGAAAGCATGAGTTGCCCTTTGAAGTTCCCGTCACCATCGTTTACAAGGGTACGTCCAAATGACATCGATGATTCAGAGAGTATTAGAGTGCAAAGTGGTTGGTCCAAATGAGGTGGTTTGAGAAAGGGCTGAGAATATTCTCCCTGAACAGCAGATATAGGAACATTAATCAATTGCTTTAAAATATCTTCTCTAGAATTTTGTAAAAACTGTAAAAGACTATTCTTGATAATATGCATCAAAGATGAGAAATTTTACCTCATCAAAAAAGTTGATAATACAACCATTGGGTTTTCTATTTTCCGGTAATACTTGCCATTGAACAAGATGATCAATAACGCTATGAAGGAAAGCCGGTATTTCCTCAATATTAGCTGCAGATATCGACACAAAATGCTCCATAAGCATAGGTTTGGTAATTTTAGCAGTTGGGAAAATTGCCTTGTAAGAAATGCAAGTATTATTATATCTCAGTCTTACTCTTTGGCTGCTGAGTGGTCTCATCTTTAATTTGTCCAAATATTGGAACACCAAGCTGAATCTGCTCCCTTTTGTTCGCCTTCATCTGTTTGTTGAACAAAATGTATGTTTCACCTGCATATAAATACACAGACACAGCCAGTGTCTAGTAAAACCATTTTTATCAGCAAATTTCATGGAAAAAACAGAAGTGATAATAGAAATCATACCTATGAGTTCTCCGTTTTGGCCAGCAGCTCGGAGCTCATCCACAAAATCATTAAGCTTAACAAGCTCCTGATCAGTGAATATGTTCTCGTACATCTTCAGACCTTTTACAACATTCACCTGCGAAAAGCAGCATTTAGTCAATAACAAACTCAGAAGTTTCGAGTATAACCAAATTTCTACATCATATACAGGTCTATACTCTACACAAAAATAAAAATGTTCAACTTTCGACAGAAGAACTCGCCATGTGCCCTTTCACTGGCTCCTTGGCTACGAAACCTTTTGTCAATTTGATCTGCTCACGACGAGCAGTACAGTCTTCATGATTATCACATATTTCAATGTGATCAAGAGATGGCTGTACTTCATGAGAACCTGCATTCATGCAATCACAAAATATACCCGATATGAATATTTAATCAAATCACTACATAAAGAAGATTATTGAATAATGTGAGCATGATTAACATGATGGCAACATAACATTTCACCCTTATTTTTTTAAAAAAATGACAGAGATATTTAAAAATGGTAAGCTAAAAGATTGTCATTGAACAAGAGGGATCTCAGGAAATCATCTAGAAGAACATTGGAAAAATGCATTTTCCCAAAATGAAATAAGATTGCTACCAAAAAGAACATAACATTTTATAAGGTGCCAATCAGGATAGGTCACCAGTAAAAAAACATGAACTACTGGTATAAACTCTTCGACTATACCTAAACAAGTCATTGTTATGCACTATTATCTTAAAGAAAAACAATGTACAGTACTTCATTTATTCATGAAACTTTACTATAGGAAACTTTATCTACACCAAATAAGGCCAAACTTGGACTCTGCCATTGTTTATGCCTCAGATAAATTTGAGCCACATAAGCACTGCAGCACATAACTGAGTGACAGCAACTGAGAGATGAATGTTCTGAACTCAGGTTTTGGAGACCTAGTTTATTTTATTTCTTTGTTTTTCGACATCACATTATGCTTTTTTTTTAAAAAAATATTTTTTTGGTCTGGATCATATCTAAGTTTAGTGTTCGAGACCATGATCAAACATTTGACACACGATATGATTATGTGTGCCAACTACACCCATCAAAGAATCAGTCTGGCTAAGTGATTAAAAGAAGCCACAAATAACAAGCAAAACATGAAAAAATAACTCCTTGACCCAAGTCCAACAACAACAGTTCACTCATTAAAGGTTTAAGGACAATTTTCCAGCTTAAACTATTCATTACAATATATTCTCTCCGTCCTTTTAAAATCGTCCTTACAAAAACCTAACCGTTTCGAAACAGAGCTTGTTGAGAAAAATCAGCTCCACATGTTACATAGAATCTTCAAACATTTGCTACATAAATGACATATGTTTGGGGATCTGAAAATGTACTTTTCCAACATTATTTACATAGTAATTTTCAAAGTTTCACATTTTTAAAAGTCTACTTAGTTGAAGGAATCAAAGTTAGGAAAAGGAATCTAAAATGTCAGACATCAAAGGGTCAACAAACGCAATTTAATCAAAAGGTTTGTGATTAACACACAATCACTGGCTGAAAGATCCAACGGCCCGCAAAACCCGCCGCCCAAAATAAATGATAGAAGCACACATCTCAATCCCAGAAGAAGAAAGACGTCATTTGATATTTTATACTCCCAAAACAAAACTAACCTGTTAACACTACAACCTTACAGTCTGAACTCTGAAACTGTTACATATTACGTCATAAAACCAACCTCGATCTCCGGGAAATAGTTAATCCTATTCCTCGGGAAATGTTTTAATGAGCATTTTCCGTATACAACGGGTATACCGGAAAATGCTCTTAATACTTAGCTTGATCATACACCCCGGGATATGGTTTAATAGTCGTGTGCACGTTCATATTTGTGTTTTATGTATACCAAATTTAGTGTCATACCTTTTGAGTTACGGGTAATGTTTGTACTCCAATATTTAAGATGACTAAATCTGTTGTATATAATAACCGGATAGTGAATAATGGTTTTATTACTCATAATAATAATAATAATAATAAATCCACCGAACTACTTTAGTAGCCTATAAATATATAAACCTAAGAATGAGGCCAAAAGACAAAATAAAAAAGAAACTAAAAAATGAAGGCATTACATCATTGATGATCCAGCAAGGCAAAACACTAGGAAGGTCTCTAAATGGGGACCAATAAAAGCATGGATTATGCCTTCGGAATCTTATTTTCATGAAAGTCCGTCTTACTAATTCCACACTCCCACCTTTTTTTTTTTTTGGGAACTTTTCAAGTTTACCTACTTGTTATGGGTAAAAAATATATTAGATAAATAATCCAATATATTTTTATTGATCGATGAAGGTGGCAATAAATATTTAATGAAGCTACGAAAATTATTTTATCCTTAAAGAGATCTTGTTACTAGATGACTATTTGATTGTCTTGTATCAAAGTAAAAAATATATTGGATTAATAAGAAAGAAGATCAAAGTAGCTTTGTAAAAATCTTCACTTTTTGTCATTAAAATTTTAAATTTACACTTTTCATTTTCATTTTAAAGCAACAAAGTTGAGTTTATAAAGTGGACTAGCTCTTTAAAATTATCAAGCAAGGACATTATAAATGTGTTAATTATTCAAATTATCGTAATATATTCAAAAAAAAAAAACAAAAAAAAAAAAAAACAAAAACTAAACAATCAGATGAATTAGGTGACATTTTCAGCTGAACTGCCCTAATAATTTCTAAGTACTGACCTGTGTGGTTGGGTATAAAAGGTGGTGCGTTTCATTTTCAGCATTGTTAAAAGGATTCTGGATTCTTCTTCTCAATGCTGATTTTATTCAATTAAATTAAAGATAAATTAAACTAAATAAAATTATATGGAAAAAAATGGAATAAAAAACATGCGTGTTACCATTTCCGCAAACAAACAAGTTCTAGCCGGCCAAAAACATCATTATTAGTACTCCTCCGTATTTCATTTGTGTTGTGATCTCGCATTGAATTTCGGATCTCTGAATCATGATTTTTAGTTTAATTTTTAATTAATGATATTTTAATTTTATAACTAAAATTTCCTGCCACACTTTATGACGTACGTCTATGTTAATTAATAATTAATGCTAACTTCTTGTTTTATTAACGTCTTAATTAATTAATTAATTGGTGATTTCTCCAATGTGAAGGCAGACTCAACGCTAAACGAGAGGATGATTAGCGGTACAAAGGAAGATTTGTTATGTACACGTCGGCTTATTTACGGCTGTACTTTTTTACAAGCGACAAAATAACATGTTAACGGTCTATTTAACAGATAATTAATAATTTGAGTAGTAATCAATAATACTCCATATGTAATTTTGTAAAGACCTCAAAATTACTACCTCAGTTACATATTATAATCGTTGCAAATAATATGTAATGGAGGTAGTACTTGTTAATTGTCAGTTTAGTAGACAATCTACCATCAATAATTTATCATATGCACTTGATATGTATTTTTGTAGGAATATTTTATAAAATGTCCTAAAATTTGCCTACCCTTTTAATTCAATACCATATACTATTAAATGGTTATATTTGACTACTCATACTCCGTAATTGGTATTCCAATAGAATAAATTTTTTTTACGTACAATAGTGTTTTTCAATTATCACTGCCTAGCAAACCAGACCATAACTAACAAAGCCATCGTAAAAAATTAAAAATTAAAAAAATTGCATAATTAACATCGTGGCAAAATAAGCTTAATGATTACAATACCCTAAAGTCTTTGAATAACAAAAACCTTTTCTAATTATATTACCACAAAAAGAAAATTTTACTTTTTATGGAAATAAATCAACGTTTTTTTTTTTTTGAGGGGATGGAAATAAATCAACGTTTTTGTGATTTAATCTTAGTTTCCTATTTATCAAAAAAAAAAAAAAAAAGGTTTGTTTTCAAGCATTTCCTAATTCTCGTCACACTTTTTAGCACTTCAATTTTTATAATATTAAAAGTTCAAAACTGGAGAAAAAAAAAAAAACAAGAAAATAACAAATTGCAAATATCTACGATAATTTGTATGAAAAGTAGAAAACTACCCAAAGAAAAAAGAAAACGCATAAGAAAAAAGAATATTCGAATGAAAATTGCTAAAATTAATTAAAAAAAAAATAATGAATAAAAAAAATGGAAATTTTGAAGCAAAAAAAATAAAGGTTTGTATTTAGTACTTACCTGTGTCAGTGATATCACTATCAGGTGAATCTTCTCCTTCACTAACACAACCATTACCATTACCATTACATTTAACACCATCATCATTATCAACAACCTCTTTCTCGAGATCATTCTTCGCAATCAATTTCTTCTCATCGAGATCATTCTCGTCGGCTCTCGATTCCGACACAACAACCTTCTCCCTTTTGGCGGCGGCTTTCCGGAGTTCATGAGCGACATCAGAGATGGTAAAGTATTTCTGCATCTGAAGCACAGGAATCCAGTTAAGCCGTCTCCGGTGGATCGCAGAGAAAACGCCGTCGTAATCCGCCGGAATATCGCCGGAGCCGCCGTTGATCTGGACGAGGTGGTGGCAGAGAGCGTCGATGATCGCGTTTGAAGCGGCGAACTCACCTCTGTACCATTCAATGACTTTGTCTTTTTGTGAAGGGGTTAAGACTCCGGTACCGGTGAATGCCGGTGATATTGCCGGAGCTACTCCTTCTGACGGTGACATTGGTCCCGCCGCCGGTGACATTTTGGTCAAACGCAGCGTTTTGGTACTGTGATTAAACGCAGCGTTTTGGTGGAAATTTGTGTTTTTTTTTGCTGGAATGTTGGAATGGAATGAGAAAGAGAAAAGGCAAATGGCGAGAAGAGTTTGGTGGGAGGTGTTTTTAGTTTTTCGGTTTTTTTTTATTTTTGGTCATTTTTCAGGGTTTTGGGGGGTTTTATATAATGGAGGTTTTTTTTTTTTTTTTTTTTTTGAATTTTTTAATTTCGCTTTATTGTTTGAAGAAGTGGGGCCAAGGAGTGACATGTCAAATTTGGAAAGGACATGACGTGGCCAACTTTCAAAGGGAGTGAATTATTTAATTTATTTTTAAAAATAATAAATTTGTTTTGTGAGGGTGGAAAGGAAGGTTCGCTTAATGAATAGTGGAAGGTGGCTTTTGAGGGGAGGGGAAGGTAGGGCGGTATAGAAAGTTACGGAATTGTCCTTACTCTTTAGGGTGGGTTTTCTATGTTTTTTGTTTATTTATTTATTGGTTGGTTTTGTTTTTAGACTAAAGGTAAACAATAATTTTAAAAGTGATCTCAAGACTCCTATTCTCATAGACGGAACTGAATTGAACTAAAATGAGCTGAGCTGAGCTGAAATGAATATTTTAGAAGAGAAGGAAATTAAGAGCTGACCTGACCTGAACTGAAATTAATTGAGATGAGCTGAACTGAACTGAACTGAACTGAAAATAAACGTATGTGAACATGCCCTTAACCTAAACTATTAAAAATAAGGAAGAAAAGAAACTATATGCTTACAAACAGATTAAAATTTTAATGATCAGCATTTAACAGTCGAGAGAAAAAAAAAAAAAAAAAAAAAAAAAAAAAAACATAATTTGCTCAGTTAGTAATGTGATATACATGCAAAGATATGACCGAAGATAAAATATGGAAGAAGTATTGATTTGGGAAAGGGATTCTCATCCCTTTTGAGAATACTATGCTTCACGCTATAAAATATTACTCTCTCCGTCCCTAAATTACATTCCTCTTTGGAAATTTATGCGGGAATCAAGGAGGAAAGAATAAGACAAATAACAATAATTAGATAATGCAATGGCAAGTACAAAACATTAAATAATGTTTTTGAGTAAAACAAAGATAGATTAGTGATTACTCATTACATATCATCAATCCTTTGAAAAAAAAAGGACCAATCACATGCTCCTAATTGAAAATTTTTAACCAACCATATTCATTGTAATTTGGCACAAGAATTCTGAAAAATTAAAGGCTGAAAAAGTACATTAGCCAACCAAACATTAAAAGTGGAATGTAAATACATTAATTATACATTAAAAGTACAACTGAAAAAGATACTGTATTTGGGATATTTAGAAAAAAAAAAAAAAAAAAAAAAAAAAAAACTTACTAAAAATAGAAAGGTGGAATGTAATTTTGGAATACCTAAAATAGAAAGGAATAATGTAATTTAGGGACGGAGGGAGTACCGAGTAAAGTAAATTATCTCTGGTCATCTATTATGATATTACGTACATTATTTTCAATGGCTAATTTAACCCATTTTGAATGGGTGTGGGAAGAGTAATCATCGACTTTTATTACCTTGCTCAGCACAATTTCATTTTGTTATGGTTAATATTCTCTCAGTTCAAAGTTAAATCAACTTGTATCCCTCATTTAATTCAATATCTTTCATGTTCGTTCACTTCGTTTGTGTCAATATCCTTCTTCTTTCAATTTAATTTACTTTAGACTAGCTTCATCTTTGTTGTTGTTTAAATAGGAAGAACAAAATTAAAAATAAGGTCAAACTAGTACAACAACATGTATACAAAGTTAATTATTGCGGGACAGAGATACAAAGTAGGTATAATTTTTGTGAAACAAATGAATTATTAATTCAGATCAATCATCTAAACTGTATAGACAACTTGGTTTAAAATCAAAAACTTTTCAGGTGATCTAACTGGTAAATTCTGGATTAGAGTCGGGTATTAAGTATAATTAATCAAAAATGATACATTTTACTGGATCCAAATGTCTTAAACAACTTAAGGACCAAATAGATATTTGCCATTTGCCAACCATATTGCCGGCTCTCGTCACATGCTCTCAAATCAAAAAAATAAAACGTTGCTGAAAAGGCCAACCATTCAATCACATCTCTAGAAATTGACATAAACCTGGCTCATTAAGTACAATCTCTTTATTATAAGAATGATGAATTCAACTTGATTTTGTCTTTGTTTTTGTTTTGTTAAATTGGAGGAAGCCCAGTTCATCTCTGATAGGGGAACTAATACGAGTATTGTCTAAAAGAATATCTTCCCATAGATAAATTCTCACTTCGTTCTTAAATTATTGTTCTTTTATGAGTAAACATGCGAAAAAAAGGTAGATAGTACTTATAGTAGTGTAATATTCCATCCATTAATTTGACTCACTTGTTACTATAGTAATTTGACCATTAATATATAATATTAACAAGTAATAATAAAAATAATATAAAAATTGAAATTATGACACTTAAGTTATATACCTTTTTGGACATTTATATAAAAGTATAAAACCGATTATCTTTCATATATATGTATAAAACCATAGCCAATAGCCCCGTTCAGTAAATGAATAGAACAATGTCATGTAAATTATTTATTTAGAGAGAAAAAATATGTTTACTTTTTTATAATAGAAAATGAGAATTAAAAAAAAAAAAGATTGGGGGTAAAAAGTTAGTAGAGTGCCCCACATTACATGAGGTGTGAAAATGGTGAATGAGAAATAGTAAATACTTGGTAGTGAAGTGCGCATCAAATGAATCAGATGATCTAAGCTGAGTTAGGAAAATTACACAAATTGATTATTTAAGGACGGAGATAAGAGTAATTATTAATTAGTTGAACATAGAAATCCTTTTTCTGACTCTAGATTAAAATCTCATTTATGTACAATGTACTCACCCATAACACTTAATTCTTTTGGTGGAAGACATAAGCATGTTGGAAAAAACATAAAAAGTGTAGAAGAGGTTAGAGGCCATACTTTCTGTTGCAAGCACTGAGCTCATGCTACACTCTTATAACTGTATAATTGTATATATATTATATATGTCCAAGGTTTATTTTCTAAAGGTATGACTATTAATTCCTATGATGACATCGTTAAGTTCCATTCTTCACAATGGACCTTTTTTTTTTTTTTTTTTTTTTTTTCTTCTTCTTCTTCTTCTTTTGACAGCACCCTTTTTGTGTATTTTAATTTCCTATACCTAAACCTTTTTGTTTTCTTTTTTGGTGAACTTCTAATATATGTTTTTTCATCAATTTACATAATTATCACCCAATATCTAATCTACCCTCAAGTGGTAGTAAAATGGTTGAAAATTTATGAATTGGAATTTCCATAGACATTGGCATACAAATTTCCTTTGCTTGCTTTGCGTACAAATACATTCATATACTAACACCAGTTATATTATATCAACTTTCAAACATGTCATATAGTCATACTTTGTTCTTATATTATATTTGAGTATACAATCAGTAATCAATTATTATTAATTGATCTATCCCAATTTAACGTTAAATTATACAACTATTTCTACTCTAGATCACATTTGCTTTTTTTCACTAATTACAAAAACAATTGATTTAGATTAAATGGCTAACTATTACTCCATAAAAATCTATTACACCTTTAGCTATACATTGAGACATGTATATGTCACATATCTAACAAGATCTTATATTATACTACTAAGTTTTGTTGTTAATTAGTATATCATTTTCAAAATGTACTCTCTAATATTTAAAGTCACTACTAATATTTGTCTTAATTCTAGTCATATGTACACCCTACTTATCGTTAGAAGCTAGCTATTTAATTATAGTATGATATTAGATGCCCCTTTGACATAACAAGGAGCTTCATTCCAAAAAATAGGAATCTTAATATATATATTTATATGTGAGTAGATATATAAGGATGGGGCAAGAACATTATTTGGTCAAACCCCTAGATATTTTTATTATAACATTTTTTTTCATTAGTATAAATAAGTAAGTAAAACAATTTGGAGGAAAAAAAAAAAAAAAAACTTATCCATTAGCATGCAATCCACTCAAATAAGGGTGGAAATGGGCGTAACTCAAATAGCATGGTCTCAATGAATGAACACACAAAATGAGTGTGACTGAAATGGCATGGTCTCAGTCACTTAACACATGAACTAAATTTTATATCATGCTACCTTTTGCCTCAGAAAAGTACGTTGGCACAAGCTTTGTCTACCATATTCTTACATAAATCTTACAACTATAACTTTAAATTTACTAGCTAGTGATTGAGAATGACAAATGGTTCATTTATCAAGTTTTCCTTGTTTGGTAGACAAATAATGATAAGTTGATCTCTATTATCAAGAGGCAAATCAAGCAATGTCATGGTCACAAAAGAAAGTAGAAGTGTGTCAAAATTTGCCGATTTGGTTTTTTTTTTTTTTTTTTTTTTTTTTTTTTTCTTTCTTTGCCTCTCCCTTGCCAATGTCGGCAAGTTAAAGATGCCATAGCAGGTTGACTCTCTCTAAGGACCGCGGTTAACCTAAATTTTCTTTTCTAATATAATAAAATAGATGTATATACACATAGTTGTTTGTTTGATGATCACGTAAACATGGCTAAATTATCAAGTTTCCTTTGTTATTAGAAAAAATAAATAAATTAATTAATGATAAGTTGAACTTTGTCATTGTGAGACAAATCAAGTAGTATATTTCATGCTTACAAAAGAAAGTATGTCTTAAAGGATGTCAAATCAATTTTCTAATTAAGCACTAAATTTCATGTCACAAAAAAAAAAAAAAAAAAAAAAAAAAAAAAAAAAAAAAAATTATCATGCATTGCATGTCTCTCAAAATTTATGTCAATTCAGTTTTCTTTCTTTGATCCTTCAATTTCCGATCATCTTATTTCCTTTATTATCTATAAGCATGATTTAGGTTGACCCTTTCAAAGGGGTTGACATAATTTTTCTTTCCTTATAAAATACAATAGATGTATGTACCTGTAACTGTTTGATTTAGAATTCTTACATGTGACTCACTCCTTGTTTGGTAGATAATTATGAGAATGAGATATCGTATATTAGGAGGCAAATTAAGCATCAGAACACATACCCCGCTCATTAACAAAGAAATTGTAAGATGTGCCAAAATATATATGTCGATTAGGTTATCATATTTTACTTTGACCCCCTCCGACCTCCATCATCCACAAGGATCGATGTTTTAAGTTGACTCTCTCAAATGAGTTGTAATATAACCGAAATTTGCAATGGAATGATTTGGGAATTCACCTTCATCTTAAACACAACAAATCAAAATAAATAGCAAAACACAATAATAAAAAGGAGACAATGTCTATGAGGAAATTCCTTCCCTCAAAAACAAAAATTGTTTTATTAAGTTCCTACAAAATCAGACAATAAACAAGAAATTTTGTCAATTGCAACCATTTAAAGTATATATTTGTCAATTGCAGCCATCCAATTCTATTTTACATCCAAACTAATCCCAAAACAATTTATATTAATTGTTTGTCGATTTCAAGCTTAATTTGGTTCCTGAAACCCTAAAATGATTTGTATAATCTCACCGAAGCAAATTTCATGGCAAAAAGAATAGTTGCACACAAATCGATACATCTTTTGATACGCTAAACGAGGCATTTACATTAACTTTTTTGTCAATTTCGAGATTAATTTAGATTTTTAAGGACTGAAATGACCCTAAAACCTTAACGAAGCATTTTTCAGCACGCAAATCGAGAAAAAGATTGAATTGGGTAGCAATTAACAAGTTATAAGTACTTTAGGGATGTAATTTCTAATTTGTTTTTAATTGGCTGTAATTTGCAAAATTTAAATTTTAAATGGCTGCAATTTGCAAATTTTCTAAAAAAACCTCTTGATAATTTTCCTTCTCGATAAACCATTATTAATTTTCACCCTCTTTATGATTTTCCTCTTCAATAAAACTATTATTAATTTTCTAGTAAGCCTAAACCCTCTTATATAGGCTAACCTACAAACCCTAATTAATTAAGATATTTTACTTATTGCTCTCCAAGCCTAAATAATCCTAGATTGATTATGTACCTAAAATCTATTTTAATTTGTTTCCTAATTATAAAGATCATCTAATTAGGAAAACATAAAAGAGGGAAATAAATAAAATATATATCATATCTTTTTCCAAAACAAATCTCGTTGGTATTAAGTAAGTTTAGTTTATTTCCTAACAAACATTTCCTTAAACTAAACTTACCATCCACATGTATCAACAAACCTTCTCTTCTAGTTGGGCTTGCAACCCTTACAAACCTCCCCTCAAGCCTAACATGGCTTCCAACGAACTCCATCAACTCGCGATCGAATGCCTCCCCTCGAACTCGAACCACTTTTTACATCCATGAGTGATTTCTCTCGTACCTTTTTGGAGACTCCAACTAGTGATTTATGCACCTGAAAATTTTCAAGAAAGCCATGAAACTGATCATTAGTTTTTGAGGCCAAAACTTTAAACCCTCCAACATGTAAGTTTTTAAAAGACAATACTACAGACCCTTTAACTGTGTCTTCAACTATTGTCCCAATCACAAATCTTGATACCTTCACCGTACTTTGCCATAACGATTTGTATTCATATTAAATAATTCTACTTTGTATTTATTACCAAAATCCTCTATTGCTGAGCTTAGCTTTTGATACCAACTTATGATAATAGATGTGTGCAATGGAATGATTTGGAAATTTAATTCACCCTCTCCCCTCAAACAAATATACTTCTTTATTAATTAAGTTCCTACAGAATAAGACAATAACTCTCTTTGATGATTTTTTCTCCTCAATAAACCATTGGAATCCTCTTTAATAAAACCATCATTAATTTTCTAATAAGCCTAAATCCTCTTATATAGGCTAACCTAGAAACCCACATTAATTAGGATATTTTACTTGTGCTCTCCCCTATCCTATAAAAACCATAGCCTTCATTGTCGCTGAATGTTGGAGGGGCTTCTATCGGTTTTTATTGGTGGAAAGCCCCAATCTTTATTTTTTTTATTGTCTGTTTTCTTTGTTTTTGTTTGTTTTAGATTTATAATAATTCTTCCTATGATCTTCTAGGAGGAAACGTTTCTCCCTCAAAATAAAAGATTTTTCTTCTTCTTTAGGAGGATTTTTCTCTTTCAAAAAGGTTTTTCTTTTCTCTTTTGAGGGAGGATTTGCTTTTTTGTTTGATGGATTTATGTAGGGTTGTTTCATGGATAAAGATCTCTGCAAGATCGAAAAAGAGGTTAATCTTTCGATTACAATCTGTCGAATCAGGCAAAAATTTTCTTCACTGTTATAACAGATCGATAGACCCCCCTCGTCAAAGAAAGCTGTAAATCACAACGATGTGAAATATGGTATAAAGATTGTACGATTGTGACAACAATCATAGCTTGCTCAAATGATGTTTTTATTTGATTTATTTGTCTTTTTTCTGTTAGATATAGATCTCATTGTAGATATCGTATGAATCAATCTTTGTTTAAAAAAAAGATATTTTACTTGTTCCCCAAGCATAAATAATTCTAAATTGATTATATACCTAAAATATATCTAGTTTCCTAATTACAAATCTCATCTAATTAGGAAAGCATAAAAGATAGATATAAATAAACAAATAAATAATACGAAGTACATCATATCTTTTTTTAAAAACAAATCTTAGCATTTGATAAGTTTAGTTTATTTCCTAACAGGTTAACCTAGTTTTTCTTCCTTTAAAAACAGAAAAAATTTGTATTTACGAGTAATTATTTGATTGAGAATATGAAGTTGATTATATTAGTTAATAGGAAGAAATTCATGGCACGATCACAAAAAGAATTGAAGTATGTGCCAAAATAGCTTGATTTAATTTCTTTTTTGACCCTTCACTATCCGCAATTTGCTTTAGGTTGATTTTAATTAAGATCAAAGTTAACCTAAATTTTCGTTGCTTATAGGAAAACTAGTTTACACAGATAATACTAAGTTTTTTTTTTAATTAATCCAAAATTTATGATAACTAAAATTTAATGTAATCAATTGACACATAAGCATATTTTGCATTTTTGAATTCATAATAATTAAAAGTTTATTTATAAAATTATATTATTGATTTTTTTTTCGAGTTTAGAGTTGTATTAATATAAAAGTAAATTTATTGTTATTAATAGTTAATGTGATATCATGTACATATCTTCACTTATATATTTAATAAGGAAAAATTGCTCCCATTAATCTGAACTTTGCCTCATCCGCCGAAATTAATCTTAACTTCAGTTTATTATCTATCACTCCCAACTTTGGGGGGTATTAATTTTCGTTGCACCCAACATGTCATCTAACCTGATGTAGTAGGTTACCTAGACACGTGTCAACACGTGATAGGTAAAAAAAAACAAAAATAAAAATTAAAACAAAAAAAAAGGAAAAATACCCAGCCCCCCACCCTATCCTGGAAAACACCACACCCCCACCCCCTACCCCGCCGAAAAAACTTCCCCTTCCCCGAAAACCCCTCCCCCGCTACCGAAAACCGTCGCCCAGCCACCCCTTCCCTTCCCCCACCCCCGATAACCCCTCCCAAGCCCCGATAACCCCTCCCCAGCCCCCGATTACCCCTCCCCAGCCCCGAAAAAACCCATCCCCAGCCCCCAATAATCCTTCCCCAGCCACCAATAACCCCTCCCCACCCTCAAAATTGGCGAACCCAGCCACGAAATCGGCGACACCTATGCACGAAATCGGCCACAAACGGCCAAAAATCGGCCGGTTTAGGGTATTCAGCCCCAACATCGGCCATTTGTGGCCAATATCGGCCATTTTTGGCCAACAGTGGTGGTGGTTTGATGTGCGGCGGTGGTGTTCGTGTGGTGGTGGGTGCTGCTGGGTTGTTCAAATTTTTTTTTTTACATTTTTCTTTATTTTTTTTAATTTTCTTTACTTTAATTTTTTTTTAATTTTCTTTATTTTTCTCAACCAATTACATATTGACACGTGTGCAAAAAAAAAAAATTCACAAAGGTTTACCTACTTTACCGGTTGCAAGTCATTTGGGTGCAACGAAAATTAATACCCCCCAAAGTTGGGAGTGATAGATAATAAACTGAAGTTGGAATTAATTTCGGCGGATGAGGCAAAGTTCAGATTAATGGGAGCAATTTTTCCATTTAATAAAAGGTAAGATAGTCTGTATTATTAAAACATCCATGAAAATAATAATTTAAGATATATTAATGATTAGTATCAATTATATTAAAAGAGAAATTCGGAAAGAAAAAAGGTGGGAATTTTTTTAACCACAAATGGACACGTGTCATTTAAGATTCACCTTTAGGGCCTGTTCCGATTTGCTGAAAACAACTTAACTGAATTGAACTGATTGGAGCCGAGCTGAATTGAACTGAGCTGAAACGAAGTTTTATGAGAGAAGAAAATTAGGAAATATCTGAACTAACCTAAACTAAACTAAAATTAAGCTGAATAGAACATATCGTTAGGGCTTGTTCTGATTTATTAAAAACAAATTAACTAAACTGAACTGAATAGATTGGGGATGAACTGAATAGAGCTGAAATAAATTATTTATAAGAGAAGGAAATTAGAAGTTGAAATGAATTGACCTTAACTGAATTGAAGTTAAGATGAACAAAACATACCATTAGTATATGTTTATTGGTAAATGAAAGCATATGCAACTATTTGGTTGAGAATCACACATGGCTCATTTATCAAGTTCTCGTTGTTTTGAAACCCCCCCCCCCCCCTTGTTGGGCCCATCTCCCTAGGCAGCCCATGAAATATAGGGCACAATCGAAGTACCTAGAAGATGTCAAGAATCAAGCAGAACGACATGATTGATACAAGTATAGCAAGAAGCTAGATCAACAAATCAATCAAGTGATTACATGCCAAAAATACACTAACTAAGCAAGGAAAGCCAAATAAAACTAAGAAGATATTGTCCTTTTGAATATACTCTGATATCTATGTAACCCTAGCTGTTCCTAGGTATAAATAACAAAATTAGACATTGTAATACTCTCAGACGCTCACTAATACATTAATACAAACAATACATTTCTTAAATTCTCTCGAAATTGTGTCCTTTCTAATCAAAGAGTCTGTCCTTACCCAGTATTGTGTCTCTAAATTCTCTCTTTTATATAGATATTGTTCGTTTATTGCCTTATCATTGTTCTTAGTTGTTGCATTTGATATTATAGGTTTTATTGTTATTACCCCTTAATCCCTAAGCAAATTCCTAGATTATCCCATCTAAGATTTGCCTAAACAATTTGGTGCCCGCCGTGGGGCTGATAATCAATTAACCTGCCAATTAAGTTCTCCAAAATCTAAGACAATCACCATGACTGGACAACCAGTACCCTTCATCATAGCTGACATCAATGAGGGTCAGAAGTGTAATACCTCGTATTTTCATACGTATTTTCCTAATTAATTATTATTTTCTAAAAAGGGTATTTTAGTAATTCAATATTTAAATCTTGGAGCCAAAATGATATTTGAATTTTGGCGCCAAAAGTATTTTGAAAACTAATCATTATTTTGGATAAGATTTATTATTCATTTATCCTATTTTAAAAACCGGATTATTTATATATTTCGGATATTTTAATTAAGGCAAAAGCTATATTTTATTATTATTTTAAATAGTCCGAAAATCCCATTTATTTAGCTAATAATTTAAGATTTTCTTATGTATAAAATCTGATTTTTATTAGTTAAATTATTTGGTGAATATTTGGTATTTTATTATTTAATTATTTATTACAATAAATATTATTTACACAATTATTTTTAATTCCTTTAAACTAGCAAAATATATTCCTAAATACTAAATAGGAAGGCCGAAAATATGAGCTTAGGAAAGCTCAATAATTTCGGCCATCCCATAAAGATTTTGGGAAAATATTTTGGTAATTTGTATTTTTAATTATCTCCCTTAAATCTCCTATTTTCCAAAATTCTAATTCTCCATCTTTTTGATATCCAATTATTATATTTTCTTGCCATTCATTCTTCTTAATTATTCCCCAATTAATTCCAATTTCCTTAACATTTTTCATGACATACATACCTTCCATATTCAATTATACACAATCCCTTCAAATATCAAAACTTTCCTTAAATCTTTGCTCACTTCTCCAAGTAATCTCTTAAACCCTAATTACCATAATTCTTCCAACATTTTCTTACCATAATTCATGCTCATACTAGCCTATAAATACCCCTTCATACCTCTCACATTCTTCACACCAATTCTCTTCTTTTTCTTCTCCTCAATTTTACACAAATCATCCCATTCATCTTTGAAGCCAATTTTCGGGCACTTCTGGTCAGTTTTTGGGGTAATAATGTTACAAATAAAGTTATTCCTCTCAATAAATCCTTGAGGTTAGGCTCAAGAATCACCCAATTCGGAGCTATATCAAAGGAGTTATAGCCTCTGAAAGTTCTGCCCTTTATTTTCTACGCAAATCCAATTCTTTTCTTCTCCTTTTCTTTTATTCAATTATTATTATTATGGGAGATTAATATAAAATTATTATAATTAGTTTTAATTATATAAAATCAGATTTTAATAATGTTCATGTTGAATTAATTTAAGAGGTTCATGTACATTTAGTTGGGAGGGTTTAATTTAATTATTTGTGATTATTTGTTAACCTTATATTGATTAAGGTTATATTTATTTGTAGGGTGTTTTTGATCAAGCTACTTGAGAGTTCTTTTGAAGTTTTGTTGGCTAAGTGAAGATCAAGGTACGTTAGGTGGCTAGATACCTTGAAAGTGATCGATTTGAATAACATGTTTGAATGATTTTATGATGAATTGAATTATGGTTTATGAATTAAAAGTATGTTTAAAGGATTGGTTTTAATAATAAAATTGGAGTATTGATTTTTATAACATATTTTGATTAATTAATTTATTATTCATGTTTAAAAAGGATTGGTTTTAAAAGCATGTTGAATTTATTAAAAGAAGTTTGAATTATTATTATTAAAGGTTGAATTATTGGATTTAAAAGAGGATTTATTGAATCATGGATTTATTATTATTTATGCTTTATAAGCATGTTGGTAATCCCACTATGAGGATTTGGTTTATTGATAAGGCCTTGGACTTTGCATGACCGGGTCTTTCCTCAAGAATAGCCTTGTAACATAAGGAGACTAGCTTGGGGGGTGTGCACACTTGGGAGAGGAATTGGTTTTAATATGAGGGATTGGTTTTAAAATAATTGGATTTGGTTTTATTGATTATTGATATTGGAATTATTGAGAATTGGTTTTAAACCATGCGTTTGGAATTATTAGATTATTTATTGGAAATTGGTTTTAAAGCATGTTTGCGAATAAATTGAGTTTAATTATCTCGCACTTACCGTACTTAGCATAATTTGCTAACCCGTACTTCTTATTTGTTTTGGTTCGCCCTATTTACCGTATTGGTAAGCAATGTTGCTTATTTTCAGGTTGGAGTCAATAAATGATGCATTGGAATCCCGGGATTGGTTTTCACTAAATTAGGAATTTGGTCTTGTATCTATTTGGAGTACTCATAACATTGGTTACTATTATGGTTATTATTAATAAAGAAGAGTATTGAAGTTTCCGCTGCAAAGTATTGTTATTTTTAGTAAGTTGAGTAGCCTTGCGTAATCACGCGGAGGTAATACGCCTAAGTCTATCTCTACGGTATAATTATACGTATTATACTAGTATTTTCGTAGAGGGAGATTTGGGGGTGTTACAAGAAGTATGCGATCTGACGTATTCCGTCAGACCCTAGATTGAAGCATTCAAAAGGGGTTTGCTGGATCATAGCGAGCTCTACAAGGAATTAACCAAGTATCCCTATACAACCTTTTAAGACATGCAAGCTAAATTAATGGCACAAGTAAGAGTTGAAGAGGATATGTACGTAAGAAAGACCCCCAAGCCAGATCGCTCGTCAAGAAAGGAGCAACAACTTTCCCAGAAGGGATCATCGATTCAAGCCTTATCAGCGTTCCCGTTTTGAAGAAGGATCAGTCAACGCTGTTGAGGAAGAATTCTTAAATTGGAGGGAAGATCCTGAACTCCCACCTAAATCGCATGAATATTGTTTCAATGTTAACCCTGCAGGTGTGATAAGGACCTTGAAAAAAATGGAGATACTGTGCAATGGCTCAGGAAGAACAACAGACCAGGAGAGAAGAAAGATCCTTCAAGGTGGTGTGATTTCCATTCAAATATTGGCCACACAATTGACGAATGTGTCGCGCTCAGAAAGGAAGTTGCTTACTTGCTAAAGAAAGAATACCTCAAAGAGCTCTTGACGGACAAGTCCAAAACCTCAAGAAGGGAAAAGAAGTCCAAGCAAGGTGGCCCCCCATATCCTCCTCCAAAAACCAGTACCATATGTTTCATATCAGGAGGGTCAGAAGTATGCGATCTGACGTATTTGGTAGCAAACTCCATGCCAAGGAAAGTAACATGAATAACCGGAAAGGAAAGTGCGAGCAAAGCTAGACATACCCATCATGTTTGAAGAAAGTGATGCGGTGGAAGGGCATCATGATGGCCTAGTAATATCATTCCCGATAGGGAAGTGCCTGACTAAAAGGATCCTAGTTGACAACGAAATTTCAACAAATATCATAATGCTTGATACTGTGAAACATATGAACATTAACGAGAAGAGTATCATCAACAAGTCAACAATGCTGGTAGGATTCAGTAGGGAAACCAAGAAAACCATCGGAGAAATCACTTGCCTACCTATGATTCTGGGCAGACTATGGATACATGAAATGAAAGCTATCCCGTCCACATACCATCAAGTCATCAAGTTTCCCACAAAATAGGGAATCTAGGGAGATCTGAATGAAGCCAAAGAGTGTTACAAGATCGCCTTGAAAGAAACATCTGCATAGCAAGGATCAGCATAGCAACCAGAGGGTCAGTTGGGCCAAGAGAAGCTCAGTATAGAAGAGGAGAAAGAAGTACTGAGGTCCAACTGAACCTAAAACACCCAGATTAAAAGTACGAATAGGGTCAGAGCTAAGTACTGATCTCCATCAACAAATCTCAGACTTCTTGGAAACGGAGAAAGGTGTGTTTGCATGGACACATGAAGATATGAAGGGAATCTCTTTGGAAGTAATCACACATAAGCTAAATATAGACCCAAAGTATACGCTAGTAAAGCATAAGAGAAGAAAGTTTGGGCTAGAAAGGAATAAGGTCATTAATGAAGAAGTTCAGAATATGGTCAAAACAGGGAAAATCATAGAAGTAAAGTACCCAGAATGGCTTGCCAACGTGGTAGCTAGTAGTCACGAAGAAAAATGGGAAGTGGAGAATATGCATCGACTTTACAGACATTAATAAAGCTTGCATAAAAGACCCATTCCCATTACCCCATATCGATGTCATGGTAGATGCTACAGTAGGACACGATTTACTCTATTTTATGGACTCATATAGTGTATACAATCAGATCCCCATGCATAAGGATGATCAAGAGAAGACCACCTTCATAACTGGCTAAGGAATTTATTGCTACAAAGTGATGCCTTTCGGACAAAAGATGAAGGAGCAACATATCAAAGGCTTGCAAACAAGATGTTCGCAGAACAGATTGGAAGCGCAATGGAAGTATAAATAGATGATATGGTGATAAAGTCCAAGAAGGCAGCTGATCATGTCAAAGATCTCAAGGAAGCCTTCTTCATCCTGAAGCAATACAACATGAAGCTAAACCCCACAAGTGCACATTTGGGGTACAATCAGGAAAATTCTTGGGATATTGGTAACACAGCGAGGAATAGAAGCAAGCGCGGAACAAGTCAAAGCTATTCTAGACTTAAAATGGCCAAAATCGAAGACAGACATACAAAGCCTTACATGTGAAATAGCAGTACTGAATAAGAAACGCAAGATATAGAACGGTTAACTTAGATATGCGTTCTCTAGGATTATATAGAACGCCTATCTTAATTGTGATTTTATTATATAGAACGAATTTCTTAGTTAACCGTTCTATTTGATACATCTAAATTTTACACTTACAATATAGATCGCCCCTCCTAGTTAACCGTTGTATATGTTTAACATTATTTTTAAGAATAAAATAAAAATAAAAATCTAACCTACCAAGAGGCCCAAAATTCTAACCCTAACTCTTCCTTCCTTTTAATTAAGATAACCGTCATTCATTTCCTCATCCTCTCAAGCACTTCTTCCCTCCTTTGAAACCCTTACTCCTTTCTCATCTTCTACCTTCATCCCTCAAAGTCCGATACTAGTAACTCCGGCTGAGGTCCGATTAACCTCTTCTTCGTCATCTTCTTCCTATATTAACAACTATCCTATTCGTCGTATCGCTTTGTTTCCAACCCCAACTTCGATTAAAATCTCTATTTTGCTCTGTTTATGTAGTACGGGTCTTGATGCAGTACGTTGCTCTGTTTCAAGGTAGGTGGTGGCTGAGATTGAATTGATTGGTGGGTCGTTTAAGGTGGTCGGAGGTGTGCAAATTATGAAGTGCATTTTAATTCTAAATTATTAATTTTAGGTCTATAACTTTCATCTATTGATTTTTATGTTATGATTTGGATTATAATTTCTGAATTTTCATCTTTGATTTGTGGGTGTTTGGTGCGGCTTCACTATTTGCGTGCACTATTGCTGGAGGTGCTGCGGTGTTGAGGTTGTTGGAGACGTTGCGGTGCTCGACGTTGGTGGAGATCAGATGCTGCAATGGTCGAGGTTGGTGGAGGCGCTGCTAGTGCTTCAATTTGGGGGAAGCGCTGCTGGTGGTTCTGGTTGTTGAAGCTCCGCTGCGGTTGAATCGGTTGAATTGGATTATTAAGGTGGAGGTGGTTCGAATTTCATGGGCAATTCAAGTTGCACTTTTAAAGTTGTTAGCAGTTTAGCACATTGATAATTATTAAGTTGTTATAGAATAATTGTATCAAAATAAAGAGTTGAGATGTAATTACTATGTATTTGAATATAAAGGATACTCCGTAATAAAATTTATTCTGAATTTGATATTTGACTTTTACCATTTCAATTCTATTTGATTTGATTTATTAATTATTGGTGTTGATTAGCATATATATGCAACCTCTGATATGTAATATTAATATTTTTTTTTTAAAAAAAAATCGACAAAGAGAACGGTTATCTTAGATAACCGTTCTCTTTTATTCATATAAACATATAAAATAGGATAGAGAACGGTTATCTCTTGGATATAGAACGCCTTATGTACCCGTTCTATTTTCTCTTGCATATAGAACGCCTCTTGTACCCGTTCTGTAAACTTTACACATCGCTTAGTAGAAGAACGCCTCTGAGGCGTTCTATAAGGCCAATTTTAACCGTTATTTATTCCTTTTTTTTGTAGTAGTGCTACGAGGTACTAAAGAAAAAAAAAAGAATTTAAATGGGAGCAAGAACACAAGGTGGCATTTCAGAAGTTGAAGGAATACCTAGCCAATCCTCTAATACTCTCCAAACCAAAAGAAGGAGAGCCACTCCAGCTATACCTCGCAGTGTCAGAGGGGACGATAAACGCTGATCTCACCAGATAAGAAGAAAAAGAGCAATTTCAAATCTACTATGTAAGCAAGACCTTACTCAGTGTGGAAAACAGGTTCGCTTCTTTAGAAAAGATCATTCTAGCCTTAGTCACTGCTTCAATTAAGCTGTGTCCATACTTCAAAAGCCATTCTATATATGTGCGCACAAATTACCCTATTAAGGCTATTATGATAAAGTCAGAAATGTCAAGAAGGATGGAAAAGTGGGAACTCCATCTTAGTAGGTATGACATTCACTAAAAACCTAGAACATTAATCAAGTCATAGGCCTTGGAAGATTTCATAGCCGATTTCAGCCCATCTCTTGAAAAAGAAGCGGAAAAAGAAGTATTGTCCCTATAGGAACCTAAAGCCACACAAAAGTGGAGACTCCACACAAACGGAGCAGCAAACATACGAGGTGTAGGCTTGGGGATAGTACTTACATCCCCCCAATCAGACAAAATTGCACAGGCAGTAAGGTGTAACTTTAAGGAAACAAACAATGAAGCTGAGTATGAAGCATTAATAACAGAGTTGACCATCGCCAAAGACATGAAGATAAAACACCTAGAAGTGATCTCCGATTCCTTACTCATTGTAAACCAAATCAACGGTGAATATGCAGAAAAAGATACAAAGATGATAACATACCTAGAGGTAACAAAAACTCATCAAAGAATTCAAGGAATTCAAGATTGCACAAGTGCCCAGGAACCTGAACACAGAAGCAGACACTCTAGCAAATCTTGGATCAAACATCAACCTTGATGAGTTTGGAAATATACCACTGGTGCACGTCTTATCACTAGCTATAGAGAAGGAATCAACAATGAGCGTTTACGAAGTACAAACGGATCTCGCTTAAGAAGAAGATAGCTGGACAAGACCTCTCAAAGACTTCCTCATACACAAGGCAACACCAATAAGAAAGACCGCAACTCACGCACTTGCCATGAAGGCATCCAAGTATTGTCTGATCAGCAATGTACTCTTCAAAAAGTCAGCAGCAGGACCATTCCTACGGTGTTTAGAGAAGTAAGAAGTGCATCAAGTCTTACAATCAATACACAATGGAGAATGCGAAAATCATTCAGGAGGAAGAAACCTAGCGAACAGAGCCCTTAGAATGGGGTAATATTGGCCCAGTATGAGAAAGGATGCTATAGAACTCTCAAAGAAGTGTCTAGCATGCCAAAAGCACACACCGTTGACCCGTAAACCATCTGAAGAGCTACACCTAACACTAACACCTTGGCCATTTATGAAGTGGAGAATGGATATAGTAAAATTGCCCCCTTATCAGGGCAAAGAGTCTACTTCTTGGCAATGACAGATTACTTCTTCAAATGGGTAGAATCCAAAGCATACAAAGACATTAAGCACAAATACGTAATCTCATTCATCAAAAGGAACATCCTAAGCAGATTAAGTGTACCATTAGAATCATCACAGATAATAGGTCCCAGTTCATCAGTAACAAGACTAAGATATTCAACAAGGAATGGAACACATCCCTCATCACATCCACACCAAGGTACCCACAAGAAAATGGAAAAGCAGAGTTAAGTAATAAGGTCCTCATCAAAAAAAGACTAGAGGCTGCTAAAGGAAAGTGGGCGGACGAACCAAATAGCATAATGTTGGCAGATAGAACAACTCAAAAAGGCGCAATAGGTTACACTCTGTTCTCACTAGTATACGGATGCGAAGCAGTACTTTCTACAAAAGTGGAAGTCCCTACTACAAGATACAGATTAATGACTGAAGATAGAAACCAAGTTGAGTTGGTGCACAATTTAGACACAGTGGAAGAATTAAGGGAAGATGCAAGGATGAGAATGGCAGCCTACCAACAAGAAGTATCAAGGAGCTTCAATAAGAATGTAAAAGTCTTCAAAATAGGTGATTAGGTCTTAAGAAAAGTATACGAAGATATAAGAGAAGCGAACGCTGGAAATTTAGCACCCAGCTGGGAAGGGCATTACGAGATCATCAAGGTGGTAGGCAACAAAGCATATAGATTAAGGAATACATAAGTAAAAAAAGTACAACGAAGCTGGAACGCAGCACACCTAAAGCTTTTTCATTTCTAAGGTATGTGAAAGTGCAAGTAGCTGGGAGCAGATAAAGGTACACAATCATTACTTTAACATACTTTTACGCAAACATTAGTCAGAATGAAAAGCTTCCCTACAGGCAATCCAGACACAAACATGAACAAGGTACTCCCCCTTATCATAATAGTAAGTCAATTAAGTTTATTTAGATTTCGAGTATAAACTTAAGCATCGGAGGGCCGTTGGAGAAACCCACGGCCATCCTTAACCCTACTCTGTTTTGCAAGGACAACAGTACATTGTAGAGCACAACAAGGCATAAGATCTTCCTTGTAGCACATGGAACGCACAAAACACAAATCATGCAAGCCACACTATATCCCAATTGTAATACAATTGTAATACAACTATAATACAAATGGGATACACAAAAAAACAACATGAACAATATAGCATAGCAAATACCAAATTACTTAGTTGCATAATGCAACAAAACAAAAAAAAGCATCCAGCAACAACAGAGCAGCAAAAAAACCAAAAACACCAAATATCCTACTGCACTTAGGCAACAACAACATACATACTAAAAACATTAAAAGTAAAATTATTCTGAAAATACTAGGTGACACATCACCACAAAGCTAATTTTCTCCAGTCTTGTCATTAGGGACCTTCTCTTCTTCAGGAGCGAACTTCGCATCCTCGTTGACTGGGGAATTTACCTCTTCATCAGCATAGGTCAGCAATAATGAACCCGAAGGAGAAACCCCCTCTGGAAAAGAAGTAGCAAAAGTAGACTTCTCAGCAACATAATCCCATGTCTTGTTCATGCTCTGCTGATACTCCTCCATCATCTCTAGACAAGCCTTCCCAAAGTAATAAATTGCCATATCAAGAGACTCATTCGCAGTAGCCTTCAGAGTGCCTTTCATTTCATCTAGCTCTGCACGACAATCTCTGTGCTTGGTCCTTTCACCCTTCAGAGATTCAGCAGCCACTTTGTACTTATCAATAAGAGCATCACGTTACTTCATCATGGATTCAAAGGACCTAGAAAAATCTGACACCTTGCTCAACAAATCCAAGCAGGATTGAAGACTCTAGATAAACAAAATACCACATTAGTAAGGTTCAATTAATTCCTTGTCGTTATTTTATATTTTTTTTTGCAATATACTATACCTAAAAGGAGTGCACAACAGCCTCCTCAGAAAGGTAGGCAAAAGTCTGCGATGATTGACGCTCCTTAAAGGAAGAAAATAGCAAATTTTCTACGTGAGGTGCCAAAGCCTCATAGGAAAAGGTTGAAGCATCTAAATCAGCAGGCGTTTCAAACTTCATTTTGAGACCAGAAGGGCAAGGTGGAGGAGGTAAAGGAGCCCTCTTCAATATAGTCTTGTAGACACCCATTTGTGTCTCCCCAAAACCAAACCCGATGATGAGTACCTTTCATGTTGAATCATAATCGAATGAAGTGAAAGTGTGGAAAGTCTAGTGTTGCAGAAAGTTTTATTTTCTTTTCTTTTCTCTCTGTTTTTAAAAACTTATTTTAAGAAAACAGCCAATCCAGTTTGGTTGGTCCATGATTTGGGTCCAATAATAGTGTAGTTGGACGGGGCTTGACAAGAGCTTTCCAACGATATATTATAAGCCCAATTCCGATGAATATTGAGGAAGTTATGGCCAATTTACTAAACTAGGTTCGGTTTGAGCTTTATGTACGGCCCAATGATCTAGGCGAGGGCCTAATATGATTTATCATTCCTAATGCAATTAGGAATGATTTTGGTCTCCTAGAAGGTTCTTTTCATTTCTAATTCAATTAACATTGATAAATACACTTTTGTTGACTTTTCAGAGTTTTAATCAAAATCAAATAGCACTTTCGAGGAAATTATATGATTTTATCCTCCAGTACGACAAACTTATCTAATTTTCGAAAACGCGTTAAAATCAGGCTTGGCGCCTAACCCCAGGCCTTGGCACCTGGAACCAGGCCTGGCGCTAGCCATTGGCGCCTAGCGCTAGTGTTGGTGCCTGGCGCCAGCTAGCCAGGGTTGGCGCCAACTCTGTTTTCTGTGCGTCAGACTCTGCTTTGTTTATTTATCTTTTTGGCTGATTTTCTCTATAAATACCGTATTAAAAACTCCATTTTGAGGGACCAACTATCATCTACATTCATCAACAATCAGTTTTCATTCGCAATCATTAATTCTCAATTCTCTCATTCATTCATCGTTCTTCTCTAAACTTTGTTTTTACATACAAAATTACGCATTCACAAGATCTAGAAACACCTAGCCATATTCGAAGTTGCCTTCTCCCTAGACGTGAAAGGTTTTAATTTATGAGGGTTTGGTCCCAAATCTTTATTTCGATTATTTAATTTAATTTAATTGTTTTGTTTATATTTTCCTTGAAGTTACTAACGTGTGTATTTTGTTATTAGAAAAAGGTACGAAGCATCAAAGTAAGTACTTTAATGGTTTTTATTGATATTATGATATAGACATCATGTTTAAATTGTTATTATGATATTCCTAGTATCATGTCTAGGGTAATTTTAATATTAAATATGATTGTTACGATGCTTCCTATTTTCTTCCTAATATTTATGATTGTTAGTATCATGTTAGGGCTAAAGATTTGATTTTCATTGCTTAGTGACATGCTAGGGTTTGTTATTAATCTTGTTAGTGTCATGCCTAGGATCTTGCTATTGCTATTATGCTTTAATATAAACATGAACATGATTATGATTATAATTGTTATAATTTATGATGGTTATGAATATAATTATTATTATTATTTTGATTATGAATATTATTATTATTATTATGATTATTATAATTATTATTCATGATCATTTATTATTATGTTGCTTGATGCTTATTTATTTATTGCTTGATCACACCTTTTATGCATGTTTAAAGGGAATTGGTACTTGTAATCACGCTTGATAAGATATTTAATAATCTTGTTAGGGTTAATGTGATTATAATTCAAGTGATCGCCAATAATAGATTTATTTGTGCATTAAATTCAACCAACATAGATTAAACAGGTTTAGGGCTAATCCTATTGATTGCATGTTAATTAAAAAGCGCACATGAATACGATCAGAATAAAGTAGAGGTCTATTATTAGGGCAGGTTCAATCTCTTTTAGGTTGGATTTGTACCTTCATCTCCGAACCCTTATTTGGTTCTAGACCTTATGGAGTTGACGATCTCTTGGATCGTTAAGGGGTGTAACCTTCACCTCGTGAACGGTTTACAAGTTCCTAAAACTTGTTGGCGACTCTTTTGCTCTATCTTCTTCCCTTTTGGACGCCACTGTACTTTAGTGTATGATCACAGTGGGGTTCAAGTTAGTGGGATTAAAGCTTGAAATATATTCCCCACAGTTTTTGGCGACTCCACTGGGGAGGATTTCTATTTTAATTCCTGAATTTGTTTCGGCAATGATTTAGACTGAGTGGATGAGACTCGAAACGTTCTAAGTATTTCAAGTGCGTAATTTTGATTAACATTATTGTCATATGCATAAAAAAGATCTCATTGGAAAGACCATCCGTAATGAGTTAAATACATAGCATTTTACACGTAGGAAATTTGAGGAATGTCTTTCACAACTAGGACTGAAATAACACCGCGCGAAACTGGAAAATTTTATCGAGCACAGAAAGCTGCTGAGGCATGTGAGAAGTAGCGTCAGGGGCTAGAGCTTGGCGCCAGTATTTTAATTATAGCGCTAGACGCCAGCATTGGCGCCAGGTGCTACAGTTAAAAGCTGGCGCCAGTCTCTGTTTGCTGGCGCCAATTTCCCCTAATACCGAGCCAAAAATATGCGTTCTAATTTCGACCGGTTTTTCGTATTGTTTGCTCGATCCTACTTCCTGATTGAATTTTTTCTCACTTTTCTGAAACCCATATGTGTTCAACATATGTACATAACCCTCTGGGAATTCATGCTCCATCTACCTGATTGAACGCTCCGTGCAACAAAGGGTACATCCGAGATGTTGAATTCGCCAAACCATGGAAGCGAGTTTTTTCTAAAACTCGCGGTGTCCCATCCACTCGCGCCAACCCTTCATGGTTAGGCTTCCGCGCGGTGCATCCGGACAATTAACCATGGGCCCTCTTTGACTAAACCATATCCCGAACTTTAGAGAACTAGAGCCATGGTTAGGTTGCAAACTCATTGCATCATATTGTGTGTACTTGACTAATTGTGCATTATTTGTTGTGCATATATATTCTATGTTTCTCTTAACCGTTTGTTGACTTGTGTTGAGAATAAATAAATTAATGACTTAAATAACTTTGCCTAATTAATTAATTAATTAATTAGAGTCAATAAAGCCTTTTTTTTTAATCGGAATTGACCTAGTACGACTTTAGGCATACCCCAGTTGGCTAATAACACCGAAAACAGTCCCAGACCGAAGCTCCAATATTGGCGCCAAGGTCTGAGATGTATCGCCACATTATGGAGTGTAGCTTCTGACGACACCTCTGTCATCTGGCGCCAAGATCCACAGTGCGACACCAGTCCTGTCGTTTGGCCGACAGTTCGGATTATTGGTCAAGTCATCACCTAGGGTCTAATTAATCAGTTTTCTGTTTAATTCGGCTAAAATTTTGCTGTCAATAGTTTTTAATTGAATCAATGATCGAGTTTAGGCACTAAGTCCCATGGTCTTACACAAGAGTCCAAGCATGTCACTTACACTCAACGCACACACCAATACACATACTTTGACCATGATTAAGAGAGTCTTGTGTGCGCGTTTTTCCGTCATTTTTTTAGGGGGGTAAGTCGGATATTAATCCTCCAATAAAAAATAATAATACTTAGTTCTCTAAAAATATGTACATTATTTTTGCCAAAAATACGCACCCTTTTCCTTTTCTTTTTTCCTTAAAATAAACCGTAAAGTCAAAATGATTCGAGTCAAGTAATTAAAACGCAAAATGGTTTAATTTACAGCGCGTGGTCAAGAAAGGAAGGACGGTTAATCAAAGATAACCTCTTCGTACAAGTCCAACTTTTCGACAAACCCATCGCTCGCAAGAGAAAAACTAAGGTTATAATGGGAACTCAAGAAGAAGTCAATGATCTTAAGAACCAACTGGCTACCGTGACTGAGACACTGAAGCTTCTCGCACTTAGGATCGATGATCCCGTGAAACAACAACAGATGGACCTCATGCAAGAGAGTTTAAGCAAGTTGTCTAGCGACTACAAGTTTTAAGAGCTTACATCACAAGGGGTCTCGGTGGACAAAGATCTTCTTCCGCAGAAGTTCAACGCCAACGACATCCCAAAATTCAGAGCAATTGACAACCCTTACTTTCATTTAAGAGAATTCGAGACCATAATGAATATTAAGGGTATCGATAAGAAAGTCTTCCTCTCTCTATTCTCACTATCTCTCGAGACCGTTTGCCAACAATGGTTCTTTTCTCTCGAGAAAGAAAAGACCTCTACCTGGGAGTCTATAGCAAACGCTTTCGTTGATAGGTACAAGTGCAGCATTCAAGTTGAGACTGATCATAGGGAACTTGAAATCCTCAAGAAGAAAGAGAATGAGGGCTTCACCTGTTTCTTTAATAAGTGGAGAGAAACATCGGCTAAAATGATTGAGGTGCCAAGTGAAAAAGAGTCTATGAGACTGATCATCAAAAATCTTCAAGAAAAATATTCCAAGCATCTCAAGTATCAAAATAATCTCCATACCTTCAAAGCCGTTTATGACATTGGGATCAATATTGAAGATGACTTGGCTAAGTCAAAAGCTGCCAACAATAACTCCAACAGTGGTTGGAAAGGAAAGAAGAACGACAATCCTTCTTCTTCCAAAACCGCCCGCTCAAATAATGTTAGCACCTTTAATTTAGGAGAAGTTCTTGCCATGAACAACCAAGGACAGAAGAAACCATTTAGGAGGAACTTCACTCCTATTGGCATGAGTTATGACACCGCATATGATAGATTAAATGCAAAAGGTCTTATAACTCCTATTGGACCATTTGGGGACCCACCAGTTGAGAAGAGGTTGGTTGACTAGAACCCCAATGCACACTGCAAGTATCACCAAGGCAGGGGCCATTTCACTGAAAGCTCTTGGAAGCTTAAGGAATCTATCCAAGATCTAATCGACAATAACAAAGTGTCGTTGCCCCCTGCCAGTAAGAATCCAAGCATCGAAAATGCACCTCTAGCTCATACCCTGGCTATCTCCGATGAAGAAAACGAGGTTAACCCCTCATCTCTCATTAAACCTGTCAAAGAAACCTGTGTCAAAGAAAATGAAGAGGAAATCTTTTTCGATGTCAAGGATAGCCTTCCAGAACTGGCAAATAAGGAAGATATACAATTGCTCACACTGTCTATGAAGGAGGTATCGCAACTACTACGTGAAGCTCTCAAAGTTATGAACGAACTCCATAAGAAATATGATGAGCATCTACTTCCGAAAGAAGAACCTAAAAGAGAATTCACACCAGCGAGAACGACTTATGAGGCAAAGAACTTTCCCTTACAAGTCACTGAAAAACCCAAGAAGAGCAATATAATCTACACTCCGATTGGGATCCCATATGCACAAATGTTCGAAATGCTCTCCGAGAGTGGCGAGGTCAAACCTCTCGAACCGGACCATTCGAGTCATTAAAAAGGACAGATAGATATTACTGTCAGTATCATCAATCAGGGGGTCACACTATAGAAAACTGTTTCAAATTCAAGGATTTGGTACAGAAAATGATTGATGAAAAGAAACTGGTCCAAGTTCAATGAGAAGAGGATACAACCATTAATGGAGTCTGGGACAGTGATGAAGAAGATGTCTATCTAAAGGACGTAGTAGGACCTTCACCTTCTGTGTCATACACCACATATGACATTTGGGCTGAAGAAGATTCATCGATAGATGTCCTCACAAGATCTGGGAGAATGCAACCTCCCATTTCAACACATCCTATGCCAACCATACACCAAGTTCCCATACCTATCATCGAAGACAATGACATTGTTAAACAGTTTAAGAAGACAAAAGTTGAGATGAATGTGTGGAAACTTCTGGCAACATCTCGAGAGCATAGGTTGGCTGTAATGAATGTCTTGGATAAAATCGGGATAGATTCTGACACTACTCCTGAGAGACTAGCCAACTTCCTCACAAGTGACCTTCCTAGTCCGATTAATTTGATCACCTTTTCTGACAAAGATTTACCTCCAGAAGGTGACAAACACTATAAGGCATTAAACCTCACAGTAGTTTGCAAGAGGATGAATGTTCCTATGACTCTCGTAGACAATGGATCATCCATCAACGTTTGTCCACTTAGAACCGCAAGGATGCTCGGCATAAGGGATGAAGACTTAACCCCGTCCACACAAGGAATAAGGGCCTACGATAACACTCGTCGTCAAGCTATTGGCAAGATTACCCTAAATGTAACGGCAGGAGCAATAGAACATGCTACTACTTTCCAAGTAGTGGACATCAAAGCTTCATTCAACTTATTGTTGGGACGCCCTTGGCTTCATGATCTAAAGGTCGTCCCTTCATCCCTCCACCAACAAGTAAAAGCTATAGTTGGGGGAATTCCAATCACCATAGATGCTTCGCCTATGACAATCAAATCCATAGAGAATCCAATCATTAACGTAGAGCACGACGAAGATGATGAAGATTTATGGGGCTTTAACGAAGAAGTCTCCTTAATCCAGGAGGATGAAAGGACCCCTCTTTGCCATGACCCCCATTCCAACATGATTGTCAATGCCATGCTTAAGAAACAAGGACACTTTCCTGGGTTGACTTTAGGAAAGAAGAAAGGAATGGCAAAACCGCTGGAGTCACCTGGCCTCCCTAAGTTAGATACTTTCGGACTTGGTTTTGAACCGACTCGGGAGGATCTCAAGCGAGCCCAGGAAAAGGTGAAAGCACGTAGGGACGCTCGCATTCAAAAGAAAGCAATTCCAATGGATCAGTACCCTCTTACGCTTAATGGTCAGTTCATAAAAGAAGGAGAGGACTATCAATGCCATGAATTTCCTGAGCCATTTGTTGTAAACGGCATAAGACAACCGGGATTCGAGATTTTCTTGGATTGCTACTTCACTGATGAAATCCCAACTCCCGTCCATAAGGAAAAAGCACCTCCATGATTTGACTTTAACGTCATGGGATTACTGTTTGGGCAAGAAAAGAATGAGCCAACTTATGAAGAAGATAACTCCTCGCTCATTCAAACAATCCTACAAAGTGAAAGCTTCGACCCCTCAAAGCTAATTACTCCAGCTGAAAGATCACTACAAGGGTGGCGCAAGACTATCAAAGTGACTACTCTAAGTGGAAGGAAGATATCAATCACGACAGGACATGGACCGATGTTTGAGGAGTCGTCTGAGTCAGAGTCTGAGTCGGAGTCTTTCCCTCTAGAGTTGTCTAAGTCTTTAGTAGTAACACCTCCCCCTCTTATTTCTTCTCCTAGGATAGTTAGTGATCCAGTCCCTGAGGACATATCACTCTTTGATGTAATGATCTCAGAGTATAATAATATTTCCCATTCTCCTTACTTCTTGTGTTCCTCCCTAACCCAAGATGACGAGCATTGCTTAGCTAACGATGAAAAAGGCAAAGAAATTATTAAAGCAATGGAAACACTCAAAAAGAAAACACCGGTAATTGAAGAAACTGAAACAGTTGACATCTCGAATGATTCAACTCATAAAAGAGAAGTTAAAATCGGATTAACATTGAATAAACAAGAAAGAACCGATATAATTAACTTACTTAAAGAATTTATCGATGTATTTGCTTGGTCATATGAAGACATGCCAGACATTAATAGAGAAATAGCTCAACACACTATACCACTAATTCTAGGAATGAAACCTGTAAAACAAAAGTTACGTCGAATGAAACCCGACGTAGCACTTAAAATAAAAGAAGAAGTTCAAAAACAAATGACTGCAGGTTTCATCAAGGTATCCAAATACCCTGAATGGGTCGCCAACGTCGTCCCAGTTCCAAAGAAAGACGGAAGGTTAAGGATGTGTGTCGATTATCGAGATCTAAATAAGGCAAGTCCAAAGGACGACTTCCCTTTGCCACACATCGATATTCTAGTAGATAACACGACAAATCACGCGCTCCTTTCGTTTATGGATGGATACGCAGGTTACAACCAGATTCTCATGGAAGAAGAAGACATGGAGAAAACAACTTTTATAACACCATGGGGCACTTACTGCTACACGGTATTGCCATTCGGGTTAAAAAACGCGGGTGCTACTTACCAACGTGCAACAACTGCGTTACTCCATGACATGATGCACAAAGAAGTCGAGGTATATGTCGACGACATGATTTTAAAATCAAAAGACCGTCCAGGCCATCAACTAGCCTTAAGGAAATTTTTCGAAAGGTTAAGAAAATATAACATGAGGTTGAATCCATCAAAATGTGCTTTCGGAGTCACCTCAGGCAAGCTCTTGGGATACGTCATAAGCTCTAGAGGAATAGAGGTAGACCCAACCAAGATTAAAGCAATCATGTCAATGCCACCGCCCAAGACTGAGAAACAGATTCGAGGGTTTATTGGCCGGTTGCAATAGATAAGTAGGTTCATATCAAAACTGACGACAATATGTGAACCAATCTTCAAGAAGCTCAAGAAGAATGTACCTGTAATATGGGATGACTAGTGTCAAAAAGCCTTTGAAAAGGTCAAAGCCTATCTCGCAAATCCTCCCGTATTAGCACCAGCACTTCCCGGAATACCTCTTAGGTTATATTTGACGGTTACCAAAGAGACAATGGGAGCTATGCTAGCACAAGAAGTAGAAGGCAAAGAGAATGCAATCTACTATCTAAGCAAGAAGATGCTCGAATACGAAACACGCTATACACCACTCAAGAAGTTGTGCCTTGCCTTGGTGTGGGCCACAACCAAGTTAAGACATTACATGTTGGTGCATACTGTTTTCGTAGTCTCCCGATTAGATCCACTCAAGTATCTGTTCGAGAAATCTACACTCAATGGACGCATATCAAGATGGATAGTCAATCTAGCCTAGTTTGATGTAAGGTTTATGCCAAAAAAAGCTATTAAAGGATCCGTGGTGTCAGACTTTCTAGCAGATTTTCTAACAGAAGACTCGACGCCAATGCAAGACAATGAATTTCCAGATGAAGACCTAATGGTTACTAAAGATGACACTTGGACCTTGTATTTCGACGGAGCCTCAAACCAAAAGGGATGTGGCGTCGGAGTACTACTAGTATCACCTAAAGAAGAGCACGTTCCAATCTCAATAAAGCTTGATTTCGACGTTACCAACAATGCTACTGAATATGAAGCATGCGTGGTAGGCCTTGAAACAGCTTTGGCATTGGGAGTAAAGAAGTTAAGGATATTCGGAGACTCTTCTTTGATCATCAATCAAATATCTAAAAGGTGGAAAGTAAGGAGCGAAAGTCTAGCCCCTTATCAAACCTACCTAGAAACGCTCACTGATCAATTAGACAAGGTAGAATATACATATCTACCTAGAGAGGAAAACCAATTTGCCGATGATCTGGCAAGATTAGCCTCAATGGTTAGGATTCCCACGGAAATCGAGCAAATGCCTCTAACTATAGAAAAAAGGCACAAACCAGCATACATCCAGGCTATAGGAGACGACGAAGTAGTCCAAGGCGAAGAAGAAGAAGAAGAAGAAGAAGAAGAAGAAGAAGAAGAAGAAGAAGAACCATGGTACATGGGCATACTCAATTATGTCACCAATGGAGAATACCCTCCTCATGCTGACAAAAGAGCAAAGCGAGCATTAAGACTTTTAGCTTCTCAATATGTACTCATAGACAACGAGCTACATAAAAGGGTACCTAAAGGTCGAGATCTCCTATGCGTAGGAAAGAAGGATGCACAAAGAGTAATGCGAATAGTCCACGAAGGAATCTGTGGGACACATATAAATGGCAAAATGTTAGTCCAGAAAATAATGCGAGAAGGATATTATTGGACTACAATGAATAGGGATTGCCATCAATACGTAAAAAGATGACCTAAGTGCCAAATTTATGCCAATTTACAACATGTCCCTCCATCTTTGCTCTACACCTACACATCGCCATGGTCATTCTTTACATGGGGAATTGACATCATTGGCAAAATCACTCCCCCAGGAACAGGAGGCCACGAATTTATCCTAGTAGCAATCGATTACTTTACAAAGTGGGTCGAAGCGCAATCGTACGCTAAACTCACTGCAAAACATGTAGCACTCTTTATCGAAAGAAATATTATTTGCCGATATGGAGTCCCACATGAAATGATAAGTGGCAATGGAACTCACTTTCAAGCCGAATGTGAAGAATTGCTACAAAAATACGGCATTCAACATCATCATTCTTCCCCTTATAGACCTCAAGCAAATGGAGCAGTCGAGGCAGCTAATAAAAATTTAAAGACTATCATCGAGAAAATGATGGAATATTATAAAGATTGGCCTGACAAGCTTCACTTCGCATTGTGGGGTTATCGCATGTCAATCCGTACATCATCAGGAAATACGCCATTTTCCTTGGTATATGGAATGGATGCCGTATAACCTGTCGAACTAGAAATACCATCTCTACGCATTGCGCTAGAGAGTAAACTCGATGAAGCTGATTGGACTAGGGCAAGATATGAAGAATTGATTCTACTCAATGAGAAACGACTAGAGGCTCTACATCACACTCAGTGTTACCAGACTCGTATGGCTAGGCATTTTAATAAGAAGGTCAAGACAAGAAATATAAAAATAGGAGATTTGGTATTAAAAGCACTAAGAAAAAATGTTTTAGACCCAAGGGGTAAATTTGTACCTAATTGGTCTGGACCCTACATTGTCAAAACAATCCTGTCAGGAGGTGCAGCAAAACTAACTGATATGGATGGCAATGAATTCTCAAACATGACAAATCTTGACCAACTTAAGAAATACTACCCATGATTACTTAAGTAGGATACGCAAGAGAGCTACGTTCAGCCTGACTCCTTAAGAAAGGATATGTAGGCAACCCTTTACGGGTGCGGCCACTTTATTCTTCAACATCCCCGCGTTCCAGAATTAAGTAAAATTCAACAGAAAATCGGCGAATTATTGGCGTCGCAGAAAAGAACCTGGCGCCAGCTAGAAATCATTAGCGTCAGCCGATGAAATTGGCGCCTGGCGCCAAACTTCAATGGCAGGCGCCAAATGCCAATAACTGGCGCCAATATGGAAATAAACTCTGGGCGAACTTCGGTGTTTTTCGGAAAATTTTCGACTTCCGTACTCGAAGAATTTCTGGAAAATGAATTTTTTTTCGGTTTTTATTGCTTTAATAAAATAAATTTAAAGTAAACAATTTAATTGAAAGCTCAAATTTCGTTAATAAAATATAATTACATTATTTATGGAATTTAAATAAAGCTAAAATAAATTAACTTTAAATAAAAATAATAATCTAAGTCTAATAAATCTAAAGCTAAGCAATGCTCTTAATCTTTCTTTTCCTTTCTAGCTCTTTTCCAATTTTTGTCTGCTTCCTCCTCCTCATCCATAACTTTAGCTAGTAGGCATCCTTTAGAGGACCTACATTCAATTTTGGAGTATATGGTCTCCCCTTCAGCTAACACTCCATGCTTCTTTTCCACCCAAGCTTTTTTTCCACCCAAGCTTTTTTATCTGTGGTGTTAGCTTTCCTCTTCCCTTTATCTTTGGTAGCACCTTTCTTCCTAGGCATTGCAGGTGTTTTGAATTCAATTCTTGCACTTAAGCGTTCCTTGGCGGGAATCACCTTGTCACCTAGACGATTCTTCACATCGGTTCTACCCTGATCAATCGAAGATTTCTTCAGCAACCACTTCTTTACATCATTGGGCAAAGAAGGAGGAACCTTTTGGGTAATAACTTCCCATAAAGGTCTAGCGCTCCAGTAAGCATCGAATCTATCTACTTCTTGTGATACAGGGTACTCATAGGGAGGACGAAGATCCCCGGAAGGAATATTCTGAAGCAAGCCGTATTGCCTTTTTACCCTGCAGGGGTAATAATAAGTTATACGAGACAAGCTTGGAAGACGGCAGAAAGGTTGCTTGTTAACACCAACCATCCTTTCTATTTTCCACTATGTGACGACCCACTTGATAGCAAAATCACGTGATTCAAAGACTTTTCTCCACCCATGGCGCCCAATTTTAGGGATGCGCTTCTTCCTTTTCACGAAGCAATTGGGAGTATACTTTTCAATATCGTCCGGAGGGCTAATTAATCCTAGCCTCTCCATTAGCCACATCTGCGAAAAAGTGCAATACAAATAAATTATTACAAATACAAAAATATATTTTTTTTATTTCTGTAATTAAAAATGTTATTTTTCTACCTGTAATAAAATTGGAGAGCCGCAAAGAGGCGCTTTTGGGTCCCTTTTCAATTCATCCAGGCTAATCATAGTCTCTCCAACTATCAATAGCATTGGATTTCTCCCTGATTCAATTTGTTCTAAAACAGTGGTTATAATTGATTGGCCCTCATTATTTTTACCACTACTAAGAAAAAATTGATTAAGCATGCAAAACAGCACCCTTCTTCTATATATATGAAAAGATTCACAAACAGGTTTATCAAAATAATGGCGTGCAAATTCTTTCAAATTAACTATGTTGCCATCTACTATTTTTGATAAATCCCTTTCCTTTAAATTAAAGAAGCGCTCAAAATCCTTATAATAGTATGCGTCTACTCTAGGGATTACTACAAGGTCTATTGCAGGGAAGCCTAAAATAGCACCAAATTCCTCCGGCAAAGGGCTAATCTCATCATACCCTATTCTGAAACAATGAGTATCAATATTCCAAAATTCTAGAGCGGTATGTAATAAATCTAAGTCAAGATCTACCCCTTTGATGCCATAAATTCCCCCCAAGTGAAATAAATCTAATTCCTTTCTGTCTTTAGCATTAAGAGATCGACACCATTCATGAGTGTATTGGGTGAAGGTTTTGGTGACTAAAGACATGATTATTGTTTTTCTAAAGAAGAAAATTATTTTATTCGCTGGAATTATGAGAAGAATCGGCTGGGCAGGGGAATAATTTATACACAAATCGCGAAGAATTTTAATCAGAATGAAATACGGAATCAGCGTCAAAACCCCGTGATTGGCGCCAACTGCCAGCGCTTGGCGCCACGCGCCATAGTGTGGCGCCAGCTGGCGCCAAGTTGCCAGACCAGTCGCGCGTGCTCAACTTGCGTTTTTAATATTAAACTCGAGTCGGTTAATGATTTTATGGCTCCGTTTAATTTTCCTAAACATCCTTTTTTATCCTTTTTCTTAATTAATTAAATATAGCTATTAATTTTAATTAATATTATCCTTTTTGGACTTTATTTTTAAATTCCAAACACCCGACATTTTATTTGAGAGAGTCGGATACCCTCCATCAATAATAAAAATGACGGAATTTTTGCGCAAAATTGTTTTTCACACTTTTCTTGCACACACTAACATACACATAATAATAACAATCAAATAATTTCATAATAACATAAAAATACAAAATGTATAATGAGTCTAAGGCAAAGTTCTATAAAAAAGTCAAAATAAAATATACACAGGTACAACCTACGGCGCTGGAGGACGTAGGCCCATCATATCATAAAATTGCGCCGTACGAGGAGTCACCTCTCCACCTGTCCCAGCTCCAGTCTCTGTAGGAGGAGGAAGACTCAATATAAGACCACCTCTACCCCTGACGAAGTACGACGACGTCTCGAGCTGGACCTCGCCGGATCCCTCCGCCCCTCAGGTCTCGTGCGGGTGTGAGAAGCGATAGGCTGGCCCTGCAAAAAGAATTAAATCAGAAACAAGGTAAAAGTGAAGCAGCGATGCAAAAATAACGAGTAAAGAAAGGCTACCTCTCGGATGACGTCATCCCGACGGTAGGTGGCCGCATTCCTCATCTGGACGAGCTGGCTCCGGAAGGCATCTATGCATCGTGCCATCGCTGAAACCACCTTGCGTGAAAACTGTCAGAAAAATAAGTCAGTAAATATACATGATATATGAACACAAAGATTCTGAAAAAAACTAGGCTTACTCTAGTCTGGTGGCGAGGAATCGACCGCTCTACGAAGCGCTCGCCCTCGGGAGCCGGAGGAATCATCTCTTTGATCGGCCCGTACATTCCCTGGTAGTGGATGGACATACGGGGTGGCACGAACTCAGCAACACCGTCCTGATAAAGCAGAAAAAATCAGTAAAGCATTACTTGGGGGCTACTTAGTGGAAAGTAAAGCTAAAAAATCTTACCCTCACATCCTCAACCGGTACGGGGGCTGGAGCTAACAAAGGTAATAGCTCCTCAGCATAGCACCGCCCGAGGATCACATAGGACCGCCAAGGGGTACCAGCTCCCTCAGACATGCTCGAAAACTGCGCCTCGTCGAACATGTGACGTGGTGGAGCAGTAGAAACGACGAAGACATCAGAGGAATGCTGTCTAGCAACCCTCTCTCCTAAGTACACGACCGCTCCATAAGTCCCCAAGAAATAGCGACGCTCAGTAGAATACTTTGCGGCTAACCCAGGGACTGTCCAACCGCCCCACGGCCGGTACACCACCTTAAGACCCTACATCGAACATCAATCAGGCGAAGGTATACCTAAAGCATCTCGAAAAAGCAAAATAAATAATAAAAGTCGTACCTAGATGATCCAGTTCCGGACATGTGTAGTAGACATATCCACATGATGACCGCCCCAAGAGGCGCTCACTGGAAATCCCCGCGGCGATGGTCTCGCCGGCGCAGCAGAAGGAAAGTACTCGTAGAACCAAATCTACAAGGGTTTAAAAGTGTGAGTAAATGCTAAACTAATATGCAGAGCTAAACTTTATAGCGAATAAATGTTTACCTCTACGACCTTCCAAAAGGCAGACAAAGCAAAGTTCGTCCCAAAGGAACGGTGTCGACACGAGTCCCTCAGCGCACGAACAAAGTCAGCATAGGCCAAACTGGCCCAGTCATAAGTCCCGATCCGATGAAGATCACGGATAGCAGGGAGGTAATAAAGCAATGCCCTACTAACCTTGTCAGGGGAGAATGTCCCTGACAACAACATCAGCACAAATATGCGCACCCGCTGCTCTCGGGTGGTCGCATCGTCATCAAGAGCCGCTGCCAGCGTCGAGCGGCGAATTCCTCTAGCACTAAACTGAGTCGTCTCGACCTCAGCTCGGGCCCGAATAGCGATCGGCCCCAACAGCTCCTCGACCTCCGAAGAGAAGACATCGATTCCACTGTCAAACGGCAGTGGCACAGAAGTGAACTCCAGTCCTGTGATGAGACAGAAGTCCGTAGGGGTGACCATCGTCTCGCCCCAGGGGAAATGGAAGGTATTGGTGGTGTACCAGAAGAACTCCACCAAAGCGCGCACTACATGATGACCCCCGCTGGAGGCGACCAAAGCCTCAGAGGTCTCAAACAGAGTAGCTATCCCGCAAGAATCCCATAGGAGTCTCGTCTCAAGATCCCTGGCGATGTACATCCTGTACAAATCGCCCAAACCATCACAGCCAGAGCCGTGATGCAGTGTCCTCCCGGGCGCGACGCCCTGTCTCACCCTCTCAGAAATGTGGTGGACAGGGGCGAAGAACAGGGTTCGCTCATCCCACTCCGGAAGTCGACCAAGCGAAGTGGAGGGCGTGATGTCATCCTCTACGTGCTCATGCTCCCGTCTAGTGTTTCGGGACCGTGAACCCGAGCCTCGCTGTCTAGCCATGCTACATTGTGCAGAATTATCATGAATTAAGGTTCTATAGTATCTAAGGTTCGCCTAGCCGCATGATACTATGTTCGCAAAAATAGAGTACGTAGTACTAAAATAGAGCACAAATTCAAATTAAGCATAATGGCATTTTTCAAGCAATCAAACAATTTCTTGCAACACTATAGTGATTATTGTGACAAATTGAACAAGAATTGCTAGCAAAAATATCAAGAACAAGCCACATTGTTCTTCACGACCTTAAGAGGTCCAACAATGGAAAATTGCTCATTTCTTCACCAAATTGAGTCAAACAAGTCTCAAATTACTCACAAGGCAATATATAAACATAATCAAGCAATTTCATGGCATAAAACTTGAAAAACAAAGCAAATTGAGCATTATAAGTTTCAAATTTTCATGAAATTCGTGAATGAACATGCCAAGAATTCATGAAAACTAATGTGTATTTGAAGAAAACTTACATAGATCAGGAAAATAGATGAAAAGAGCTTTGATTTGCAACAAATTTGAGCGAATTCGGTTGAGAAACGAGTAAGCACTGAGCATTTGAAGTTTTCGGACTTTCTTTCGAGCAAAATTGCGACGAGCAGCAGCAAAATGAAGGGGAAAGGGGTATTTAAGGAAGTCCCCGTGCTGGCGCCAAGCCCTATGCATTGGCGTCACAAATTAGGCTTGGCGCCTGGCGCCAATAGCAGCGCCTGGCGCTAATGCTAATAAGGTGGCGCTGATGGTTTTTCAGCGGCGCCAAAGCACCCAGCCACCTGATGAGGTTGAGCTAGCCTTCTGCAACATATTTTTGGGTTCCTTGGTACGCCAATTAGCCCCTCTAAGCAATTTGACATGATTTAGTAATCGGCTTCATTACATGAAGTGATCGACCTGATTAAAGATCGTCTCACTTAGCTTAAAGCGCCTAAGCATTGGCCCATTCACAAAAGGCACCGACATATAGGTTCAAAAGCAAAAGAGCACCGACATACAGGTTCAAAGCAATAGAAGAGCCGACGTACAGGCATAGCGGAAGCAAAGTTCAGGCGAACTTTTAAAGATCGACAGGCGTGGATCTTCGGTGATTCCCTTAGGAGGATTATCGCATCAAATGAGGATGACTTCAAGAGAAGATATCTTCGACAACATTCCCTAGCTTGCGGAGAGTTGTCAAAAACAACTGGAGGTAATTTCGGGCGAAGTTGTCTTCGATCATATTCCCTTAGGCATGGAAGATGGTCATAATGCGGATGGAGATTGTTTCAAGAGAAATAATCTTCGATAGTATTCCCTTGGACGTGGAATATTATCAATGCGGATGAGGATTGTTTCAAGAGAAATAATCTTCGATAGTATTCCCTTGGACGCGAAATATTATCATTGCGGGGGAGGATCGTTTCAGGCGAAGCAATCTTCCAAATTTGGAAGTAGTTACGGGCGTAGCGGTTTTCAAGCGGGATGGCATTCTCTAGCTTGCAGAAGGTCATCAAAATAATTGGTTACTTTCAGAGACGTGTGCTCGACGGTGCAAGATACGCGTTTCTTAACTCTTTTATCTGTTTAACTAACGCTAGTTTGCAGGTATCGGCGTTACAAGAGTGATTTAGGATCGCAGAACGTTCTGAATCATTCTCCGTCCCTATCGCTACTTTGGCTTTCGTTTTTCGAAACTTGCGTTTCTCCAAACTCAGTCAAAGTGGTGGCTTCTGTAGACACCCATTTGTGTCTCCCCAAAACCAAACCCGATGATGAGTACCTTTCACGTTGAATCATAATCGAATGAAGTGAAAGTGTGGAAAGTCTAGTGTTGCGGAAAGTTTTATTTTCTTTTCTTTTCTCTCTGTTTTTGAAGACTTATTTTAAGAAAACAGCCAATACAGTTGGTTTGGTCCATGATATGGGTCCAATAATAGTTTAGTTGAATGGGGCTTGACAAGAGCTTTCCAACGATATATTATAAGCCCAATTCCGATGAATATTGAGGAAGTTATGGCCAATTTACTAAACTGGGTCGGGTTTGAGCTTTATGTACGGCCCAATGATCTAGGGGAGGGCCTAATATGATTTATCATTCCTAATGCAATTAGGAATGGTTTTGGTCTTCTAGAATCTTCTAGAAAGTTCTTTTCATTCCTAATTCAATTAGTATTGATAAATTCACTTTTGTTGACTTTTCAGAGTTTTAATCAAAATCAAATAGCATTTTCGAGGAAATTATATGATTTTATCCTCCAGTACGGCAAACTTATCTGATTTTCGAAAACGCGTTAAAATCAGGCTTGGCGCCTAACCCCAGGCCTTGGCGCCTGGAACCAGGCCTGGCGCCTGGAGCTAGCCATTGGCGCCTACGCTAGTGTTGGTGCCTGGCGCCAGCTAGCCAGGGTTGGCGCCAGCTTTGTTTTCTGTGCGTCAGACTCTGCTTTGTTTATTTATCTTTTTGGCTGATTTTCTCTATAAATACCGTATTAAAAACTCCGTTTTGAGGGACCAATTATCATCTACATTCATCAACAATCAGTTTTCATTCGCAATCATTAATTCTCAATTCTCTCATTCATTCATCGTTCTTCTCTAAACTTTGTTTTTACATACAAAATTACGCATTCACAAGATCTAGAAACACCTATCCATATTCGAAGTTGCCTTCGCCCTAGATGTGAAAGGTTTTAATTTCTGAGGGTTTGGTCCCAAATCTCTATTTCAATTATTTAATTTAATTTAATTGTTTTGTTTATATTTTCCTTGAAGTTACTAACGTGTGTATTTTGTTATTAGAAAAAGGTACGAAGCATCAAAGTAAGTACTTTGATGGTTTTTATTGATATTATGATATAGACATCATGTTTATATTGTTATTATGATATTCCTAGTATCATGTCTAGGGTAATTTTAATATTAAATATGATTGTTACGATGCTTCCTATTTTCTTCCTAATATTTATGATTGTTAGTATCATGTTAGGGCTAAAGATTTGATTTTTATTGCTTAGTGACATGCTAGGGTTTGTTATTAATCTTGTTAGTGTCATGCCTAGGATCTTGCTATTACTATTATGCTTTAATATTAACATGAACATGATTATGATTATAATTGTTATAATTTATGATGGTTATGAATATAATTATTATTATTATTTTGATTATGAATATTATTATTATTATGATTATTATTATTATATCAGAAAAAACCTACAAAGTCAATCAATTTACAAGAAATTAGTGGGGAGCCGAGATACAATCTGGGCCCCCACCCCTCTAGCTATAGCGAACCTGATCCTGCTGAATATGTGAGTTGTCGCACGAGCACCAATATCCTGAATCTTAGCAAACGCCTGAACCCGTTTCAGCAACGCAATAGCATCCTTATCTAATTCCCCCAACGAAGAAAAGGAGAAAGGAAGAAAACCGTAGCCAATAGCCCTGCAACGCGCCCCATACTTGTCCCGCTTCCGCTGAGCCGCCGTAGACACAACACGACCAGGAACGAAGTCAGACAACTCCGATTGTGTCAAAGGTGAAGATCCCGTCAAGTCAACACATACATCAAGGCCTCTATCCCAGGAATAAAGCCACATATCTGCTGGTCGAAGAGCCCCGTCGTTCCCTCCAGTTAACCCAACGTTAACCTCTTTTCGAGCAGAAATCCCAGACCGAAAACAAATATCAACAAGGGTATCACGAACAACGTTGTGCCGATGTTTAATACCCACCATCCCAGCACAAGACACTGCATGATCCCCATAAATATTCCTATCAAAAACCCTTGAGCAAGCAGAACACGGTGCTGAAATGGAGAACAAAGGAACACCCAACCTGTAGCAAAGAACACTACGGTAAGTCTTACCATTCATAGTCTGACCCAAACCCGATATCGGAACCGCCCGCAACCAGGCCGAAGAGTGATCCCCCTGTTGGGACTTCCATAAGGCAACCTGACGCGCTGATAAAAAGAAAGTGGAATCTGCAGATGCAGTGACCTTCGTGAAATATATATCTGCCAATTTTTTCATGAGTCTGGGGGCAGCGATCTCACTAGGGTTACTCATAAGGTCAGTCTCCACAGTCCTGTTAAAAAGACTAAGAGCACCATCGAATGCCGGTCCCGGACCAACAATACCAGAATTGCTAAGAAGCGTAGCCTGAAGACCAGAAGACTGTAGACGCAACGCAAGGAAAGCATAATGCCGAACATCACCCGCCGAATAGACACCCAAACCACCATAAGAAAAAGGTAAGGTGGCAAGTCGCCATTGCCAATCACCAAAACCTGGCCCCGAAGCAGTTACAATGCGCTCCAAAGAAACTCGAAGGGCCACATCAAAAGAAACCTGTGCCGTTTCAAAAAGACGAGGAGGACAAGTGCGCAAAGCAAAGTACAATTTCGAAACCCCAATACACGCACGAAGAAGCAACAACTCGCATTGGGGATCATCGAGCATAGCAATAGCATCCATTAGCACAATGGTCTTCGACACTCTCTGCGTAACAAGCTCACCACATAAAGAGGAATCAGCACTGACAGGACCACCCAGCAACTTAACGCCATGGACAGGACGACCAATATTTGGAGGAAAGACATCCACGAGACGGCTACGAGGGTCCTCCGAGGGCCAGAAAACTTCCGTTTTCTCAACATTGACATGGAGTCCGAGACGAGGTCCCTCAGCCAAAATCAACTCCAAAACCTTTCCTACCACTAAGGTGTCACCAATAATAGTACCGTCATCTAAATACCAAGCCTGCAAAAATAAATCAAAAGAATCCCTGATTTGGCACACTAACGGATGAAGAACTAAAGCAAAAGGCAAAGGGCCTAGAGGATCACCCTGCTGGACCCCCTGACATGACCATAAGGTATGCTCCCCGTAAAACAACCTGGCTGGAGTAGAGTAACAGAATTCAACCCATCGTGAGAGAGCTGGACAACGGAGACGAACTTCACGTAACAAAGCCGAACGGTCTACCAAATTAAATGCATTCTGGAAATCCACCAGCAACATGGAAAGGCCAACTTCACTACCACGAGCCTCAACCAAATGATTAACAGCATGAAGAATTGCCTCACCACCCGCCGGCACCCCGACACCAAACTGAAGACCTCCTAGATAGCTACCCAAATGCGGACCAATCAAAGCAGCCCCAACCTTTGAAACCAGACGCCTCCAAATGGTACCCACCGCAATAGACCGAATACCACCACAAGGCTTAACAAGAGGCGTAAGAGGAGCACTAGCAATATATTCTCCCAACGCAGCAGGACATTTCCCAGCGAGAAAAAGATTAACCACCTGCGTAATAGAGGCCACCAACTCATCTGAAATAGCAACTGCAGCACCACTCAAACAATCCATAAGGTGTTGAGCACACAAGTCGTCTCTACCGCATGACGCACCTCGCGGAAAACCCCTAATCTGATCCAAAACAACAGCAGGAGTAGCAATAAGGTGCTGATCAATGGGAACATCAGGTAAGATAGGAGCCGGAAAATAAGGGTGCTTAGCTTGCAACTTTGCAAGAGTAGCATCATTGTAAGGGGCAAGACCAGAAGACGAAAGAACCCTAACAGCAGCTGTGTAATGTCCGTCAGAAATCTTTCTCTTACACTGCTTAATATTACGGTCAGACAAATCAACGTCCTCATCAGCATCCAATAAAGGCGGAGACACATCAGCCAACGTGTCACGCACAAGTTGCACAGAACCACCAGCCTCACACCAAGAACGAATAGCAGAGGTGATACTCTCTTCCTGCCGCTGACGCCTGACCCCCGAAGAACACTCACGGCTACTCCTCGGAGAAAAGGTTTTAAGGACACAAAGAGGCAACACAAGCAATTGAACCCAACAAGAGATGTCACCAGGCTGACAAATCACCTTATCAAGGGCCCCTTTGAGAACCCGAGAAAAACCCAATCGACACTTAGGAGGAATAGATTCACCGAACGAAACCGCTTAGATAGCAGACTATCAAGAAGAGCAACATCAAAAGCAAATTGAGGCTCACGAGGCTCACCTGGAACAAGATCAGATACCACCGAAGGACCCTGCGGTTTTATAAAACCATAAAGAACAAAAATCACAACACCATCCCCGGAATCAGGAGGGGCCACAAAATCATTAGGACCAGGACCATGCCGACACTTCGTACGAAGAGTATGCGTCTTGAAACACTCCCCACAAAGGCAAATGCCCATACGACGAAAGGTAGACTCCGCCTCCAAGAAAATAGCCAAATTAGAAGAAAGAGAGTGCCGAGTCAAATCCCGCGCACTTGCACACCAATGACGATCACGGAGATGAGTAAGCAAAGAGGTCTTTGTGAGCCCATTACCCCGGCCATCACAACACCCATTAAGACCCACAAATGGGCAATGGAACAGAACAATAGGAGGCATAACACCCACGAGAAGATCGCCAAAACTGCACACCCAAATCACACCAACACTGCAACAAAAACAGTCTTGAATTCACACCAAAACAGCACCAAAATCACACCCAAACTGCACCAAAAACAGCAGCAAAAAAACACTCCAAAACTTCAATAAAAACAGCAACAAATGCACACCAAAACCAGAACCGAAAACAACCCCAATACTACACCAAACAGACCGCCTGAAAATTGCACCAACTGACCCAAAACAACACCAGAAACTGATAAGAAAACAACCCAAAAAATTGAAACAATAGTCGCCTGAAATACGCACCAAAAACCGCACCCAAAAACACGCCAGAAAACACCAGAATTTGCACCAGAACAGACCTGAAACTGAAAATTGACCCGATACCTTCCTTAAAACCGCCTGAAAACAGCCCCAAAAACACCAAGAAAACACGCCTCAAAGTCGCTGGAAACTGGGAAAACGAGCAGCAAAACACCGGACTGAAATTCGCCTGAAAATTGCCTGGAAATTGCGCCTCAAAACTGCACCAAAATAGCCCAAAACCACCTGAATTTCGCCCCTAAAATAATAGAGGACCCACCGGAACCACCTGAGGTGAACTCGCCTGACCTGAACGACCCTAATCGCCGGAAAATGCGCCGGAAAAGGACGTGGAAGCCTACCCTGCCCTACCCTAATCGCCCCTAAACGAGAGAACTATTATTATTATTATTATTATTATGATTATTATAATTATTATTCATGATCATTTATTATTATGTTGCTTGATGCTTATTTATTTATTGCTTGATCACACCTTTTATGCATGTTTAAAGGGAATTGGTACTTGTAATCACGCTTGATAAGATATTTAATAATCTTGTTAGGGTTAATGTGATTATAATTCAAGTGATCGCCAATAATAGATTTATTTGTGCATTAAATTCAACCAACATAGATTAAACAGGTTTAGGGCTAATCCTATTGATTGCTTGTTAATTAAAAAGCGCACATGAATACGATCAGAATATAGTAGAGGCCTATTATTAGGGCAGGTTCAATCTCTTTTAGGTTGGATTTGTATCTTCATCCTCGAACCCTTATTTGGTTCTAGACCTTATGGAGTTGACGATCTCTTGGATCGTTAAGGGGTATAACCTTCACCTCGTGAACGGTTTACAAGTTCCTAAAACTTGTTGGCGACTCTTTTGCTCTTTCTTCTTCCCTTTTGGACGCAACCGTACTTTAGTGTATGATCACAGTGGGGTTCAAGTTAGTGGGAATACAGCTTGAAATCTATTCCCCACAAGTCTCCTTCTCGAAAATGTACTCACTAGCTTTAGAGGCCTTTTGCTTAATACGACCCATAATAGAAGATGAACTGAGAAAATCATGAGAGCTCAATGACCTAGAAGCATCTACAAAATATATAACAAGCAAACCAAAGTAAATTTTTAGCAAGGCAGCACATAATAAAAAAATAAGTACAGGACATGGACAACACAAGGCAACACGAAATCACAAAAGGTATAAAACATGGAATAACACAAGGCAACAATATTACACAAGTGCAGACAAAGTGAAAAACAGCAAACCTTGAGACATAGTACGTCAATTTCTTTGTTAGACTCATAATCGTCCAAGTTTTCAATCTGCACAACTGCTTTAGGCTGTGTTAACTTGATAAAAGACTTTTTGCCTACACTCAAGACGTACAGTTGATCAATCAGAGATTGATACTGGGCACGCTGCTTCAACTTGCTCACTGCAAATACCACACAAATAACCCCAAATCAACAAAGAAGGAAAGCCAACACAAAGAAACAGAAACTAAAAATACCTTTGTCCTCAACAGTGTCAGTCAAGAAGTCAGTGTCTTCACACAAAGAATCAATCCTCACAAAGAGAATGTAATACCCGTATATTTTGTAATTTTATAAAATATAAAAATTAGAATTTTCATATATATATTAAATTATATCTTTTTATCTTATATTAGGTAGGACTTTTATTCTTTTTTTTATTTGATAAAACTATTTTAAACCCTAAAGATTTTACACATAATATTTAAATAATGCATGGCAGCCATATGTAGTTTATTTTAAAAACTTTAACCTATGCAATTTGCTTCATGAACGTAATTGTTTCATGCATATATAATACCTTCAATTCGTGGGCCAATGATAAATTAAGTTTATTTGATGACATTCTCACTTTGCCGAGATCGTTTTACGTGAATTAACATTAGCGAAAAGCTACCTGCACATGTTTGTTGAATATCTTTTCCATATGACCTTAGTTTCTACGAAAGATCTTGGAATATTATTTTCGGCAGGTAATCACACTATCGATCTTTTGGAGTTGCTTAATTATAATGTGATTGTATTAAATTATTAGAATTTTTTTGGTTATAATTTGTTTATTAATTGTACTCTGTATTATTATGTGTGTAAATTTTATAATTGTAATTCGTGTGAGCAAATTTGTATATGTATATGATTGACTATTGGTATTATATGATTTGATTGGAAATGAGTATCGTATTACTTTTATTGTTTATGATTGATTATTTCTAGGGTTTTTAATGTTGTTGTTATAGGGAGTATTTTTATATCGAGGTTTTAGGGTTCCTAATGCAGAGTATTATTTTTTGGGTTGAGATTTGATTATATTTGGGTTATTAGTATTTTTTTTAAGAGTTGAGATATTGTGATCGAATTGTCATGTTATTTGGGAACTCGTGCCATTATTGAGATACTATTTATTATCAAGTTTATGATTATTTGATCGATGTATGAGATAAAAAAGGTTGAGATTATTATTTTGTTATTGGTTTGAGGCTCGGCGTTATAGACCTTAGTCCTTGGCTTGTTGGTAATGAGATAATGATCATGAGTTAAAAATGAGGTACAATCTTTATTATTTGTTTTTCTATGGTCCCCTACAGTGGGAATTGGTCCGTATGTGGTCTGGTTCAAGGTGTTTTCTAGTTATTGGGAGTATTCAAGTTTTTATACTTGTTGGTTTATTTATTCGAATTACCCATGTCCAAGGCTAGGTATAAAACAAATAGCATGACACATTTATGGGACAAATGAGTTAATTGAGTAAAGGTTTGTATAATTATTCGAGGTTGTATTGATAAAGGTTATTTTTTCAGAGTACAATGTGTTATGTAGTTTTGAACTACATTATTTAATTGAGCTAGTAATGTTGATTATCCTATTATACTCTGTATTCTGATATGTGGTGATTACTCAGCTTTTTTCTGACGTGTGTGTATTGTTTTGTTGTGCTATTTGTGTTTGCGGCCAGGTCTTTTTCTTATGGTGGCCCTGCGACGATCTATTTTGGAATTTGTCCTTAATAGTGAGCAGTCAAGATTGTAACAGTTTGATCAAGAGATGATCGTAGCTAAAGGAGCTCAAGTGTTTCGATTAGTTTGTTATAACCAGTTTAATTTATAGAGTTGTATGAATAGCTCACTTAGATTTATTGGGTTGTAATTATTGGGATTTTGTAAGCCTTAACACTCGACGGGTTGTTGAGTGTGGCGGTGATACCTCCGATTTAGGTGTATGCTTCCGCAATTTTATTTAAAGGTTGTTTATTTTTCCTTTAATTCTTGTTTATTATCAATTAGTAAATCGGGGGTGTTACAGTGAAACCTATGATACCACTTCTTTTCAAAAGCCTTCTCCAAAGCTGTCACCAAAGGATCAACACCATCCTTCAAATGAAGACTAACTCGACCTTTACCACTAGTTCTAATAGTATAAGGGTAAAAAAGATCCCTCACATCCAAGGAAATACCCATTTTTGCACTCACTAGATCAAGAATACGCAAAATTCTCCAAGTTTGGGGCAACAATTGGCAAGACAAAACCATAACCTTAGAAATAAATTGGCGAACAAGAGGATAAAAAGGGAAAGTGTGCCCAATCACGGAAGGATATTCGAAGAAACACACCTAACCAGGGGCAGTCCAGTCTTCCCTCTCCTTAGAAGATGGGATCTTCAACACCACCCCCATCAGGAAAACGCGCAGTAGTAGGGATTTTCCTTACATCATCCTTCGCCAGGTGAGAAGGATAAACATCCTAAACAGGGAAAATGTTCCGTGCGACAAAAATTGACTTCTTCACGCCTTTATCAACCCCAGCAAACACCACTTTTACCAACTCACTCATTGCAGAAGACGCGAAGAAAATAGAGTAATCGGATAGGAAAGAGAAAATACCTAGGAGAGAAGTTCAAAATTGGCGCAAAGAGTAAAGTGATTTGACGAAAGCTTGCAAATCCAATAAATACTTTGAGGAAGTAAACGCCAGTCACGACTAACGAGGCACTTGCCTCAAAACTGACACCCCACTCCCTTATTTTTGTTAACCATTGAAAAAACTTCCAAAATTTAAAAATATTCCAACGACATCTTTTGGTAATTTTCATCTTCAAAGGCTTGAACATAAAAATTAGGGGCAATTGTTGGGCCTCTCTCCCTAGCCAGCCCACAAAATATAGGGCATAATCGAAGTATCCAGAAGATGTCAAGAATCATGTAGAACGGCCTGATTGATACAAGTATAGCAAGAAGATCAACAAATCAATCAAGTGATTACATGCCAAAAATACACCAATTGAGCAAGGAAAGCCAAATAAAACTAAGAAGATCTTGTCCTTTTGAATATATTATGATATTTATGTAACCCTAGCAATTTGTAGGTATACATAATAAAATTAGACATTGAAATACTCTCATACGCTCACTTATACATTAATACAAATAATATATTTCTTAAGTTCTCTCGAAATTGTGTCCTTTCTGATCAACGAGCTTGTCCTTACTCAGTATTGTATCTCTAAACTCTCTCTCTTTTATATTGATATTGTTCGTTTATTGCCTTATCACTATTCTTGGTTATTGCATTTGATATTATAGGTTTGATAGTTATTAGCTCTTAATCCCTGAGCTAATTCCTAGATCATCCCAACTAATTAAGATTTGCCTAAACATCCCCCCTTTTTTCATAAGTGCATCACTTTGACGTTTGTTAACTTTAACATATAGATATAACTATTATTTTTTAAAGGTAATGCTATATGCAGCCCTTAGGGCTGCATATAAGCATTTAATATCTTCCTTTTTTAGTATTAAGTTGGGAATTTATCGACAATTAACGAGTAAATCGATGTAATAAATGTTTATTTATCGTCAGTTCTTTCCATTTTTAGCTTCTTATATACAACCCTTAGGGTTGCATTTATCTTTTTCCTTTTTAAAAATATTTTTGGAATAATCATAATGCATAATTTGTTTTTTAAAATATCATCTTTATAATTTTATTATTAATATATACAATACAAGATGTAAATAGTCAAAATTGTGTATTGATATGTTTAGATATAATTATAATGTGACAGCCTGTCTTGTATGTGGCCGTTTATAAAAGAACAAAGTAACCCTATTAGACATATGAGATATCGGGAAATATATGTCTAACAAACCCCTATAATACTGGCCGAGTAATCTCAGTAAAACTGACCGAGTAACTCCATTAATACTGACCAAGTAACCTCTATAGCATTTACCAAGTAACCCTATAACACTAACGAAGTATCCCTGTAGCACTGGCCAAGTAACTTCTATTACACTAATGAAGTAACTCCTAAAATAATTGGTCATACAATGTGGCTAGCCACATATAAAATTTTGTGACAATCTACTTACCTAAAAGCAGATGGAGTAGTGACTCATAATGAGAAGTTGATTATAGTTGTTAGGAGATAAATCAAGCAGCGGATTTCATGGCTTGGTCACAAAAGGAAATATGTGCAGTGTCAAAATATGCCGGTTTAATTACTTTTATTATTATATCTTCTTTTATCCTTCTCCCTCCTCTTCTTTATTATCATCTATAAGGATGCAAATCATGCAATAACCGAATCGAACAAAAACAAGATAGCCAACTAATAATGCTACATCTACTCATTTGATGGATAACTTACTACTAAGACTCTATTCAATGGTGAGACTCAAATAAGTATTTTTAGGAGAGAGAGAGTATTTTTTGCTATGTATATAAATAAGTTGGTATCTAAACTTAGCAACTCCAAAAGAAAGTTGATAAGTTTAGATATTCAACTTTGGTTAAGTCTCGGCGCATAGCGCCTATTGATTTCAGCGCATATATGATGACAATTTTGCATTTAAAAAGTACTATTTAGATAACTTATACTTTAGTGGTACATTATACATGCATAATGTTACATAATGATACATTATAATGTACCACTAGAGAGTCAGCTTTTTCCGGAAGTTGAAACTTATAGGATGGTAAAAAGTACCACTACACTCGTAATAGTCCACAAAAAGTAATATTCTGACCACTTATACTTTAGTGGTACATTATACATGCATAATGGTCTATTATAATGCACTACTAGAGAATCGGCTTTTTCTAGAAGCAAAAATTGAATCAGCGGAAATTACTTCCTTACCCTCCTATTTCATAGCTCTCCCATAGGCACTATGCGCCTGTAGACATCTACTTTTGGCCTCCTGTCCCGACAGGAAGTACAATGACGATAAATAAAACCATCTTCGTGCTGGATTGAAGTGGAGAATGCTTATGGATAACTGGTTAAGCCACAAAACACAAAAGACTAGCCCAAACTAAAGAATAAAGCTAAACAAGGTCCAAAATTAACTAAATTCGATCATAATTAGGCTGAAACCCGTGCTTAAAACCCAATAATGACGGATTTAGGAGCGTCTAGGTTAAATTTTAATGCTGACGCAGAAAAAGCCACGCACATCTCAATCAGTCATGCTGGGTAGGCGCGTGCAACTAATTCAGCTGTGCGCAACACTCAGCGCAACCTATAGAGATGCGCTCGCGGAAGATTCGGAATTTTACGAAAATATAAAATCGAATCTTACCATAAGGCCGCGCTCAAGACATCCAGTTGCGCTGACCATAGCAGCGCAACTAAATTACTTGCGCTGGGATGCCGTGCGCAACTCGTCCAGTTGCGAGCGACACCTGCCGCGGCATAATGCTCAAAACCCTAATCCTACCCATTCCCTATAAATAGAGGCTTAATCCGAGGCTTAAACACACAGAAAAATAACCTAAAACTCTGGCGGAATACTTGTGAACTTTGCTACTATAGACACCCATTTGTGTCTCCCAAAAACCAAACCCAGTGAAGAATACCTTTCATATCATTTGATTATCGAACGAGGTGAAAGCGTGAAAAATCTAGTGATGAGGATGTTTTTATTAAAAGATCTCTTCTTTCTGTTTTTGAAAATATTTCTTTTCTTATCCTATTTATAAAAACGTGCATTCCAGTTTAGTTTGGTCCATGATATGGATCCAGTAATAGTGTAATTGGATAGGGCTTGAAAAAACATTTCCAACGATATATTATAAGCCCAATTCCAATGAATAATGAGGAAGATATGGCCAAAATACTAAACAGGACCCAAACCGGATTTTACCTACGACCCAATGATCATGTGGAGGGTCCAAAGGTCTAATCCTATTCCTAAACTAATTATGATTAATTAAAAGCTTTTATAAGTTTCTAAAAGATTTTAATCATCCTTTTTAAAAAGATAAGACTAAAGAATTTGAGTTAAATAAAAACTTTCCTTTTATAAAAACTTTCCTTTTTTTCAAATCCTAATTCTATTCGAATTTAAAGATATTCAAAGACAGTCAAATATTATTTTTGTGCCTCATAATATTTATCCAAATCTTATATGTTTGGATAGATCTTGAAATTATCTTTCCAATGATATATTATAATATTAAATCCGAGCTATAACGAAAAAGATATGAATGGAATATGAAACTCTATCCAAAACTGACACCCTTTCACTATTTCGGCCATATTTTTTATCCACAATTGATTTTAATCTGATTCCAATTGAGTTGGAAAGTAGACTTCAAGAGCTTTCCAATGACTTATTTGGACTTCTGAATCAAAATATATGATAAAAAAAATCCGCAAAAACTGTCTTGCAGCGGCGGACGACAGGTGGCGACACGTCTGGCGTCTGGCGACAGGTGCGTGTTTGGCGACAGTGTCGTGTTTTATTCCTCTTCAAACTCTGATTCTTTTTTATCATATCCGACTGATTTTATTTATAAATAGCCTCCTAAAACCTTCGTTTTCAATCATCAACTCTCTCTATCACCAACTCTCATCAAGAATCTATTGATTATTCTCTCTCTCTCTCTCTCTTTTCTAAACTAGATTTTCTCAAACAAAATTCTGCATTCACAAGATCTAGAAACACCTAGCAAAGTTCGAAGTTGCCTTCGCCCTAGACGTGAAAGTTTTTAATTTTTGAGGGTTTGGTCCCAAGTCTCTATTTCAATTATTTAATTTAATTGTTTGTTTATTATTTTCCTTGAAGTTACTAACGTGTGTATTCTGTTATTAGAAAGAGGTACGAGGCATCCAAGTAAGTGCTTTAATTGATTTATTGTTATTATGATATAGAAATCATGTCTAGGTTGTTATTTTGATTCCTAGTATCATGTTAGGATGTTTTATTGCTTCCTAGTATCGTATTTAGGGTGATTTGTTTATATCAATTATGGTTTCTATGATTCCTTTTATTGTCTTTCCTAATATTCATGGTAGTATCATGTTATGGCTATATATTTTATCTTTGATGCTTAGTGACATGCTAGGGTTTGTTATTAATCTTGTTAGTATCATGCCTAGGATCTTGCTATTATTATGCTTTAACATGATTATTTTAATTATGATTGTTATTATGATTATGATTGTTATTATGATGATTATTATGTTTCTTGATGATATTTATTGTTATTGCTTGATCACACCTTTTATGAATGTTTAAAGGGATTTGGTACTTGTAATCACGCTTATATAAGATAATTAATAATCTTGTTTAGGGTTAATATGATTATAATTCAAGAGATCGCCAATAATAGATTTGTTTGTGCATTAATATTTAACCAACATAGATAAACAGTTTAGGGTAAACCTATTGATTGCATGTTAGTCAGAAAGCGCACATGAATACGATCAGAATAAAGTAGAGGCCTATTATTAGGGCAGGTTCAATCTCTTTTAGGTTGGATTTGTACCTTCATCCCCAAACTACCAGTCATGGTTCCAGACCTATTGGAGTTGACGATCTCCTGGATCGTTAAGGGGTGTAACATTCACCCTGTGAACGGTTTACAAGTTCCTAAAACTTGTTGGCAACTCTTTTGCTCTAGCTTCCTTCCCTTTGGACGCCACCATGTCTTAAGTTATGATCACAGTGGGGTTCAAGTTTGGGGTAATGCTTGAAATATTCCCTACAGCTACCTAACCCCACTTGTCCTAAAAACTCACCCCTTGATAATTTGTTACTACGGTGGAGGTTCCCGAACAAGAAGGTGTCCATAAGTGTTCTAAACGGAGATCTAGCAAAGAGAAGTGGTAAATTCCCAAGCACTTAGATAAATCATATTTATTTTCTTGTTTAAAAGAACTTTAATTAATTAATTAGTGTTGTTTGATCACCTTAAAAGAACTAATTAATCAATTTCACGTAGTATCTTGCGTTAAATAAAGATTAGAATTGGATAATTAATTGTTGGTTGATCAGTTAAGCCAAGGCGAATATTGTTTATTTTCTTGTTCTTTTCACGAAATTGATTAAATAAAGAATAATGACGTTGCAATGTAATTCCTACGTGAATTAACGTGTGTAAATAAAATCAACTAACTTAGGGTTCGTTTGGCATCATTGTAGTTTTCCGTTTTTTAGTTTTTTGGTTTTCAAACTCATATGATATATGTCATATAATAAAACAAAAATTAGACAAACCCATTAAAATCATGATAATATTGAAAACTGAAAACAAAAAAATGAAAACACCTTTTTCTTGTTTCCTGTTTTTTGTTTTTTGTTTTCAAAAAAATCAGAAAACTAAAAACAAAAAATAATGCCAAACAAGCCCTTAGTTTTAGGTATCGCGTTGCATATATTGTTTATTTGGTGATGAAATTGTAAAAAAGGAAGAGCTAGTAGAGGCCGCAATAGGGCTATGATAGCGAATCCCCCAAAAGGGAACGTTATTTTAGTACCCTCGCTCCCGAACTCATTTCTGGTTTATGTAGATCAATTTCGGCATGGGTAAACTTACTAATCGTGCTAATTATTCCATGAACTCCACATGGAAGAAAGGCATGAACGAGGTTTATGAGTTTTCCCAATACTCATTGGCGACTCCTACTTGTTTCTTATAAAAAAAACGTAATGATAGAATCAATTCTAATTCAAGGTCCCCTAAACAGTTAGAAATTCAAATCCTAATACACCCTAACAAGTGTAAAGTCCTAGGCTTTTAAACGGCCATGGGCATCTAAGGAAGGACCCCTTTACGATGGGATCACCCTCCTTTCAGCGCCCAGACTCACTCTTCAACTTTGAGTCTCATTTGACAAAAAGTGTGGGCCCATTGCAAATACTCTAATATATTTTGTAATTTAGTTAAGTTTACCTTTTTTGTTAATTATTTTTTAATCTTACAATATTTGATATTAAAAAAGAAATGGATTTGGTGGGATTTACATTTAAAGTGACATTTGTATATTTTAGAGAGTCACACTATTGGGAAATTAGACTTCACTTGAGTTGCTAAATTGAGAAGTGGGTAAGGTATCACCATAGAAGGTAAAAAACAACTCATTCTGTATTTCAATATTCAAACTTGAGTCTCACCATTGGAGGTGATCTTAGAGCAACTTTAATAAAGTGATTTGGCTAAACAGTTTGGCAAATATTAATATTATTTTAGTTATTTTAAACAAATTCATTAACAACGAGCTTAATCATTAGAGCAAATCAAAAAGTAGATAAAATTGTTATAGCTTGAGAAAAATGACATGACATAACAATAAATAAGCCAAGCTATTATATACAATAATATTTGTAATGCTAAGTTGGATTATGTACACACTACCATGGTAACATGCATACATTATTATGAGAAGGTTTTGTGTGAGTTCGTTTCACGTGAGTCCGGTTCATTATGCATAATTCCATTCCCTACCCACTTTCACTACCCAAGCCCCTGTCAGCGGCCGACGACCTTCTCCTCCCAATTAACCCCCAATGCCAGCGACCCTCCCCAACTCATCCCCAAGCGCTGCCGCTGCAACCGCCGTCGTTTTCGACGATTCAGGGCATCACGAATTCCGAAAGTCTGAGCTTCAGTAGTAGTGTCACTTCTACTACTGGAGTCAACATGAATAATATGGCTGATGAAGAGATCCCTCGCTCTGCTTTGTCCAATTTTAGGGCTAAAGAAGAAGAGATCGAGAAGAAGATGGAAGTTTGTGAACGTGTTTAGGCTCAACTTGGTCGTTTTGAAGAAGAGACTAAACGCGTGGCTTTGATTCGTGAGGTCAGGCTTTAATTTCTTTGTTTTTCTTAAATTTTTAGGTTGAATTCTTCTCATCTGATATATACTTCCTCTGTTTTTTTAGTTGACACATTTCTATTATCACGTTTGTCAACGCATGTTTTTAACAATTGATATCTCTAATTATCGACATCGTAAAATTATAAAAAGTGGATATTAATAAAATATACATTGAAACGATTCAAACAAGATCCCACATGAATATGTTTTATGGTATCTATAAACCACAAAAGCGAGTCAAAGCATGTTGTGTGAATAGTGTAAAGTCAAATAGTGTCAACTAAAAAAACGGAGGAGATATCACCTAATATCACGTGAGTCCGGTCTATACAATACTTTGTGCATTATTTATCTCTATTAAACATCGAAAATTTATTCGGTATAACTACTATAATATGAACCAAGATTTTTCAAAGCTACCCGTAATTCCGTATAGCACAAGATGTAAAATGTAGTAAAAAAATTTCAAAAATATTATTTTACTTATTACTCATACGTTTAAATGACTTGAAAAAATAAGGGTACATAAGTTTATTTAATACGTAGTATATATATTATATATATAAGGGCTAATAATAAGTTCTAGTAATATAAGAGGAGGGTTGATTAATTCAGATTATTCAACAAAGTGTAATAACACGATGTAAAAATAAAGGTCCAATAAAATAAGATAATATAATATATGGGTTGATAAGTTCAAATAAGATAATGTAATGGTTAATAAGCTCAAATAAGATAGTTTGATCCGGATTAATAAAATAAGTGAAATTTAGGTAAAGAAACACTTTTAAAACGCAATGTGTGTAGTTTGTAACGTATTCCTTGTGTTTAGCCGGATTGCTTCAAACATGACCTAATATTAAAGCAACTAAATAAGTAAACAAGTCATGGTATTTTGCCTGAAAAACCAGCGTTAATAACTGCATGATATGATCTTATGAATGATTTAGGGCTTGTTCTCATTGACTGAAATGAACTAAATATAACTTATTAGATGTGAACTGAACTGAAAATAATTGTATAAGAACAGACCCTTAATTTAATGATACATACTACACATATAGGTCCACTCAGATCATCTATCTAGTACATATGTATACCTTCCCTATGACCCTATATATCACTACACTCTTAAGAAAAAAATTAAATTATAGGAATCAACATGTAGAAACTAATTTTCAATTGGTAAATTAAACTTAATTTATCTTAAAATTAATTGACAATAAGTAATAAGATATTATATAACATGAAAAGTTTGTAAAATATATAAGTTTGCACTAATCTAATTTTAACTCACGTTGCATGTGGTCTTTAGTCATTCCACAATTTCTTTTACACATAAGCTTATCTTTCTCTTGCAATCTAAGAAAGTCATAACATCATAAATGAAACATCTTTCAAACTTCCAACTTGAGGGTAAATAATTAGCATCAATCAGCTGCCACCTAAAGTAGTAATTTTTTCCGAACATCTTACTCCATACTAAATTTCGAATCTATCGTATTATTATCATGACATGCATTCTTGTTATATACCATAAAAAATGTGGAAAGTTATTCTATCTTCTATTGCCTTTTGCCTTTAGAATATATATTTTAAGCTTAGGTTATAGCTTGAAGTACAAGACTCTAGTTCAATTATACATGGAAGCTAATTCTCTCCTACAAAACTTTATATTTTTGCATTATATGTTGTTCCTTTTTTTTTAATGAAAATGTCTATTGTACAGTTTAGTACTAGATGTCTAGATGGGTACATGTTGTCATAGCCGTAGAAAAGGGAGTGCAAGATGACCTCTTGCACAGGGCCCCCAATTTAAGAGGGCCTAATTTTTTTTTTTCTTATTTTTATTTATTATTATTTTTTTTTTTATAAAAGTTGCTAACTGATTTCTTGTTTCTCACGCCAACCATATCAATGAAGCATTACTCTCCAACAATTACTACGCTCATTTTCCTCTAATCCTAGTTTCCATATAATTTCTACGATGTTCCATATTCTTCCATTCATTCAAGTTATTATTTTCATAAATGCATCAAGTTAATTCTACGAAAAAATTATATTGCCTAATTCTCCATTCAAGAATCTTTAACAGATTATTTTAGCCAAATTCAACCGATTATTTTTCTTGACGATGACAAAGAGCAATTAAATTTAGTTTTCCATAATTATTCTTACGAAACGGCTAATGTATTTTCGCACATATATATGGGTTATGTTCGTTTTTTTGAGGCAATATATATGGGTTATCTCCAATATGTCTTCAATCATTTAATTCCCATATGATACCCAATATACTATGTGAATTGGAAAAAATATGTGGTCAATTAGTCACATTGCTCTATGAATTATTTATTTGAGTGCTTTCTGCTTTGCCCATCCTTCGTTTGAGTCAAGGTTTTTTTTTGGACAGTTAGTTTCTTTAATTATTACTCTGTATTTCTGAATGTATTATTTATTTTTATTTTATTTTTTATTGAAATAAAGGTAGATCGGGTTGTATTAGTTTGAAATTATTACGTAATTGTATTATTTTTATCATTAAAATATTATTTTATTCTATTTTTTTTGTAAAATTTGAAATATTCTAAAAGCAAATTAAAGAGGCAAAAACTAGAATAACTCAATCATAGATTAAAAAAAGTAAAAATTTGTATAATTTACAAATTTTGAAGGGCCCCTTTGTTCTTTTAGAATAGGGCCCCCAAAACCATTGCAACGACCCTGCATGCAGTGGCGGATCCAGGATTTGATTAATAGGTGGTCCCATCATTGTTCATCGACCGCATAAAGTATCAAAAAAAAGTCAAAGCTTGTATAATGAACAAAAAAAAATTACATAAAAAAGTTCATTTCATAAAGTAATGCAAATTCGTATTACAGCTAAAAAATTATTAATTTTATTACAATTGCTCTCGACGAGTTTTCATATTTTGATAACGATTTACAATATCATCCATGCTAACATTCAAAAACAAATCTCTTTCTAAATAAGTAATCAAACAATCATTCAACATTTGATCTCCCATGCTATTACGCAATTTATCTTTCACTTGCGTCATTCCGGAAAATACTCTTTCTACACTTGCCGTTGCAACAGGAAGAATCAACAATAACTTCAAAAGTAAGTAGACTCGATCATGAGTTTCAAACTTTCCCGTCTCAATAAGTTTCGTAGAAAGTTCACTTAGACTTTTCAAATTCCAAAATCTCTCATCATTTCGAACATCAACAATAAAATTTTTCAAGTGAATGTTCAAAAAATAATAACTCAGAGCTTGAAAATTCAACGGGATAAAATTTGGCAAGTTGAACTAACTTTCTTTTGTCAAAAGAATGAAATCGATTTGCAGGATTAAAGCAAGACATACACACAAGTAATTCCTTACTTACCTCGGGAAATCGATTTTCAAGTTCTTGTAATTGAAGATCAATGACACTTAGAAAAACTTCAACTCTAAAATGATGAAGATTAGTCACTTGTGGACCTTTACCTCTATACATTCTTCTCCCAGGAACCACATATCGCCCCTCCATGTTTGGAACCTCAATGCCATATTTAGCCATAAAAGAAGTGACTTTTTCCATATGTGAATCCCATCCTTCATCTCTCAATTTTTGCAAATTAGTCTTGGTTACATCAACCATGACCATTGCATTTACAATATCTTGATCATGTTTTTGCAATGCCACATTCAACGCATTTGTAATTCCAAATATATCAACCATCAAGTGTGCCACAAACACAAAATCAAATGACATCAACAAGTGTGTAATAGATTGTGCTTTATTCGAATCAAGTGTATCAGATACTTCTGCAATGGAATCAAGTGACAAAACTATTGAAGGATATAAATCAAGCACATTAAAAATGGTTTTAAAGTGAGATCCCCAACGAGTATCACAAGGTCTACATAAGCCACGTTCTTGATTCAAACCAGTTCCCGATTCAATTTCACCCAAAGATAATGCTTCTACAACCCCTTGACGTTGTTTTTCTCGAAGAAATTCTTTCCTCTTAGGTGAACCTCCCACAAAGTTCAAGAGAGGTGCAAGTACATCAACAAAAAGCCAACCACAATCTGAGTTTTTCTTAGCAAGTGCAACTTGTGTCAATTGAAATTGATGAGCAAAGCAATGAACAAAGTATGCTTGAGAACATTCATTCAAAATTAGAGTTTTAAGGCCATTGATTGAACCTTGCATATTACTTGCCCCATCATAACCTTGACCTCGAACTTGAGAGAAAGTTAAAGAGTGTTCCATGAGTAATGACTCAATAGCAGCTTTGAGAGTCAAAGAACTAGTATCAGGAACATGCACAATACCAAGAAAACGCTCACACACTTCCCCCTTTTTATTAACAAATCTCAAACAAAGTGCCATTTGTTCCTTATCGGAAACATCGGCAGATTTATCAGCAAGAATAGCAAAAAATCCACCATCAAGTTCTTCCAATATTGCTTTAGTTGTTTCTTTAGCACAAGCATTGATTATATCTTTTTGGACACCTGGAGAAGTAAGTTGACAATTACCAGGGGCCATTTTAAAAACAACTTTGGAATACTCAGGATCATGGTTTGAAAGAAGAGTTAATAACGAAAGAAAGTTACCTCTAGACAATGAACTTTCCTTTTCATCATGACCACGAAAAGGCAACCCTTGGAACAATAGCCATTTAATGGTTTCAATTGAAGCTTCTAATCTCTTACGATAGGCACTCATGGTTTCCGCTGTTTGTTTTGATAAAGCGGTGGCAATGCTACTCATTTGATTCATGAAAAAGTTCATAGCAATCACAGCATTATTGTGAGCACTCTTGTGTCCACCAACATGCTTTACAATTGTGTCTCTTCTATTCCAACGTTTGAAACCTCCATTAATAAAAGCATCCACTCCCGCTGTGTTACCATCCTTAAATAGATAGCAAATGAAACAAAAGGCAGCATCTTTCTCAACACTATACTCAAGCCATGTTGGCCAAGTATCAAACCAATTAACATTAAATCGACGTTTTTTCGGCCCAAAAAGTGTTTGAGGAAACGCATGATCTTTAGGTTGACATGGCTTTCTTTGAATGTATGTTCTCCGCACTAAATCCCTATCATCGGGATGAAAATCACACATCCTTCTTCTTTTCCCGGGGTCTTGTGGAAGATTAATAATATCAAGTGCACTTAACCTTCCTTCACCAATTTGAGCACTAGGATCCAAACCACCTTGGGGAAAAGATTGTCCATCTTCATTTTGAGGGAAATTGTGAGATGGGGAAGAATGTTGTTCACTAGCATGATGTAAAGGAGAACTTGGTTCACTTTCTTGAAAGGGTAAATCATTTTGTGGAGGAGGAGTATCATTTTGTGGAGGAGGAGTATCATTTTGTGGAGGAGGAGGAGGATTTAGAGTACACACTTTTCTAGTAAAAAACTTGAAATATCTCGAGTTGTTTTTCTTTTCATTCTGAAATTGAAGTTAAATGTTGAATTAGATAAATCATACAAGAAGGTAGGGTTCTCTCAAAGTTAATAAAACTAATAATATTATCAAAAGAACGCTCATTAACCTCAATTTCAATCCATCCTTCAACCCCAAATCTCCAAATTAGCAATCACCATTCTCAATAGCTAATAAGCAAGTTGGACAACTATTATCATTTATCAATTAAACAGAAATAATACTATAAAATAATAGGGCTCAAATGGTCAAATATCGGCCACAACTCACATTCACAAATCACAACATTCAACCTCTAATAAAATCATACAGATAATCAAGTGACGATAATCAAGTCATAAGATTCAAGCTCTAATAAAGTCATACAAATAATCAAGCTCTAATAAAATCAAGAAATTTCACCAAAAAAAAAACAACTCATACAGTAAATTCGTGAATCGTGATATACATATAATCTGATAATTTTGATAATTAAACATTTAAACTGATGATTTGATATAGAATCTAATCAATTTGCAATGTAATTATGTAAATTAAAAGTTTAAAACTAACCTCAAAACAAAATTGAATTCACGGAGTACGGAATGAAGACCTCACACTCACGCCTGAGCAGAGCCTTGCTGCGGTTGCGGGACGCCGGGACAGACGACTGAAGTTGCTGGCGAGGTCGGCGACGGGGTTGCTGGCCAGTGGTTTTGCTGCGGTTGCGGGCAGTGGACTGAACTAAGTCTCACGCTGCTCTGTTCTCAGTCTTCTCACGCTACGCCTCAACGCCGCTAATAGGACGCCGCGACGGTGAGAAGGAGCAAGAAAAACGGCCGGTGAGGCGGTGAACGGCGACGGGGTTGCTGGAGTTTGGGGATTTCGATTTAGGTGAGTTTGGGACTTAGGGTTTTAATTTGGGGGAATTGGGGTTCTGACTTATGTTTTCATTCTAAAGCAAAAAAAAAAAAAAAAAATTGTGAGTAATGGGATTTGAACCCACGTCTCATGAGTGGTAGGATGGGAAAAAAACCACTAGGCTGCAAGCTAAATCCTTAATACATAGTTTTTTTTTTTTTATAAAATAATAGGTGGTCCGCGGACCCACTATGACTACACGTGGGTCCGCCACTGCCTGCATGTTGTCATGTTTGAAAACCATCTATCTTTAAATTAAACCTGTCACACTAAGGTTGCTCCATTATTAAAAATGGATTTATTAACAGCATTAAATTTGCTTTAGTCCTTTAATATTATGTTTTCTTCATGCAACTATATAAAGATAGATGAAAAAAAATAAAGATCAACTCTTTAAATGAAAATAGATGAATATAGAGTAGTATGGATCAATTTTAGTGGGATGGAATGAATATATAGTATTTCATCTGTTTTGATTCTAAAGTGAGTTAATCACCGAGTACGGAGTAGTAAAGGTAAAATAACCTAAAGAAACTGCTTCGAAGTTCAAATTAAAGCTGACTAACGAAAGAGAAGGAAATTAAAGGAGAAAAGTGTCAACTGAAAAGTAGGTGACTAAAAAGATGTTTGGTGTCTTATTCCCTAATTTTTATGTAAGGCTAAAGGTTCTTTTAGTGATTTACTTCCTAAAAATAATTGGATTACATGTGCCACCCATTTTAATGAATATATATATGTTTATGTTTAAAACTACATATACTTCTAATGCCTAAATTAAGTGCATAAGATTACAAAACAGACTAACATTTAAGAAACCAACTAATTAAAATCAAAGGTGTCGTTTATTAACAGGCAATCTTTTGACTAATTAGTCACTAATCAAGGGGTTTAATGCCCCATTATAGTCCATAAAGTTATTTGGTTATAGTATACCACAATCTCACTCAAAATCTGGTACCGAATACAATATCTATCATCAATATGTGGACATTATAACTAGCGTGAATACTAATTAAAGTCTCAGCCATAATGCGTAAGATATTTAGAGTTTATATACACTATATACCCATGTGTATCTATTACGCTTACATTCAATAATGTTTATTCTTATCAATCAATTTAGTGAACTTAGTTGTCGCTCGTTTAAAAAAAAAAAAAAAAAAAAAAAAAAAAAAAAAAAAAAAAAAAAAACTAAAACTAACTATCACACTACCTATTTCTAATGCAATCGAGTTAATAAATTTTATTACAAAAATCCAGTGCAAAATTTGTTCATATAATTGTCTTCAGTCTTCAGTGGTCATTGAGAATGCGAATATCATTTGGTGGTTGTTAAAGATGATGAGGTAGTAAACAATCCCAACTTCTTCAAAAACTAAGCTATAAGAATAATTTTATGGTAAAAGTGTGAAGGCATCTAATGTGTGACATAAAAAGGGAAGATAAAAAGAGCATCTTTAGTAGATAAAAGTACACAAATTAAACTTCTTTGAATGATATCCAACCAAAGAAAGTCACCGCACCAACACCCCGTGTGTTAGGTTGTTTTTAAGGTCACGGGTTGCAACGCTCTCCTTTTGCTCTTTCACTTTTGCCTTTTGGCGGTGAAAGTGTGGAACTAAAATTTGTATTTCGGCTTCAATAACTCTTCTATTTTGTGGAATATATTAGCAATCAACATAAATAAATTAATTAGAGTTATTATATTTTACTAGAAATTACTATGTATCATTATAATATTCTACATCTCTACGAGTTTACACACTATACCATATCTATTTACTAAGATTAAAGTGTATAGTCTTTGTAAATTAGACAGAATCAAGAAAAGATAGATTCATTATTTCTTGTAATATTTTGTTCATAACGGTAAACAATCTGTATATTTGAAAAGGAGTTTTAATACAAACTGTCGATAAGCTATTTACACATAATAATTACTCCGTATTGGCATTAGATAATAGCTTTAAAAAATATATAGACATATAGTTTTCCCTTTGTATGTTTTTCATATGGTATTTATATATTTATAGTGTCATATGACATTAACTTTAATTTGTATGACATTTAATTATAATTAACTCTATAATGTCATATGATTACTTTGTATGTTTCTCATATGGTATAACGTTAATCATTTAAAACTTTATACAGTTAGTTTCTTTCTAATCATGTTACATGCTATTGTTGCATTATTTATTCTTTAAAATATTTTATAACTAGGTTAGATCCCGTGTCATGCACGGTAATTTCAATATTTATCATTAGTTTAATACAATTATTTTACTATAAAAAATAATATCAAATTGCAAAATACGGAGTAGGATGAAAGTTCTGTAATTACGATTTTTTTAAATCATTACAGAAAACGGAGGAAGAAATGCATGCACGACTAATAAAAATAACTATGGATTACATTACAAAGTTATAGATAAGATTGCATTATTGTATTATATGACTTTGTTCCCGTCATAAAATAAATAAATCTTTGTTGAATGTGTAAAAATGAATATACTTTCCAAATAGAAAAGAAATATTATTGTAAAGTAAGTATTAAATTAAATACTTCTCTAAGAAGCTTTGGGAAAAAAAAAGCCCTTTTGGAGGGAAAATTTTTAACCAGGTTATGACAAGTGTCATTTCTGGTTTCGCCTTTAGTATAGGTATACTAGATGAAGCCCGTGCGATGCACGGTTTGTTTGATTTTTTTAAAAAAAAAAAATTTTGTATTAATGTGCTAAAATTTGTTATATATTTAGATAAAATTCCTAATATCAAAAGATAATATATAATATTTAATTAGTTTAAACTTAAAAATTGTATTCGCCAATTTTGCTTACGTGGCATTTGAATTATTTAATTATAAAAGAAATATAATAATCTCTTATTTGATTGGCTACAACAAAAATTTATAATACTATGTGGCGCTCTAAGAAAATTAGATCCTAAGTGGCTCTCTAAAAACTCGGGAAAAAACTCCCCTTTATATATATATATATATATATATATATATATATATATATATATATATATATATATATATATATAAATTAGATTGTTGCATTATTTATTCTTTAAATATTTTATAATTGATGAAAGTTAAAATAACAGTTGTGCTAGTAATGTTAAAAACAACAACAACAACAACAAAAAAAAAAAAAAAAAAAAAAAAAAAAAAAAAAAAAAAAAAAACATAATCTCTGGCCGTATCAACAATAATTGTTGAACATAAATTAACAATGCACTATATGCATTTTTGCATACATCACGCTCACTATATATATATATATATATATATATATATATATATATATATATATATATATATATATATATATATATATTCCTCACAAAAATTTTATGTTCATATTGAACCTATATATATACTTCACTATGATCTCATTCTTTCGTTTACTCGTTCATAATTCATATAACTTATATGTATTTAAAATATATAACACAAAAATACATATCAATTTCAAAACCATAATATGTGTTTACCTTGAAGAAATTTTTAATGGAAAGAAAAATATTACCACCAATAGATTTCACTTGAATTTATTATATTTTTTTATGTACAAAAAATGACTCGGAGCATCGACTGGGCCTAAAACTAGTTATTAGCTGAAAAGTCATTAAGGTGCATGGGGTGTCAGCCAACTCCCCATTATATAAGACATTTAATTTTTTCCTCTTATCAATATATATGTATGGAATACATAATTCACAAAATCTAATATGCTATTAACATTATATATTGATATTCCATCTTTTAAATCTTGGTTCTATCTTTCTGTATTATATATACACATAAATTAAAAATATGTGAAAATTATCATGTGGATTAAGCTAAAGTAATTTACGTGATTACCATATTTTGATATACATCTCATGCTTATGAAATCGTTACAAAGAATCCCACTTTTTTTTAAAAGAAAAGTCTCTCAAATAATTACTCTATTATTAGCATTATTGATCAATTTTAATAATAGAAAGCCTAGCTAGAAAGACATAATTTATTTTTTAAAAAAGGTATAAGGTTCTATCAATGATAGGTCCCTTTTACTCTTATAGTAAAAGATCAAGAATATAACATAAAATAAATATTCTTAGTAAGTAGCATAAGTAACGCACTCAAACCATGCATAGTGCCTTTCCTTAGCTACCACAAAATTATATTTGATTTGATTAGCTTTTTAAGTTATGCTTCAAAAGGTTATATAGTAGGTGGTATCAAATATTAACTTGATTAATTGATTTTTATTTTTAGAGAACAATTGCATGTGCCTTCAATTACTCAAGCATAAAAAAGCCAACACAACCCTAAAATCCCCTCAAAATAATATACATCGAATCATGTATATATTATATATATCACACGGGATAAGTCCTTTTGCTACCTTCTTACTTTTCTAGAGCTCAAAAAGAGCAAACCTATGCATGAGAGCCCCATGTTTGGAAACTCTAGATTTTGTAAAGTGACACAACTTGTCTTAGTTTGTAGACTATCATCTATCTAAAATGAATCTAAGAATAGAATGTAGACACAACTTTGCTTAGTTTGTACTCGTCAACAATAAATATAGAATATGATACGAGTATGCGCAGTCGGATTTTAAACGCCCGACCAAGTAGGGATGAAAGATTTAACTTTTAAATAAATCTAAAGCCTAATATAAGTAGTACATATAACTGACTGAGTTATTTAATAAATAGATTTTAAGACATAAATTTTAACTAGATACCCTTAATGTTTAAAATATTAACAAATTAAACAACGTAATCACTATAATAAAATTTTATTTACATAGCATATTCAGTTAAATTGTAGATTATTACTATAAGTTATAGAAATATTTGCCTCTTTTCTCTTCCTCCCAAAATTCTAGCACCAAGAAAGTGGCTTGCCTTCTTAGGACCTGTTCACATTTACTGAATTGATTGAAGTTGAACTGACTTAACTGAATTGATTGGAGCTTAATTGAAGGGGTGAAAGTAATTCGGGTTAAAACCGAACCGAACCGAAAACCAAACCGAATTAGTAATTCGGTTTGGATGTTTTAAGAATTCGGATTGGATTGGATTGGAAAAATTAAAAAATATGGATTACGGATTGGATTCGGTTTGGGGTTTAAAAAACCCGAAAACCGAATTTCGACCCAATACTTTAAGCCCATTTTCTTTTTCAAAGTATCCAACCACTTTCCCCTTTTATATATAAACTTAAAAAAAGAACCTAATTCTCAATTCTCCTTTCTCAATATCTTTACTCTCTCACAAAAAATGTAGTTAACAAGAAATGATTATAGAAATTTTCAGGGTGAGGTTCGAGTTTCGGATTTGAATGCTGCAAAAGAAGAGAACAAATTTCGATTTGGATTGGATTCTAATTTGAAAAACCGAATTGATTCGGTTTGGATTGGATTGGATTGAACCTTAATTCGGTTTGGATTTGGATTGAGATTTCCGAAACCGAATTAATTTGGATTGGATTCGGTTTTGGCTATAATCCAAACCACAAACCGAACTTTCACCCCTTAATTGAACTGAACTGAATTAAAGTGAGCTGAAATGAATATTTTATTAAAGAAGGAAATTAAAAGCTGAACTGGACTGAACTGATTGGAGCTGAATTGAACTGGACTAAAATTAAGTCTATAATGGGCTTCCACAATTTGACTTTCAACAATCACAATCTTCCCTGATTTTCAAAATATATGGTTGGAATGTTACTAGAATTTTTAACAAAATGTAGGATAAAATACTCTTCAACAAACAAATTACACGTGTTAGTAAAAATCGCTCCTGGTGTAGTGTTTACAAGGTTAACCGACAGAGAATCAGCAAGGTTCATCACTTGGCAACTACAGTTCCTTTTATTCAAGCTTTTTTAAAAATAAATAAATAAATTCTACACCATCTTCAAAAATCTTCAGGCTGATCGAGAGTCTTTTCTAACGCACATTGTTTTTTTTTACTCCTCTATTTTTCAAATGCCTTAATTATTGTATTAACGCTTACGCTGCTTACAGAGTATAATTTTTTTTTTTTAAAATTTTAAGTTACTTAATTTGATCTAACAAAGATATATTTATGTTTATAATAAGATATTGTAATTTTTTTTATTTTTGACAGGAAGAAGAAGGATTTCATTAATAATAGATAGCCAAACGACACTTACAAACAATTTCTAAGAAATTTAAAATTCTATCATAAATATATATCACCTTAGAACTAATTACATCGTAGATTCAATCAACGATCCCCTGAATAAAAAACTTCATCCGAAACAATACAATTTGTGAGTTAGCACTAATTCGGCCTTGAAATTCATTGATGCAGACTTGCTTGAGTGATTATACTCATAAGGTCCTCTAAATTTGGGGATTATGAAACCATAAATCTTCCATCCTCGCCAGACAAAAATTAACAAACAAAAATTAAACCCGCCCCCCCCCCCCCCAAAAAAAAAAAAAAAAAAAAAAAAAAAAAAAAAAAAAAAACCACCATCCATGCATATATATACAAGGGCTTCTAGCCTAGTCCATCTAGGCTCTATTTTTTCTTTGTAAGTAGGAGAGTAAAATATTCATTTGACATTCATAATATTACATTTTATGGTTTTTGAGTATTATTACGCATTGTATATTATACCATTAGATTATAGATTGTCTTAATTAGTAGTATTATAATCTCGCAGTGGTATAATATTTAATGTACAACTAGGTTAGCACCCGTGCGATGCACGGGTTTATCAATAATTTTTCTTTGAATATATGTTTTTTTTTTGTGAGTTTAAAATGTTCATAAGTTCAATTTAATTGACCTCAAATATGCTAACAACATACAACTTCTATAAAGATTCCAACAACCTAATCAACCTAAATTGTTTGTTTTTGCTCGGACTTGCTCCTCATTTGGATCAAAAAAATATATTAACATAAATTACCAAAATAATAGGCACCTGCTTTAAATTAATTACCTAAATAATAGCTACTATATGTTTAAAATAATTAGCATTTTGTTTAAAAAAAATAATAATAATAATAATAATAATTTGAGCGGGAAATCTTTTCATGAAATAGCGCCACATATGCAACTTTGAAAAAAGATGACATCAACAGTTGCTACTTTAATATTAGTTTAGATTTACATATTTGTATCATTAGAAAAATATTTATACCAATACAACAGTTAATAGTACTATTTATCTATTTGATGGTACTTTATACGCATATTAATATTAAAAACTTAGCCATCCTAGCTATGTATTTGACAGCACCTAGGCGGAGGCAACCAATGTACCTCTACCTTGTTATATATGGAATTATGGCGAGAAAAAAATAAATGATCTACTATTATTTTTATTTACAAAAAATATAAATGACTATGTCATAAAACTTTGCTTGCTTGCATGCTAATCTGAAAGAGTATAAAAAATATATTAATGAACCTCAACCATCAGCTTAAGATTTTGATTGAGATTGTCCTTTAACATGGTATCAGAGCCAGACGTATAATATTGAACCTTAAATGATTAAGGGGCTTTGTTTCATGTAATTTTCTGAGCTAGATTGCTTCTTCACTCCCCCTCACATAAACCTACTCAATTTGACCCAATGAACTATAGTCATTTAGGGACCTTACATGTGAGGCCGTAAGGACTATCAAAGCCAGGCCTACAATATTGGACCCTATATCTTATACCTTGTTATAAGCACTTTAGCTAGGTCTCATGTTGAAGAATAGACCTCCAAAGTATAACAACATGTATGTAAATGTCCCACATTGATTGAAGAAGAGAGAGTATCACTTTATAATGCTAAGGAGTTACTCCTCTTATTGTCATATTGTATTGGGATGGATACTTCTTTAATCTTGTGAAATGGACTTTCTCACTTGGTTGCAGGTGCGACCAAACTCGTATTTAACATGGTATCAGAGACAACGTGACATAAAGTTCACGGGTTCAAATCTTATTCACCCCCAACTTTCAAGTAGAATATTTTGCGCTGAGTATGAGGAGGGCTCATGCTGCATCCACAGTTCAAGCCCAACGAGCTCTTGTGTGAGGGAGCGTGTAGAGTATAAAACATATTTATGAGTTTCAACCATCAGCTTAAACTTTTGGTTAAGATGTTCATTTAACATAATCTCAAGATCTAAGGGTTGGCTACATGAACCAATATGAGGATTTCCTAGGAGGCCACTCATCCTAGTAGGCTAGTATTACTCTCAATCATTGTGTCTTATGTCAAGCAATTTGACAAAGTCTACATTGACTGTTTTTTGCCTACCGTAACCCACCTCCTATATCAAGGCTTGAGACTGGCAACGGGACATATTGATATACTTCACCCTTTTGTAAATTGCTATGTGCAAGATTGACTTGTATATTTTTAAGGTGATGATGAAACAAACTTGTATAAAAGACACAACTATACAAGTACAATATCTATGTACTTAAAATATAGGAAAATTTGCTGCAAATAATCCCACTTTTGGGGCGTTCGCGAAAAATAATCTCACCTTTAAGATATTTTTAAATAATCCGACCTTTATACCAATCCGCTCAAAATGGTCTCAACCGATCATGTAACTTGTTATAACAAGTTACATGATACTTGGCGGCTTATGATTGGTAAAAAAAATAAAAATAAAATAAAATTAAATTAATTTAAAATTAATTTTTTTTTTTGAGAAAAACTAAAAAAATTGAAAAACCACCCACCAGCCATAGCCACCCTACCCCGCCGTCCCTAACTCCCCTGCCCCGTAGCTCCGGCCACCCAGACCCCAACCCCAGCGCCTACGCCAGCACTTGACTCCCTTCCCCTAAATCATCACTCTGCCTAAACCCAGGCAGCGTTTAACCTCGATTCCAGCCGCCCAAACTACTAACCCACCTCCCTCCCCCACGAAACTAAGGCAGCAATTAAACCACCAACCCACGAAACCAAGCAGCAATAAACCCAAAAAACCAACCTCCCCTCCCCAAACCACCAACCCATCTCCCTTTACCGGCAGCGCTGACCTTCCTTTCCCCAAGGCCACTTCGACCGCGTCGTCATCCCCGACCTCGATTCTCACCGTTTCCTGGGTTTAGTTTTTCTAGGGTTCATCAATTTTCGAAAAGGATATAATCCCACCTTTGGGGTTTCGAAGTTGGCTGGCTGGGGTGGGATCCCGTTCGTTGGTGCAGTGGTTTTCGGGAGGTGGTGGTTTTAGGGCTGGGCGTGGGGTGGTGGTTCTGGAGGTTTAGGTGGTGGGTGAGGATGGTGGTGGCTGAAACTTAGTGGTGGTAGTTTTTTCTTTTTTTTTTTTTTTTTTTTTTTTTGGAAAGAAAGAATGGTGGTTTATTCTTAATTTAATTTTAATTTTTTTTTGTTAATTTTTTTTTTGACAAATTAAATTGTGACACATGTACATTAAACTTAATAATTTTTTTCTTACTTATTCAACTGGTTAAAGGTCACTTGGGACTATTTTAAGCGGATTGAGTATAAAGATCAGATTATTTAAAACTATTCTAAAGGTGGGATTATTTTTCATAGACGCCCCTAAGGTGGGATTATTGCGGGCAATTTTTCCTAAAATATATCAAAGAAGATGTAAATTTTAAAAGCACATATATAATCTCATATACTTCCTCTGTTTTCTTTTACTTGCAATACTTCCCTAAAAAGGAAAGGTCACAATACTTGCAACACACTATAAAAGGAAAGTTACTTTAGGGAAAAATTATACTATTTTCCTTATTTAAAGCACATAGCCCACTAAATTACACTCCTAACAACCACTCATTCTATTTTAAAGTTTATTATATCATGTAAACCCCACCTTTCTTAATTAACGCGGTAAAGGGTGTGTTGCATCTAAAAGAAAACGGATGAAGTATAAAGGACACTGCTTTTTTTGCATGTTTCCCCCAAAAAATAAGTATGACTTGCCCCTTACATTTTTTGTTTTTCGTACTCCAGTGAAATAACTAGCAATTTTATTTGATTTACTATTAAAAATTCAATGTACTAGCTAGGAGTTATATATACCGTAATCCACGAGAGCAGAGGTGTCAATTAAGAGTATTGCATGGGTCGGGTGTAGTCGAGTCTGCGTGGATTGAGTTCCATTGAGTTTAGTCAGGTCTAGCTAGTTCGAATTAGAGTCATATTAAATCATATGTCCATACAAGTTAAAATCTAAATTAAATCACTTTCGAGTTAAATTATAGACTAGTTTTTAACACCTTTATAATTAAGTATAACAATTTAACTAAATATTACTAAGTCGGTACTGGTTCAAAATATTGCATTATTTTTTCAAAGACAGACAATAGAACGACAAAGATCAGCCTTTTGATAATAAAAGAATTACTAAAACTGTGATATTATTGCCGTCTGCTTAATAGACTTACGACCAAGTTGGTAGCTAATTATTCCCTTTTTATATTAAGTATAGTCATCTAATTAGGCATGTTTCTTAACGCAATAAATGATGGCGACGTGTAGAGCAATTAGCACTTTGATACCTTTTAAGAATCTTCTTTAAAAGGGCTTTTTTAGCCAAATTTAATCACCTGGTTTGACTCGGACTAGTTGAGATTCAACAATCACGCCTTGTTGGTTTAACTTCATTTAAAGGGGAAAAAAAAAAATTCTCACACTTGATATGATTAAGTTACAATAACTGATCGGCAAGGTCTTGAATTAATGGTTTAAATTAGGTTTTGTATACAATAAGCTTTGTTTACTTTACTTTAATTTATTTTTGCTAAGCTTAAAAATATTTTTATTCAATTGAAATTATTTTTGCTAAACATTAATTATTTTAATGAAGTGAAACTATTTTTGTTAAAATGAAGTTATTTTATCTCTATTATATATTTTCTATAAAATTATTAATATTTACTAAACTATTTTTTTATAACTAAACTATAATTATTTTTATTTAATTTAAGTTATTTTACTTAATTAAAATTATCTTTTTTTGAACCATAATTATTTTTATTGAATTAAACTTATTTTTTTAAGCCGCCCCTTTTTCTCTCTTCTCTCTCCTCTCTCCTCTCTCCTCTCTCTTCTAGGGTTTAATTTTCTTGGCCGTTTAGGCCGGAAATAGTCTAATTTCCGGAAATTAGACTATTTCCGACCCTTTTTCTTTAATTCAATTTAGTTTTTTGTTTTGTTTTACGTTTTGGTTTATTTGTTTTGTTTTGTTCTCTCCATCTGTGAGAGTCTGTCCCAATTTTCTGGGATTTTGATTCTCATCTATGGATGAGAATTTTATTTTTAGGGTTCTTATAATAATTGAGAAGGTGATTTGGATTCCTATGGGTCTGGGATTTGTCATCAACCGATCGATCAAAACATCAGCGCAGATTGCGGAGGTCTCAATTTGGAAAGATGCAAAGACATCGAAAATCATTGCTCGCGTCAAGCTTGAAGCGGTGGAGTATGAGCTGTGCCAAATATGCAAATTAGTTATGATTTTGATTGTAAAAGTTATGATATTTTCTCTAAATCTGTGGTTTACAGATCCTTATCATTGTAGATGCCGTATGACTTTTATTTAATGATATTATTCTTCCCGTTCAAAAAAAAAATTATTTTTATCAAATTGAAATTATTTACATTAAATATTATTGTTTTACAGTGAAGTGAACAAAACCGGACCTAAATCAGGTCACAAATTTAAATCTTCGATCCCCAATAATAATTTGTATTACCCTTATAACTGAGTTCGCACCGTATATGATTCAAACACTCGTTTATTAGAAATATTTTATCTAACGTTTGTCTTTTTAAACAAAACAACACATGTCGACACATGCCTTATTTAGAGCTCTTGTGACATTTTGCTTGACGCTTTTAATAAATTGACAAACTGAGCTAGCTAATATCTCAATCTATAAATTTTGGAAATTTATCTTTGAGTTTTGTTTATATCCGAGAAGCAATCAGATTTATTTTTTGGCACTCTTCCACCACTTGAGAGTTCAAATACTTTACACTATAATTCATCTGAGGAAATTGCATGGAAAATTCAAAGCATACTCCTTAATTTGTAATCATATACAAGTATATGAATACAAGTATATGTATATCTATCAAATAATGTCAAGTTTTTAATCATAGACATTTTGGGGATGCCAACTAACTAATAATTAGTTGATGACAAAATGTTATTTTAGGGTTAATTACCCGAGAATTTGTATTGAAATAAACTTGTCTATAAAGTTTACTTTGTGGCTCCCTATCACACAAAACAAACTGATACAAGTAATACATAAAGGTGGCGTGGTTTAGATGCATTGTAAAATACAATATTCAATCTCTATCATTTTCTTAAATTCAATTTGGATTTTTGATCTAGCTATATGCGAAGAAATTAAATGGTTTAACTTTACTCCAATACATCTATTACTGAGCAAGTACTAATAAAATGAGGGAAACTAAAAACACTCATAAATATACCAAACGTCCTAACTCTCTCTCTCTCTATATATATATATACCTTAAAACAACTAAGTATTTGTACGTATAGTATAGCAATCAATTTTGTAGTAATTACCAACCCTAAATATCTCATGAACATTAACAAAAAAACCCTAATAACATTAATCAATTCACAAATTTGTGATTACTGAATAATTTAAAAAACGAAAGAGAGATTCAGAATAATAGTGACAAAATTAACAAAGAGAATCTCCAATAAATAATCCTCAAGAGATTCAGATCTTACATACAAATATTATGGAATATTATACTTAGTAATGCATAGAAAATGTCATTATTATAAATCTATTATTTATAACTTACTAGTTAGTCACAAATATATATTCAAGTATGTAGCATATTAATATCAATTTGGCATGGAATACAGCGTATTCTAGCTATGCGGCATTTGAACATTGTCCGTCACTAACCACCCTTGCGCCGCATAGGAAATATTGAATATTCTGTACAAAGACTGAATCTCGTGCATCAAAGCTTCTAGCGTAATCGACTACTATGTTAGAATTTTTCTAATCGCGCTAATAAATTTTCTATCTTAGGGTATATATTAGTTTCCTTTGGTATTTTAGAATGATATATTTTCTACCTTAGGATATGAATAATATATGTAAAAACTATATATTATTGTAGTTAATAAAAAAAAGGTTTATTTGTGTTTGTGTGCTAAATAACATAGTAGTAAATCCTTACCAAAATAATGAAGTATTGCAATTATTATGAAAAAGATATAAATGAAAAATGTTGCAATTATTATAAAACGGAGGGAGTATATATTATTAATACCGCTAGCATTTTCTAGGATCAATTGGTGAAGTTAAAATGTTTTTTTTAGTGTCAATTTGCTAGAAATAAATATTTTTGGTTTGGTAGTACAAATAAACTGTCAATTTTTTTGTTTATGTTCTTCCGAATTTATTTTTCTTAGAAAAACAGCCATAGGTGAGTTAAATTATTTGAAAGTTGTTAACAGTTTTGACCTACTCTATAAAAGACAATTAAGCTCATTAGAAAAACTTAGATAAATTAGTAAACAATACTCCGTAACACCCAATTAATAAAAATTACGTAATTTCCTAACTTATTTTAATAAAGGTAGAATACATAAATTATGAAGTCATGCACAACAGTTTGGTTTTTCAGCATAACCAGAGGCCAAATCTTAGTAGCTATTTTATGTTGCAAAGAAAATTGGTAATACGTAAGATTCCAACACATCGAACTATTATTATAATTATAAAAAACAGATACAAAACATAGATCTAAATAATTTATCACTAATGTACCAAATTTGGATCTTAATTAAGAATTATATCTAATGCATGTTAATAATAATGGAGTAACTATTCAGATCCCTCAACCACAACTAATATTCATCATTTGATAAAACATTAATATTTTGATGAGTTTCAAAAGCTCATGATTAAAAGCAATATAAAATCTAATCATTGAAGTGCAAACTTATATGGTGTTATTTAGACCTTATAAAAAGCTGTTGTTGCATGGGATAAATAGTTTGTGATGACCACTCATTTACAAAAGAGTCAACTTGAAATAGTCAATATTGTCTTATACTTTCTCCGTTCTTTCCATTCTAATCGCAACGTATTTCTGTTTGGAAAGTTGGAAATATTTAGACAATGATTTCATATATCTCATCACATGTGTTTCATTCTATATTTCTATTCTATGTCGATTTCATCTCCTAAAATATCGCTCATCTTCAATCGCAATCGAAAAAAGACGGAAAAGGTATTAAAATAAACATGGTGTAATTTAGGTTAAACCAGTCAACTGAGCAATGTTATAGTTTTCAAATATGACCTTGTGGCCAGGCAAAACTTTTCCTTGGAGCCACTACTAATGCTAATACCTAATTGTCATCTTGTTTGTTTTGCCCCTTTATTGAATTGCCTTTCCTTTTATTTTCTTTTTTGAAACAACATACGACCTTGATGTAAGGATTGAGAATCTCTTAGTCATATCGCATAATTAATGTACACTTGTACTGTCCGTTATCCAAAATTAAGTTAGCTAATCAACTATTTAAGTTATCAACAAGTGAGTAGCCCAGGAGGTTTACTAAGAACGTTTATGTGCCACATAAACCCCTCATCATTATAACACGTAGAATATCAAATGACAATTAGTCTAGATGGTTGATGAATTAAGCATGTGACGTTTCAAAATGCTGAGGGGTTTACGTGACACATAGACATTCTTAGTACCATCGTTTAATAGATTAATATAGATATTATCGTATTTAAAATTGCCATTGACATTAACAATCTGATAAATAAGCCTTTTACTAATGAGCATAATGTTTAATTTGTGTACAAGTGATTAATGGATGAGTAAATTTTACAATTTCAGAGTTTTAATCCATGTTCTTGTAAAAATAATCATTGAAGTTGTTCTTTACTTTGTACATCTCTGCATCAAAAATACGTTGTGGCACAATTAAAGAGTAGTGTATATATCGCATAATCCACTTAAAATATAGCATATACATACTTTATCACGTGTTAGATATGTATAATACACATGTGTTAGATATGTATAATGCACATTCTATGTCTTGAAATAACGGTTAGCATAATTGCACACTTGTAATGTCCATTGTCCAAAACTAGCGAAAGCTTAGCTATGCTTTGAGCAAGTAGAGAATATGGTAGAAGAGTCCATCAATCCTACGATTTTTTTCGGGATATAAAGACATTAATTTCTCAACTGAAGCTTTCTTGGAGTTTTTCCCGTATAAGATATAGGTTCACATATGATGTATTTACAGTGCTGAATGCCTTCGCCCAGAAACATGAACTAGGGTACTGCCACAGGACATCAGGACATCAATCCATACGGCAGTTTCCCATGTAAGGGAGAAAAATATATTGCCGTAAATAGTACTAAATTCAAACTGGAACCTAATTACTTAAAAATTGGAGCGCTGAGCAATTTCAAACTGGAGCTACGTTTGATATCCTTGTACTCAACACCTATCTGATGCACCAAAAAGCAAAACCCATGCTTCAGTGACGGAAAGTTCGAACAACCTGTTCAATGCGTCGTCGACAGAGTGGACATGTTGACAATTGCGATGAACAAGCTGTGCAACAGCACATATGACCACACCTGTGATAAATTTGTGTCCAAAGATATCAGTAAAATTATGCACAAAACACTACCACCAGTATCATAGCTTTAAAAGAAAACACCAAAGCATTTGGACCTAAAAATTCTCAAATATAACAAAAATTGAAACAATAAAGCTTTATTAGAATTTTAATTACAGGCCGAATTCTAAGATAATAATATCTAGCCATACCACACTAGAACTTTCTCAGGCACATATGCTCATGCCAATAGCCCACCGTCAACCAAATAGCCACAATGAAACTGTTCCTGACCTAATTTTCAGATGTGCCTAGAATGCAGTTTTTTTTTTTGTTTTTTTTTTTTTTTATATTAAAAAATAAATGACAATGAATCAATACCAAACAGACTGTCAAACATGCCTGCTTGAGATTCAAGCAGCCAAGATAGTAAGTAATTGCAAATACAAGAGCCAAAGAAGGGGAACCTTTGGGTAACATGGTATCAGGAATGATAAAATAAGAACGTCTTTCCATCACATCAAAGCTAAGATATCCTTGGAATCAGTAGTACACAGAAGAGTAAGAAACTCCAATTAGAGAAACTACATAATATCCATACCAACACTTCTTTACCAAGGGGTCGAATCTGCATCCTATACCAAAAAATACTCCTAACTTCCTAAGTATCTCAGTTATACAAGACCACACCTAATAGTTGTCTCTGATCAAAATAAGATAATAATTTTCTGCCTATTAACTGTTAAATTTTGCACAAATTAAGCATCTAATCTTGACTTACTCTGACACCTCCCTGATCTACTTTTTTGGGGTTACACCCAAAAAGATTAAATGCAATACAAGTGAGATGATAAAGGGTTGACATAGAAGAAATTGATGGCTAGTGGATTTAAAAGGGGGTATGGCTGTTAATTTTGAAGATATAAGATTAGCTAGAGGATGCCCCCCAAAAAAAATAAAAATAAAAAAAGGAAACTGTTCTTGGAATATGACACTAACAGGTGGAGGATGGTTAGTTTCTAAATAAAGCAAGCAAGCCATACACTAAATCTGTTAGTTCAATCTCATGAACAGCTTACTAGCCTATGACTCCAATAGCTCTATAGCTGTAAAGCAAATTCATAAACAGAAAATACGAACTAAACCATGGCCTTGCGTTCAAACCATGGTTAGTCTTCAATTCTTAAATTGCATTTAGTAAAAATGACCATTTGTAAATATCAACTACCTGAACCATAACATGTCAGAGTATGGTATCAAGTCAACCAACTATTAATAGTATCAAATCACTGCCAGGCCCCAAGCTTTCTGTATCAATAGTTACTTGCATGCATTCTGTAAGTGTTAACTTAAACAAACAGGTTCCAGCAAATACTACGAAGCAAAAAAAGGAGGGGATAGAAGCATACGGGACAAACACAGCATTATACTCTTGCTCCAGGCATATGACACAGAGATCTGGCATTAAACAATCTCTCTTAGCACTATCTGATCCACCTTCATCCTTTCCATCTGAAACAAGGAACAGAAATCATCCAGCAAATAACCAAATAGAGCATTAATGAAACAATAAAGGGATCCAAAGAAACTAGCATCACCATCCCGGCCTGATCTTTTTGCTGCTGCATCACGAACCCTGCACAATTAGGAGATATATTAAGTGAAGGCCTGATATCATAGATGGTGAGTGGGTTACAGAAGTTACAGAACCAACAAGGATCAATTAAACTTCTAAAGAAGGAACAAAGATGAACTATTGATGATTAAACTTCAGAAAAGATTCAAAAATAGACCAAAGACATTGATCACTGTTATGTTCACATGGGCGGACCTATAAAGCCCAGGTGGGGAGCAGTTGCATCCCCATTTTGTGAAAAAAAAAACCAGGTCCATTAGGCCCATGTAGATTAAAAGAAGTAAAACCCATAAATTTGGACTCCTATTTCTAATGTCATCACTTAAAGACCGACTAACCAAGAGTCCAAGACAACTAAATATAAGGTTTTCTTTTTTTTTTTTTTTTTAAATTGTTGGCCATCTAATCACCTTTCACGAGAGGTTAGTGCCCATATTCTAATTTTGTCTCTCCAACTCAAGAAACCCAGAAATACAAAGAGACACCTATATTTGCTACTCTCACATCTGATTTGCCACCACCCAACCCGACTTTGCCACCGTGGCACCGTCCATCGGACACCAATAGTGCCCCTTTATAAATTATTTTGGACCCCCATTTATTATTTTCTAGATCCGCCAATGTATGTTCATCCAGTCATCAAGTTCACAAATCAATTCTTTGCCAGGCAATGTTTTCACACAATCTTAGGTTTCTAGTGGAAGAAAGATCATACTTCAGCAAGGGTGAAAAAAGAGAGTAACCAACTTAACTCTATTGCCATCTAGCACCTATCCTTGATAAAATGTAGTTAATTTGTGAGTGGAAGTGTATATAATCAGCAAATCCAATGTAATAGAGAATCTAAACAAAGTTCAGACAATACTGTAGCATTCGACACACATATAACATAAAACATCTAACATCTAACTTATTAAAAAATATAAAGATAATCACATGCATTCCTCTGAAAGCTATAGACGATGAAACAATGAGCAAAGACTAAAACAATACAATTGTTGAATTGAGCCCGAGTAGGTAATATTTGCTTTAAAGTTGTGGGGTTATTGGCTTCTTCACAGTTCAGGTTTTTAAGGTGGCCACAGGAATTTAGTAATAGTGGTATCTCAGTCGATTACTACATTTTTTCTTTGAAAATAGAATTGAAATGATCGATGGTAAATATGGATGAGATGAAAACTAAGCTTGCTCTCTTTTCATTTAAAAATTAATATTACTGTATGAGTATTACACAATCTATCCTTAATATATATCACAGTCTTTTTAGAATAACCCAATATAAACTATGTGTTCCTATTTCAATTAGAATTTTCTTTTTTTCAACCTCAATCACATCAATCCTTATATCTCTATCTTGGCACATCTCTTAGACCTTTTTATTTTTATTTTTGTTGAGGAACACATCTCTTAGACCTAGATAAATTTTACTTCACCAAAAACAAAAAAAAAACTACCTTCAAATTATTATAATTTGGGCATAAAGCTGCAACTTCAAACTTATCGAATCCAAGACTACAAATGGCAGAAAAAAGGATTAAAAAATATCACGGTCGTCCATGGCAAGTCATTCAATTCATTTTTGGGTCAATTCAGGCAAAATTTAGCTGGGTTTACATTCAAGTCTATGATAATTGCTTTATTAGGATAAATCCATCTACATTAATCATATGCCATTTTCAAGTTAGATCTTTCATTCAGATATGGATCTTTATTGCTTGCTGCTAAAAAATTGATCAAAACTCCCACTGGGTCAAGACAATCAAATTGGAACAGTAGTTTTGGGGGAGGGGGGGGAAGGTTAACAATGATACAACACTTGAACCTATCATTCTTTTCCTTTTTTCACTGTATTGAGTTTAATATATATGAAATTACTTTCCCCATCCTCATTTTTTTAATGTTTGTGGTAGATAGGTTCAACTTTTGTGATTAATTTAATTAATTAAGGAGTCTTCGGAAATATAGCAAAAATATTGGATGAATAAATTTTTTTGAGAATTTTGACTTCAATTGAAAAATGATGGGCACATATTTAAAGGAAAAAGTTAATATAAAATTGGAATATTATGTATTTTACAAAAGGAAGCGTAAAGAATAGAAGGGAACACCCAAATGGAATACATAATAGAAAATGAATGGAGGGAGTAGTAGTTTTTCTCTTATCAACAATTGTCGCAGAATGATGATTTATATAAAATTTCAATAGCTTAATAAATACTTCGTAATATATTTCTAGTGATTGTATTCTTAGTACCATAACAGAAATTAAAATGACATATTAAACAGAATTATATGCATTTAATTAAATAAGTAAAAGAAGCTCTCAACCTATTGGGTCAACCAGAAAATGAAATTTGGAGTTCTGAACCTTTGTTAATCGGACTCGGCATTTTGGCCGCCGAACGCGAGTCGACACGACGCGTATGGGATTCGGACACGAAATTCGTGTCCAATTCGTCAACTTCTCCTCGGATTCGGCAGAAATCCTAATTCCCAAATTAAACAAAAATGAAGAAGTAAAAAGTAATAAAACTATAGGGCTTTTACTCGTGGACCTCTGGCGAGCCAAACACCATCCTGATTTTGCATCGAGGGTGACGGAGAAAAGAGACTCCATTGAAGTGCAGGGAGTTTTTAAGGTGAAGAAGAAATACGAAGAGAAAGACAAGAAAAGAAAAGAAAATGTTTTCACGTGACCCTTACTCTTTATGCTTTAAACAGCCTGTATTTTCTTTATTATTTTCATTAAAGGCTGTTTCTTTTTTTCTATACTGGCCCACATCAGACATCCTTTTTTCCTTTACTGTTTTTTTCATTAAAGGCTTCCTTATGGCTTACTCCGTAGAATATATATATATATATATATATATATATATATATATATATATATACACACACGTGTCCCCGCACCCGTGTCCAAATTTCGGTGTGAGTCCCCGAGTCCCAAAATTTTGGACTTTGCCGAATTGGACACCTTGACGCGTGTCCGTATCCGACACCCGTACCCGAGTCCTGGTAACATAGTTCTGAACCATTTCCTAACAAGAAGCCGAAATGACTACCAATAATAACCCAAACAGAAAAAACTGACCAACCAGTTTTCCACCTTTGCTTTCTCTAACTTTGTCCACTCTATTCAAATCCAATTTTTCATTCAAATAAACCTTCCGTGCCAAACAAAAGTTCATTTTCCGTTTGTAAAACACATTTTTGATAGATAAGATTGTAAATGCATTCCATCTTGGACAATGAAATATAAAATTATGGAGTTTGGTTGAGTAAGGGTGAGTATATATATATATATATATATATATATGGAAATTCTTAATGGTAGCCTCGTGTTTTTGCTTTTTCTCAATGGTAGCCAACTTTTTTTTGGATTCTCAATGGTAGCCTCCAACTATTTAAAAGTTACAACCGTAACCTTAATCATGGTTTTCCGTTAAAACTAACTTTATTATAAATATATTTTTTTATATTTATTTTTATTATAAATATAAACCAAGGTTAACTTAATTTTTATTACGAGTATATAAAAAAAAAACCAAGGTTAACTTTTTTAAAAAATATATAATTAAAAAAACCACCCCGGCCTCCTCACACCACCGTCTCCCCCTCCCTTACCGTATGTCGGTGCCTAGACAAACCTAGCCCGCTAGCGGCCGTCCAACCCTTACCGGAAATTCTGTCCCAACACCACAACAACCACCACCCCGAGACCCCACCCATCCCTTATACGGTTCCACCCCTTTCCCCCAAACTTGATCAAAAACTAGGGAGAGAGCCTCAGATTCGAGAAATTGAATGTCTTAATTTGAATTTACAATCCTTTTTCAATTTCGAAATTAGTATAAAGATTTCCAAATTAATGAGTGCGCGACTTGTGGTGGGTGAAGGGGGAAGGGGGTCGAGCCGTCGAGGCTCATAGTTTGGGGAAATGAAGGGTGGCAAGCTGGCAGCCATGAAGGGAAGGAGAGAGCGAGAAACGGGTTTGTTGATCTTGAAGTTGCCGGAGATTTTGTGGCGAGGTAGCGGCGGTGTATAGCTAACCTTAGAAATGGGGTTGCAGATCTCGAAGTTGAAGGGATGGAAATGGGTCTGTTGGTGAGTTTCCAATGGTAGAAAGGGGTTTGGAGGAAGAGAATTGTGTGGGTGTGGCATGTGGCTGCCATGACCATCTCTTCAAAGGAGATACAGTGAGAAGGAGGGGGAGAGGGTGGCTGGGATGGTGGGTATTTGGGGGAAAAATCGTGACAGCCATGAAGTGAAGGAGAGAGAAAAAAATTGAACATAGTTAAATGATTTTTTTTTTTTTTTTTTGTTTTTTATATTAAGAAAACATGGTTAAATGCTCTAACTCTAGTTACATTTAACAGTTACTTAACCTTTTTAAGTTAATAAGGTTACGGTTGCAACTTTTAAAAAGTTGAGGGCTACCATTGAGAAAAAGCAAAAACATGAGGCTACCATTGAGAATTTCCCATATATATATATATATATATATATATATATTTTTGTAAAAGCACACCTATTTTAAGAAAAATTTTGTTAAGTCTCACCACTCCCCGGATTCCGACCCTTGACTTTATTTTCCGGCATTGACTTGCATGTGCAAGTCACGTAACCCAGTAAATCCTCCCTTTTTCTTTTTTTTTTCTCCTTTTCCCTCCATTCTTTCCCCTCGTCGTTCTCTGCTTTCTTCTCTTGACGAAGCTCCAGCAATATCGCATCAAATGCAATGGAAAAACGCAATTTTGGCAAGTTTTTTATACGAATTTTCTTATTTTGTAAAGTTTGAACAATTACTTAAAAGCTTTCGAAAACTAGGGTTTGTATAACCAATTGAACAATAAATTATACGAATTTGAGTTTTGCAATTAGTTTTATGCGAATTTTAGGGGTGGTTTTGCAATTTGTTTTGTGATGTATAATTGTTTATGGGGTGTATTGTCAAGTAGGACGGCTCCTGTTAATTCATTAAGAAGGGACCAAAAATTCTTCTGTAGGTGGAATTTCAATTGCCAGTAGGACATCTTGCACTCATGAGAATCCTGGCAAGAAGTTCATAGCTTGCAAATTCTATAATTTTGAGACAAGGCATAGCTGGCAGGAAGTTCTTCAAGTGGATAGATGAGGAAATATTGGATTGGCAAAGAGATGTGACCAACATGCTTGTTGCTGAGAAGCAATCACCAAATTGATGAGAAGCAATCACCAAATTGATGAGAAGCAATCACCAAATTGATGAGAAGCAATCAATTTCCTCCTGCCATGGAGGACTCGTTGCATAGAAGAGTAAATGCGTGTGATGCGAATTGAAGCAGAGAACGAAGAGGGGAAAGAATGAAGGGAAAAGGGGGAAAAATAAAGAAATTGGGGGATAATAGTGGGTCACGTGACTTGCACATGCAAGTCAACGCCGGAAAATGAAGTCAAGTGTCAGAATCCGTGGAGTGGTGGGACTTAACCAAAAAAAAAACAGGTGTGCTTTGACAAAAAAAAATTATAAGATGGTTTTTACCAAAATCAGTTTTTTATAAGATGGTTTTTAACAAATTTTCCAAAAAAAAAAGGGGGGATAGTGGGGTTTGGTTGAATAAAAAGTGAATAAAAAAAAATAAAGTCTCTTGCAATCTTGCATCTCATTGCAGTTGTACATCCACCATATTTGAATGAGCATATGGAGGTATTGTACTATTGTGTGCTAAAAACCCTACCAAAAGATGGGATTCAATGAAGTTACAAATAAGCAATTCATTGGATGGTTCCATGATGTCTTGGGGGCGAAGGGAATATAACAATTGTCATTAATATGGAGTATGTGCTAAACCCAAAGTAGATAATATATGGGACAGAGGGAATACAAAGTTTCAGGCAAACATATTTGCTTGCTCACTTGTAATTTCAGCTTTCATTCACCAGCCATATAACTATCCATTCTCAGATCAAATACTAAGATCCTGTTTATACCCTTGCTTTTTTTCATGTTCCTATTTTACATCACCACTTAATGTTAAAAGCAATCAAAATTAATGTATCAATCTACAAGAATCCATGGAAAAATGAGCAAAGAATCTTTAATTTTCTATCCAATAAGCCAATCAAGTAAGTAAGCTTGTTTCTGAGCAGGAACAACAATCATTGTTTTGTACATTATTGTTCACAACTATTTTACAGCAACAAAGGTTATAAATAAACAAGACCACATACCGTTTATGCATCTCCCATCGACGTCTTCTCTCAAGGATAAGTCCAAGAGCATGCTTAGCAATCAGATAGACACCAAAGGCAGTGAATCCCAGGGAAGCAAATTTGTACCACCTGATGCATACGCCGTTTATACAGAGAGAGGATGCATAAAATATGATTGCCAAAAAACAAAATAAGAGAAAACAAAAAGCTGTACCTAGCCCACTTTCCAAGATTTACAATTAGCTGATCAATAGTTTTTGGAGAAACATAAAAAGGCCCTTTGTGAGGGCGCTGAATGCGAACTGTCCCCACATCGTCTTTGATAGCCTGCAAATGTAAAAGATAACACCAAGAATTAATTGAAGCCCATCAATGCAAACAAAACAAAAATAAAAATAAATAAAGAACGAAAGAAAATTACAGTGATCAAATGAAACAAGAACCTAGATACTCATAAGTCTAAACATGTTACATGTGTGGAGAAGGAAAGGGCGCAGATATATAATCAATGACACGTTCCCGTATGATTAATCAAAGAAGCATAAGGTTTCTAAGTATAGCTGACAAAGCTACAGACATAAGCTGGTGCATCTCAAAAGTGTAAGAAAAATACTTTCAAGATTCTTATCAGCATTGAATCATACCTCCCCTACAACAGTCAAGGGTGTCCCAGTTGGAAGCACTCGTTCTGTGCGCTTCACTCCCAACATCTGAAAAGTAATATCAACATCAGCAAGGACAAAAATGCATCTGGAACTGGAAGCTTACATTAAAATGAACAGATATGTACCTTAAGACCTTGGAGATAGTCCAATGTCCCACGGACAAGAGATCGTCCTGACTCCTCAAAAATCTCACTCCCAACAGTTAATTCCAGACCAGTAGCACCTCGTGCGCCCAAAACAAAAACACGACCTGTCCCATCATCCTTAAAAAGAAAAAGAAGAATTATCAGCTAGTTTAATGCAATGCATCATAAGGGTCTTCCTCATAAATAACCATGCATCAATATCACATAAGAAACATAGTAACAAGCTTAAGTTAAATACTTCATAGCCAATATAACAAGGATGAAAGTATTACCAGGTACCAGGGCACCTCCTTACTCATACATAGCATCAACGCGGAATCCTGTACCCATGAACCAGCGTCATTGTGTTTCAAGAAATGTTGCTCAGCCTGAGGCAACCACAAAAGGGCATGAAAAAAAATATCAATGCATAGGTATAGATATAGAATGAAGAACATAAATGCAAAATTCTATCCTAAATTCAAATTTCATTCTCCCTCCATCTAAAATAAATACTTTGTACCTTACATATAAAGATTACAATACTGTAAACAAACAACAATGTAGAAGAAAACTGCAAAGTTTTTAATAAAAACTATATCTAATTTACATCAAAGCCCTATTCAGCACAGGTTAAGCAAGATAGAGAAAGATAATACTACGTTGCTCATAAAGTGAATTTTAAATCGTTGCTGTTAAATAGGATAGCATGATTTACATACCGTTTCTTCCACCATGACACCTCGTAAACCACTGTATTCACATTTTATTGGCGTTTCAGAACCAACACGTCCAGAGACGCAGACAACAAAAGGTATAACTTTGCTTGCAGCATCTAGCAACAGTGCTGAAATTATATAAAAACAAAACCTCGGTAAGCAATTAAGAAACACCATTGAATAAACCCTTATCTCCTTAAACCCCTGCCCTCTGGCCTCTACTGATTCATTTCAGGTAATATCTCAATTTTATACTGATGCATTGCTTAACACAAGTTGTCAGGTAACAATATGGATATAATACAATGCCAAAGTCGATTAAAATTGACCAAGGAACAATACATTATATAATCCAAGACTAGTTATATAGCAAACTGCAATAAACAGGAATTTTTTTTAATCATCTTACCCAAATCTTTCAATTGATTAACTCGACCCACGGATTTCAAAGAGTCTGCATCCCTGCAATCATTATAATTAACAATTACAAGTAAACAATCAATCATATAAAAAATGCAATTGATAATCACAAATAACAACGATCGACTTAATCAAAAAATCCATAAAATTAACATGAAAGAAGATTAAAAACAGACCTCCCACTACTTCTTCCAAGAAGATAAAGTGCAGCAGCACTCAAACAACAGCTAATCCCACCCCACGGAAGCATAATTCATGAACTCGAATCGCTTTACAAAACCCTAATTGCATAATCCGAACAAATATACGAATTCATACGCAAAAATCACGATATTGCTAAAAACTCCAATAATGCTGAAAATCCGCCATTAAAGCCTTCTCCAAAAACCCGATACCTCTAGCAGAAAAACGCAGTAAGAAAGTTTCAAAGCTTGAAATGGAGGATGGCGGAAAAGTAGCGAGAAAAGAGAGCTTTTTGGGCCTGGAAAACGGAGTTGAAAGAGAGAATCTGATGCAAAGAGTAGGAGGAAGGAGAAAGGAATTGAATGGTGAAAATAAAGGGTTGCGAAATTGAAGCAGAAATTGAATACTGTCAGGTAATACAGAATCTAAATAGAATTGTTGATGATACTGCCAGAGAATTTCTGTAGACCCTGCAAGGAAAGAAATGGATAAACTTTGTTTTGGTGTGTAACGGATGGCGCAAATTTATGTCTGAGGTCGTGCTAGGCTGAAGTCGCGCCCAACAAATGAACATTTACTATAAAAAAAATGATTATTTATTTTTAAACATTACATTATATATAAAAATGGACATTTATAATATAAGAGTAAAATAAAGAGATTATAAAACTGGAAAAAAAATTAAAATTAAAATTAAAAAATTGTACATTCAATATTATATAAATGAGCATTTCAGTTGTTATGTATAACTAAACATTTCAGTTTTTATAGTAGATGTTCATATTATCAAAGAAATTTTATCAAAGAAATAAAAAATCAAGTAGAAAAAAATAAAATAAAAATAGACTTAACGAGATAAATACGAGGATCAAAGAAGTTGATATAGACAACATTGGAGTAGTTGGAAGCGGCATAAACAATGTTAGGATGATCGCCGTCTCGTCGATTCGAAGGTCATGCTTGAACTAGACAATAGCAACGCTGCCATTGTTGTGGCTCGGTCTTGAAAAAGAGGTGTGATTGAAACAAGGAGGTTTGGGAAGGAAAGTGGAGGGCAGAGAAAGAGACATTTTTGTTTGAGACAGAAACACCATCTTTGGGAAAAAAAGAGAAACTAAAGTATTTCATGTCATTAAAATTACATTTTTACTTTTTTTAGGACAAACAAGAAATTATAGTGGAAGAGAAAAACAAAAGACCCTTATTCCTTAAATAAAACAACCATATGTTCTTTTAATAATGAACAAAATACTTATGTTAATTGAACATCCTTTATCATAAAAACAAACATTTTACACAACTGAACATACACAAAAATTTGTATTAATTTAAAAATAAAATGAACATCGTACGACATGAAAATGAACATATATTTTATAAGAATGAACATCATAATGCATGAAAATGAACATTTGATTATTAAGGAATACAAAATTATTGTAAAATATGTTTAATTAGAAAATCTCACTACTATACTAAATTTTTGTTTTGGCAGCGACCTCAGCCAACATTAGCTAAGGTCGACCTTAGCCATTAACAATTGTAACGGATGGTGCATGCGAAAAGAGGTGGGCATGGGTCGTGCCGGCCCGTGGGCGACACGAGCCCGGCACGGTACACGCCTGCTAGTGACACAGCACGGTGATCGAGGAGTGGGTTGTTCCATGAACACAATTTTAAGAATCTGGCACGAGCACGACACAGTCCGCGGGCGGCACAGTAGTTTGGCCCGCCGACAACACCCGATACAGCCATAAAATATATAAATAATACTTCCTCCGTTCTATTAATATTGCAACAAGGAGGAAATTACGCATCCCTAAGCACATCTTGTATGCTAAATATCTATAATTGTGTAAGAGTAAAAATTATAAAAAGTTGATATTGTGAAAGTATTTTATGAGACGAATCCAGCAAGATCCCACATGGCTATATTTTGCTTAACGTATAAATCATATTTTATGGTCAAACTAGAGTGATAAACAGTGCAAAAAGTCCATTGTTGCAATATTAACAGAACGGAGATAGTAATAAAGAACTATAATAATAATAATAAGAATTATAAAAAGAACAACAACAACAACAACAACAACAACAATAATAATAACATAAGCATACATTAATAAAATTATTTAAATAGTATATCCACTTTAAAAGTTGTACAAAAAAATAAAAAATATTATAGGCGGCCCGGTGCCCGCCAAGCACGTGAGTCGGGCCGTGCCGTGCCGTGGGTCGCGTCGTGTCGTGGGCTGGGGTGTGCTAAATGGTGGCTCGGCACACACGACACGTCAAGATGCAAGCACGAAACGAGTCATCACCAAGCACGGCGAGCACGACCCGCGGCGACCCAACACGGCACGTTGCCCACCTCTACATATGATGTATGCAATGATTAAAAAGGCAAATGATGTATGTAGAGGTGTTATGGAGTAATTCAGATAATCGGATGGAGTTGGGATTGATCTCTGACGACTCATGTATGTTTAAATCGAGTATATTCAATTCAAAACTACCATGTTAACCCACCTCGGGTTGGATCGGGTCACCTTCAGGTCAATAACTACTAGGTCCAGATTGAAGTTGGGTCAGATCAAGCCGATCAACTTTAATTAGTTCATATTCCATTGGGATATATTTGAATTGGGTACAAAATGTGTTTGTCCGGTTTAATTTCTATTCTAATGACTTTGGATCGAGTTGGTTCATATTCGGTTGATTTTGATTTTGTTATTTTCTCCGTGTTTTAATAAATGTTACACTTACGAAATGCAGCTGTATTTTAATATGTGTTACACTTTCTTTTTTGATAAAAAGCTAAATTTTAATATTATATATCTCTCCTCTTATGACAACTACCCAAACCCACTACTCCTTTTTATTATTTTTTCCTTCTTCTCACATTCATGACTTTTCAATAAATTATGAACTCCCACTATCTTTCTTTTATAATTTTTTATTTTTCCAACTACTCCACTTACCTTTTATTTTATTTAAGTTAATAAAATAGTGTAAAATTATGTGCCAATCAAAATGTAATACTTATTAAAACACGAAGGGAGTAATTTTGGTCCGATTAATATGGTTGATTCAGAATTCGGTCAATTGTGATTCAGATTATTTTCGTGTTTGACTGCGTTTTGGTTGGGTTGACCAAATTTATTATTCAAATAAGTACATTTTTAATAAAACTGGAGTAATTATTAGGAAAAAATTACATAAATTATCCAAATTATGGTCATTCTTCCAATATTAAGCCTAACTAAGGGTTATTCTGTAGGAAAAATTGCTAGGAATAATCCGACCTTTGGCTCATCCGTCCAAAGTAATCTGTTAGAGATATGATATCGAAAAATATATCATATATCTAACATAATCCCACCACAAAGGCACCAGATTGCCTCGTCCCCTCCACTACAGCTACTTGTCACGTGCTGACTTATTTGGCTAAGTCCCCTTGCACGCGGTCCACTAGTCGACAGCACTCGTTAGTCTCCTTGTTAGGATTCCTCTTGTTTTGCTAGGCTAAGTGTGCTATGAATTTGGCTAAGTAAGAGCAGTAAGATGCTCACAAGAGATTTCAAAGGAAAGCTTTGATTGCTTGAGAGAAATTACAAGTGTGTTGGCTGAAATGTACAAATGAATGGGATAGCCTATTTATAGGCATCCAAGCTCTACCCTAAGTTTCTAGAGAATTCCTAACCTCCTCAAATGGAGGGTTCTAGACTAATAGACCCCACTACTCTCTAGAACGTTCCCACCTCCAAAGGAACATACATACAAGGAGGTTTCTACAATCTTCCCTAGCTAGAATGTCCAAAACCACCCTAGAACATTCTAGAACACACTACACTTATGTACATACATAGAAGACCCTAGACACTTCTACTATATACATGAAGACCCTTAAATATTCTAAAGACATCCCTTCTAGAATACTCCACTAAAAGAACACTTTAGAGAAGCCAGGAACTTTCTAGAAGCACCTCACGGTTTTTGGACTGCTCGCTGCCCAAACTCATACTTCGGGACCTCCATTTAGAAAACCGACACCTCTAAGACTTCCTTGGCCCAAAATATGGCGGACCCCAATATTTGAGCCCATTTGGAGCCCATTAGCCCGTCCAAATGGCCCATTATTGTGTTACTATCAAGTGGGTGTTCACTAGAATTACAAGGCCATATCAAAATAAAGCTCTTTAGGGGGAAGTTCTTAGCTGAGAAACAAGGCAGGCCCCCTAGCCCTGATTGTTGCCTTGCTTCCTAGTGACCCTCTTGACGCCCATCCTTGGTGTGGGAGATGTCTGGAGACATTCTCCCCCACCCAATTTCTTGCCGACCTCGGCAAGATCGACCCTTGGAGAATGTGCCCGCGCCCCGGTTTAGCGCATCACTTGTCCCTTTGATGCTTCCGCGCAACGCTGCTACATCCCTCCTTTGGACTCCACACTTGAGCTCCTTGTCCCATACATGAGACGTACCTTGATGCCTCGCCCTTGGCACCGAGTTTCCGACCCATCGTCAAACCGACCCTTGATGCTTATGACCCAGTGCCCACCATGCCTTCATGGAAGTGAGCCTTGCCCCAACTTCCTCGCCCCTTGAAAGCTTGATCTCGTGCTTGCACACATTGTGTGTGATTGCCATCACATTATGCCCTATAGTGACGAGCGCGACTCTAAGAATGAACTCCATGCCCAGCACCACGTCCTTGTCGTCCAAGTCGACTACCAAGAAGTCGACCTTTTCCTTCCACTTCACTTCCCTAAGCGGATAGGAACTTTCCACGCTCTCCCATGCACCGGTGTGGATTCAGTGTTGATGACTTTCAACTCGCCATCTACCTTGGTGAACTTTATGCCTAGGTTCCTGGCTTCCCTCAAGCTCACAAGGTTGTGTGACACCCCTGAGTCCATAAGCATCCTAGCATGACCCCCGTTCACCTCTCCGTTGACGAACACAAAGTTGCCCTATTGCTTCGTGCTTGCTTCTTTATTTGTCGAGGGTGCCTCTCCCATGAGCACTTCATCCTCGACTACCCCAGCATTGAGGATCCGCATATTGGCTAGTGTGGCCTTCTCTGGTGCGGACTCATCCCCAAAGTTGGCGATGTTGGCACTCAATTTTGTCGTTGTGGCCAAGTGCGAGCCATGTGCGGCCCTCCGCACAACCAGCAAGAGAATGGCTTGCGAGACTTACCTTCCTCGTTGCGATTATCCCCTTTGGATTGGGCCTTGTCCTTGCCATATGTGTCGTGCTTGACTCTTGATTGGAGTGATGCCTCCTCAACCTCATGGTCGCTCTCCTCGGTCGTCTTGCCCCTATCGCGCCTTGACCTACTTGAAACTTCGACCAAGGACTCCGTCATAATAATGCCTTCCATAAGAGTCTTGACTCCACGTCTCCTTAACTCTTGCTCGGCCCACCTTTGTAAGTCATCCATGAAAAAGATAAGGCGAGTCTTCTCCTCCATGCCTGGGATCTCAAGCATGATTGACGAGTATGCACCGATGTAGTCCCGAATCGACCCCGTTTGCCTTAGACCACGTAGCTTCTTCATAGCTAGCTCCTCGGAATTCTCTGGGTAGAATTACCTCTTCAAGTCCTTCTTGAACTCATTCCATGTTGTAATCGAGAACAACCCCTTCTTGATGTCCTCTTGTCACCTTCTCCACTATAGGATAGAATCATCCAATAAGTACATTTTGGCGGTGCAAATTTTGGAAGCATCATCCTCCACGTGCATAGCCTCAAAGTATCTCTCGACGCTCCATAAGAAGTTGTCAAAAGCCTTGGGGTCACGCTTCCCCTCAAATATTGGCGGCTCCGGAACCTTCATCCTAAGCCCCGACCCCTGTATGGCGCACTCGGCCACTGCCGCCCTACATAGAGCCACATCACCTTTGAGTGACTCTACTTGCTCCTTCATTGCTTGGAGCTTACCTTGAAGGGTATCTTGGATTTTTGCAAACTCTCCCCTGATTGTGTCGGCCACTTGAGAGACAAACTCATAGGCCACGTCCTTGGCTCCCGATGCCGCTGCCTCTGCCCTTACCTCCAAGACTTAAATGCGGCTATCGATCCCATTGATACCTCGTTGGCAAGAGTCTTCACTGTTTCGACGTGTTGTGTAATCCCCCGTATTTTTAAATATATTATATATGAAATTATATTTTATTTATAATATTTATTTGTATTTTTCTAGAATTTTTCAAAAGTTTCAATTTTAAATTCGGGTCGAAAATTATTTTGGTACAAATTATTATATGTACCTTCATTCTATAATTCATGCCTAAACAAACAAAACCAAATTCATCTTACTTACTTAATTGGCCCATTAATTTTATGAGGCCCAATTTTACTACTTACCCTACACCACTCTCTCTCCTATAAATACCCCATACATCTCCAAATTTTTCCCCACACTAAAAGGTTAGTAAATTCTCTTCTCTTTATTTTTCCTTTATTTTTCTTTTCCTTTATTTTTCTTTTTATTTTTCCTTTTCCTTTACCTTTTTCTTTTCTTTTTCTTTTCTTTTTCTTTTCTTTTCTTTTTTTCCCTTTCCTCCTCTTACGTGAGAAACATTGCTGCTGCCCCTATTCATGCTTGCTGCCGCCGCCCCTGCATGCCGGAACCCGGCGTCGACCACCTCTGGCTGCCGGTGAACCGCCAGCCCACCACCTATGGCTCCCTCTCCTTCCTCCTCTTTGTTATCTTTTATTGCTTAATGTTTATTTAATTATTTTGGGTTTTGATTTTGTAGTATAAAGATTATATTTTTAGTATCAAAATCATGTTTTTAATAGTTTAAAGTTATAATTTCAGATTATAATTGTGTTATAAATTTTCAGATTTTATAATTTTAAAACCAAGGGTTTCAATTTATTAAAATTGGGATTTTAGGTTTCTTATGATCAATTAATTTGGGGCATTTGTTCCTATTGCATTTCTAATGATTAATTAAGTATAAAAACATGTTTTTAATGAAGTTTTTATGGACTTTTAATCAAATTTATATTGTTGGAAATTTGTTGAAGTGTTAATTTGTGATTATTGGTTGTTTTCTAGGAGGTGATTATTCTCTATGAGACTTTTAAGTGATTAAAAGTGGCACAAAGGATTGTTTATACGAGGTACGTACATGTCTACTTCGTTGTAAGTAGTATCATGTTTAGGTACCAAAGAAAAGAACTTAGTTTCATGATTAGAGAACACTTGGATAAAAATTGTTTGGTTATACATAATTAATTCATGTGCTTATGTTTACGAGACATGTTTTGGTGAATTGATTATGTTTGTATGGAATTATGGATGCAAACATATTGAATTATATTAGATTAATTGTTTGTATGGAATGTTGATACAAGCATAATTTTATTGGATTGGTTTGTTAACCACATTTGGATTATTAAAGGATTGGAATTGAATGGTTTAAGTAAAATGAATTTATTAATTATTCCACAAGGTTGTTTTTTTATTTTATTTATAACTCAATCATGACTTGTTAGTATGTTGAGTAAAGGTGGATTAAGCCAAATGGTTAGGTGAGTTGACTATGTTCAACAATTTTGGATAATTTGGAAGTTTAATGGAATTAAAGGTCAACTTGTGATGTGATCACCATTTTCCTAAATAAGATTAAAAGTGAATTGATGTATGATTGTTGAATGAGTCGACTATTAATTAAAATTGTAATCACGTAAAGTGACACATGGATGAGCAATAAAACTCTGGAAAGCGTGCACTTCTAGAGTATTGACAATTATGGATTGGGGTACACGGTGGTAGCCCGTGGCTTTTTGAGGCTTGTTTGATCAACATGTCCTCTTTTCTTTGGTATTTACATTTTTATTTTACAATGACGGTTAGATGGGATCCTAGACTAACTTTGTGAGAATGGATCGAGTCGCGCCCATTCTTGCATCGCGCTAAACTTTTATTTTAAATGGTCATTTGGGACCAAAATGATTTGGTGGATTGGACAACCTCGTCTATTTCTTACTCCAAACTAAATTAATTAAATTAAATATAAAGAGTCAAGTGTTTGGAATTAGTTAGTAAGTATGTTGAGACAATTAAATTGTAAAAGTGTAGAGTATTGATTAATGAATTTGTGTTGTATGTTCATTTACTTTAATTAGTTGAGCATGCTAGGTTTTGTGCGTTGTAGCTTGTATGTACTCAGCTTTGCTGATTGCGTGTTTTTGTGTGCTTTCTTTTGGTCATGGTCTTCGCCTTTCAATGACCCTGTGATGATTCAATTATTACACTTGTATTATTTGGGAGCAGTATTGCACAGGTTAGCTTGATGATGTGAAGTTTGGGATTTGACATACGCATTGTCAAGGGATTAGTGTGATTGAGAGTACTCGATTCTTGTGTTGAACTTATTTATACTTTGCCATTCATTTATGTTTTGGATTTTGATTATTGGTTTGGTTTAAAATAAGGGCCTTATATGGTTCCAATTTGTAAGATTTGACTTATTGGTTTTCTAAACTATGTTATTTTACAGACATATGTTTGGTTATTCGCTGCAATACCTTGATAAAGCCTTAACGTTTTAACACGTGGCGGTAACATGCCAATGGTTCTCCACTATTTTATTTAAACTAAGTGGTTTGGAAAAGGGAGAATTATTGGGGTGTTACATCTTGCCCTATTGTCGAGGTGAGCTCCTTGATCCCTTCGACGTCGTCGGAGATAGCCCTAATGCTACCCTCCAACTTAGTAACACAACCATCTAACTCATTGATCGTTTGCTTCTTCTTCCGTGTCGCCTCATCGACAACCCCCGATTGACCAACACTAAATTCCATTGCAATCCTGGTTTCCTACTTTAGCACTTCGTCCACACAACAACTAGCACCCAACGCAACAGACCGCCTTCGATCGACGTTGCTCTGATACCACTTGTCACGTGCTGACTTATTTGCCTAAGTCCCCTTGCACGCGGTCCACTAGTTAGGACTCCCCTTATTTTTCTAGGCTAAGTGTGCTACGAATTTGGCTAACTAAGAGAAGTAAGATGCTCACAAGAGATTTCAAAGGAAAGCTTTGATTGCTTGAGAGAAATTACAAGTGTGTTGGCTGAAATGTACAAATGAATTAGATGACCTATTTATAGGCATCCAAGCTCTACCCTAAGTTTCTAGAGAATTCCTAACCTTCTCAAATGGAGGGTTCTAGACTACTAGACTCCACTACTCTCTAGAACGTTCCCACCTCCAAAGGAACATACATGCAAGGAGGTTTCTAAAATCTTCCCTAGCTAGAATGTCCAAGACCACCCTAGAACATTCTAGAATACACTACTCTTATGTACATACATAGAAGACCCTAGAAACTTCTAGTATGTACATGAAGACCCTTGAATATTCTAGAGACATCCCCTCTTGAATATTCCACCAAAATAACACTTTAAAGAAGCCCGAAACTTTCTAGAAGCACCTCACGTTTTTCGGACTGCCCACTGCCCAGAATCATACTTCGAGACCTCCGTTTGGAAAACCAACACCTCCATGGTATTCATTGGCCCAAAATATGGCGGACCCCAATATTTGAGCCCATTTGGAGCCTATTAGCCCGTCCAAATGGCCCATTGTCATGTTACTGTCAAGTGGGTGTTCACTAGAATTACAAGGCCATATCAAAATAAAGCTCTTTAGGGAGAAGTGCTTAGCTGAGCAACAAGGCAGGCCCCCTAGCCTCAATTGTTGCCTTGGTGCCTAGTGACCCTCTTGACGCTCATCCTTGGTGTGGGAGATGTCTCGTGACATATCGCTTTTCTTAACAACTAGTAAAAGAAGCATGGGTGGTGTAGGGAATAGTTTCAAGCCTTTAAAAATCCCACTAGCTTGAACCCCACTGTGATCATACACTAAAGTACGGTGGCGTCCAAAAGGGAAGAAGATAGAGCAAAAGAGTCGCCAACAAGTTTTTAAGGAACTTGTAAACCGTTCATAGGATGAAGGTTACACCCCTTAACGATCCAAGAGATCGCCAACTCCATAAGGTCATGAACCAAATAAGGGTTCAGGGATGATGGTACAAATCCAACCTAAAAGAGATTGAATCTGCCCTAATAATAGACCTCTACTTTATTCTGCTCGTATTCATGTGCGCTTTCTGACTAACATACAATCAATAGGATTAACCCTAAACCTGTTTAATCTATATTGGTTGAATTTTAATGCACAAATAAACTATTATTGGTGATCACTTGAATTTATAATCACAATTAACCTAACAAGATTATTAAATTATCTTCTTAAGCGTGGTTGCAAATACAAATTTCTTTTAACCTGCAATAAAGGTGATCAAGCAATAACAATAAATATGCATATCAAGCAACATAATAAATAATCAACATCATTAATAATAATAATATCCAATATTAGGGAGAAAATAGAAAGCATCATACTTTTAATCATACTTAATATTAAAGATACCCTAGACATGATACTAGGAATCAAAAATAACAATCTAAGCATGATATCTACATCACAAAATCAATTAAACCATTCAAAGTACTTACTTGGATGCCTCGTTCCTCTTTCTAATAACAAAATACACACGTTAGTAACTTCAAGGAAAATAATAATCAAAGCAATTAAATTAAATAATTGAAAGAGAGATTTGGGATCAAACCCTCAGAAATTAAAACCTTTCACGTCTAGGACGAAGGCAACTTCGAATATGGCTAGGTGTTTCTAGATCTTGTGAATACGGAATTTTGTATGAAAAAGCAAGGAAGAAAGAATGATAAAGAATTAGTGTTATTGAAAATTGATGAATGAATGATGTAGATGAATGAAGAGAGTTGATGAATGAAAAGAGTTGATTATTGGTAATTCATAAAGTGATTGTTGATGAATGATAATTGTAGATGATGAATGAAAACGGAGTTTATCAAAACTTAAGAATAAAGAGAATTGGTGAATGAAAACAGAATTTTTGATACGATATTTATAGAGAAAAACATCCAAAAAAGATTATTTATCAAAACAGAGTCTGAAGATCGAAAAACTAACTTGGCGCCAACCCTGGCTCATTGGCGCCAGGACCAGTGGCTAGCGCCAGGCGCCAATGGTTGGCGTCTTGCGCCAATCCTGGTTCCAGGCGCCAAGGCCTGGGGTTGGACGCCAATTTGGATTTCAATGCGTTTTCGAAAATCTGATAAATTTCCCGTACTGGAAGATAAAATAATATAATTTCAGTCGAAAATGCTATTTGATCTTGAGTAAAACTCTGAAGAATCCTAATTGAATTAAGAATGATAAGACCTTCTAGAATGTTCTAGAAGACCAAAACCATTCCTAATTACATTAGGAATGCTAAATCATATTAGGCCCTCCCCTAGATCATTGGGCCGTACTTAAAGCTCAAACCGGGCCCAGTTTAGTAAATTGGCCATAACTTCCTCAATATTCATCGGAATTGGGCTTATAATATATCGTTGGAACGGTCTTTGCAAGCCCCATCCAACTACACCACTATTGGACCCATATCATGGACCAACCAAACTGAATTGGCTGTTTTCTTAAAATAAAGTTTTCAAAAACAGAGAGAAGAGAAAAGAAAAGAAATAAAACTTTCCGCAACACTAGACCTTTCCACACTTTCGTTTCATTCGATTATGATTCGACGTGAAAGGCACTCATCACTGGGTTTGGTTTTGGGGAGACACAAATGGGTGTCTACAGAAGCCCCCACTTTGACTAAGTTTGGAGAAACGCAAGTTTCGAAAGTGAAAGTCAAAGTATCGATAGGGACGGAGAATGATTCAAAACGTTCTGCGATCCTAAATCAATCTTGTAACGCCGATACCTGCAAAACTAGCATTAGTTAAACAGATAAAAGAGTTAAGAAACGCGTATCTTGCACCGTCGAGCACACGTCTCTGAAAGTAACCGATTTGTTGCTGCTTTACTGTTGTTTTGATGACCTCCTACAAGCTAGAGAATGCCATCCCGCTTGAAAACCGCTACGCCCATAACTGCTTCCAAATTAGAAGCTTGCTTCGCCTGAAACTACCCTCTCTGCTGTGATAATATTCCACGTCCAAGGGAATACCATCAAAGATTATTTCTCTTGAAACAATCCTCATTTTTTTTTTGTGACAACCCTCCACAATCTAGGGAACGCCATCTTGTTGTTTGTTTTGACGATCTTCCACAATCTAGGGAACGCCGTCGATCAATGTTGTTACATCTTGAGCCTTTTCTTGAATCATAGTGACAACCTTTCCAATCATAGCAAAAGTCGTCGAAGACTGCCCATCTCGTGCTATCTTCTCAAATCTCGGGTGACAACCTCCACAATCTTAGCGAATGCCGTCGAAGACCGCCCATCTTGTGCTATCTTCTCAAATCTTTGGTGACAACTTCCACAATCTTAGAGAGTGTCGTCGAAGACCGCCCATCTCGTGCTATCTTCTCAAATCTTGGGTGACAACCTCCACAATCTTAGCGAATGTTGTCGAAGATAACTTTTCTTGAAGTCATCCTCAGTTGTTGCGATAATTTTCCAAAGAAAATTACTGAAGACCAACACTTGTCGGTCTTTAAAGCTCGCTCGAACTTTGCTTCCGCTATGCCTGTACGTCGGCGCTCTCGTTGCTTTGAACCTATACGACGGTGTCCTTTTGCGAATGAACCAGTATGTCGGTGCTTTTTGCTAATGAGCCAATTCTTAGGCGCCTTAAGCTAAGTGAGACGATCTTTCATCAGGTCGATCACTTACTTGCTGTTGTAATCAAATCGACTACTCAATCATGTCAATATTGCTTATAGGGGCTAACTGGCGTACCAAGGAACCCAAAAATATACTGCAGAAGGCTAGCACAACCCCAACAGGTGGCTGGCTGCTTTGGCGTCGCCGAAAATCAATCAGCGCCAAACATATGGCATTAGCGCCAGGCGCTGGAATTGGCATCTGGCGCCAAGCACAGAAAGTGACGCCAATTCCTAGGGACTGGCGCCAGCACGGGTTCTTCTTTAAATTCAATTTTTCGTTTTGTTTCTTGCTATGTTCGTCGCGAACGCTGCGATAGGGTATTCCCTGTTCATGCTGCACCTGTATTTATTTTGGCTATAGAACTTTGCCAATCTTTTTAATCATCTTAGGGTTGACCTAAGGTTTAGCATTTCTTGACTCATCGACTTGACACGACTCAAGGTATAAACTTGACTCGATGTGATTGACCAACTCGAGGTTGACTCGACTTAAAGTGAAAAGACACGTGTGACTCAAATCAAAGTGATATGGCATGACATGACTCAATGTGTACATGACTCGTGTGTGCATTGTAATGTGATCGTGCGACTCGAAAAAATGCAAAAATTTTCCGTCATTTTTGTGGAGGGTACCGACTTTCTCCTGAAAAGGAAAGACGCGAAAAAGAATCGAAAGTTTGAAGATGCATGTTGAATGAGCTTAATCAAATGTCATTCGATACTATCTCTCAAGGTTCAAGGATTAATCCATCCTAGGCTATCTTAACTGTTGACTCAATGATGAAAGCATTTGGGTAACTTAGGCACGGAGGCTAAGTACTTCATGCTTCGTGATGCAATGATGAGTGATGTTGACGAAGCATGCTTCAACGTTATGATTTCATGGCAAAGGGTTCCTAAGGGAAATATATTTGGTCATGTGTCTGTGCGGTGTGTGATAGTGACACTAAAGCTAGGCCGCAAGAGCTAAGTGTGTGGAAAAATATATTGAAAAGAGTCAAATGGTGGTGACTCTTAGGCTAGGCAAGCTAATGCTATAGGGATCAAGCCCCCAAGTCTAGCTCTAAGTGAAAAGGGATGAGCATTGGAGATTCCTTGATATGATCATGGTGTAAGTGTGTGAATGTGAATATGAATGCATGTTTATTACGACCGCACCTCGATGTGAGGTTGCCTACGTATCCGTTAGGAATCAGGCCGAACGTAGCTCTAGCCAAACCTCGCACAAGTGTGTATACCTCAAAAAAGGTCTTTTTAAGGGTTGTAACGTGGTTAGGCTAAAGGTTTAAAGAAGAATGGGATAAAGGCTCAAGACCCTAGATAAGCCCCCAAGGTGTGCAACCTTGCATTTGAATACTTGTATTTATGCTTGAGTTTCTACTCTTTTTAGCTCTTTTTGCTTTGGAATTTATTTTTCTTTTGCAAGTGTGGGCAATCCCGATCATGCGGTCTATCACTCACTTGGCATTCATGTTTCTCAGGCACGGTACCGAGCACTCGATAAGAGACGCAATCTGAGACGTGTTCTTATCGAAGATATTTTCATATCAAAGACATTGGAACACTTACCCTTTTGTACGCTTATTTTTATTTTTTTTCTTTTGCTATCTTTTGAATTTGCTCAAGCTTTCTTTAGAATTGCATAAGTTGCACACCATCTGTCCCAGGGTTAGGTAGATGTAGGTTGAAAAAAGAAGGGTCTATCGTTAGACGAGGCTCAAAGTGGTTTATGAAGAAAGGATGTGTAAATTGAAAGGCGAAAGGAGATATGATGTGGCTACAAGGGGTGCCTCAAATCATTGGTATACCTTGTGCTTAATTCGACATGGATTTTTTTCTTTTTTTTTCTTTTTTTTTTTGAATGCAATGTAATGAAATGATCATATGCAAGGAAATAAATGCTCATTTTAAAAAAGGGAAAAAGGAAAAATCTACAAAATTAATCTAAAGGAAAAGAAAAGGTGCCTATGCTAGACTTATTGGGGAAGGAAAAGATGAAAAAGAAATAGAAAAAAGAGGCCATGAAATCTTGTCGTTGAAGCTCGCCTCTTGTCTTGTGTCATTTGCTTCATCATCACCCAGTCTTCTTGTTAACTGGAGGCATGGGAAGCTTGTTATTATCAATGAAATATTGGATAGCCTCCTTTAGCTTCCAACAGCTCTCAGTAGTATGACCACTACCTTGATGGTACTTGCAGTGTTCGTCTGGATTCCAACTAGACAATCTCTTTTCAGGTGCGGGATCTTGAATAGGTCCAATGGGAGTATTGAGTCCTTTGGCATGGAGTCGATCGAAGGCAGTATCGTAGCTCATCCCAATGGGGGTGAAGTCTTTCCTTAGTTGCTTCTTAGATCCTTGGTTATCTATGGCTAAAACTTCACTGAGATCAAAGGTACTAACATTGTTACTAGAGTGGGCGTTTTCGAAAGAAGAAGGATTGTCGTTCTTCTTTTCTTTCCAGCCACCGTGGTTACTATTGTTAGTAGCTTTTTGCTTTGCAAGGTCATCTTCGATTTCAATTCCGATGTCATAAACGGCCTTGAAAGTATTAAAATTGTGTTGATATTTTAGGTGCTTTGAATACTTTTCTTGGAGATTCTTGATAAACATCCTCACAGATTCCTTTTCGGTGGGGACTTCAATCATCTTAGCGGAATTTTCCCTCCATTTATTAAAGAAAGAAGTAAAGCCTTCATTTTCTTTTTGTCTTAGAATCTCAAGTTGTCTATGATCGGTTTCAACTTGGATATTGCACTTGTACCTATCAACGAAAGCGTTTGCTATTGATTCCCAGGTAGAGGTTTTCTCCTTGTGAAGGGAGAAGAACCATTGTTGGCAAACAGTTTCAAGAGATAGTGGGAACAGAGAGGGGAAAACCTTCTTATCGATACCCTTAATGGTCATTATAGTTTCAAAAGCTCTTAGATGGAAGTAAGGGTTATCTGTTGCTTTGAATTTAGGGATGTCAATGGCGTTGAACTTATGCGGAAGAAGTTCTTTGTCCAGCGAGACCCCTTGCGAAATCATGCCCTGAAATTTATAGTCACTAGATAGCTTTCTTAGACTCTCTTGCATGAGATCCATCCGTTGTTGCTTCACGGGATCATCGACCTTAAGTGTGAGGAGCTTCAGTGTTTCAGTCATGGTAACCAATTGGTTCCTAATCTCATTGACTTCTTCTTGAGTTGCCATTATCTTCTTAGCCTTCCTCTTTTAACGGATTGGTTTATCAAAAAGAGAGACTTGAATAAAGAGGTTATCCTTGATTAATCGCCCTTCTCTCCTCGACCAAGCACTGTGGAAAAGGAACTTGGGGATACTTATTGTTATTTGACTCAAACTTTATTCAACATGCAATGAATGGAGGAGGTGAAGAAAGATGGAAGAATGTGAAGAAAGATTTAGATGGAGGTGGAGGGATATGAAGAATTAGGAGTAGAATGTACCCTAACTCAAATGACGGAAAAGACCGGCTCATGCATGAACCTAAGACATGGCCATGGTGATGTGTACTCAAAGTGTGTGCTAATACTAGTGAGTGTAGGTGACATGTTAAGACTCGTGTCATGACCATGTGGCTAGACTATGTGACCAAGACTCGATTAATGACCTGACAAGGTGTTATTGACAGCGGAAATTAACCGAATTAATTAGCAAACTGGTTAATTAGACATTAGGTGATGACTCGACAAATAATCCGAACTGTCGGCCAAGCGACAAGACTGGCGTCACAATATGGTGGTTGGCGCCAGACTTTTTAGTGAATGTTTGGCGCTACACAACATATAGTGGCGCTACAGCTCAGATTTTTGCACCAATATTGGAGCCTCGGTCTGGGACTGTTTTCGGTATTATTAGTCAACTGGGGTATGCCTAAAGTCGTACTAGGTCGATTCCGATTAAAAGAAGAAAAAACTGTATTGACTCAAATCAAGTAATTAATTAATTAGTTAGGCAAAGTTCTTTAAGTCATTAATTATAATCTCAACACAAATCAACAAATGGTTAAGAGGAACATAGAATATATATGCACAACAAATAATGCACAATTAGTCAAGTAGGCACAATATGATGCAATGAGTTCGCAACCTAACCATGGCTCTAGTTCTCTAAAGTTCGGGATATGGTTTAGTCAAACAGGGTCCATGGTTAATTGTCCAGATGCACCGCGTAGAAGCCTAACCGTGAAGGGTTAACGCGTGTGGATAGAACACCGCGAGTTTTTAGAAAAAACTCGCTTCCATGGTTTGGTGAATTCAACCTCTCAGATGTACCCTTTGTTGCCAGGAGCGTTCAATCGGGTAGATAGAGCATGAATTCCCAGAGGGTTATGTCCATATGTAGAACACATATGGGTTTCAAAAAAGTGAGAAAAAATTCAATCAGGAAGCAGGATCGAGCAAACAATACGAAAAACCGGTCGAAATTAGAACGCATATTTCTGGCTCGGTATTGGGGGAAATTGGCGCCAGCAAACAGAGACTGGCGCCAACTTTTAACTGTAGCGTCTGGCGCCAATACTGGAGTCTGGCGCTACAGCAAAAAGTGTGGCACCAAGCTCTGGTCCCTGACGCTACTTCCCACATGCCTCAGCAGCTTTCTGTGCTCAATAAAATCATCCAGTTTCGCGCGGTGTTATTTCAGTCCTAGTTGTGAAAGACATTTCTCAAATTTCCTACGTGTAAAATCCTATGTTTTTGACTCATTACGGATGGTCTTTCCAATGAGAACCTTTTTATGCATATGACAATAATGTTAATCAAAATTACGCACATGAAATACTTAGAACTTTTCGAGTCTCATCCACTCATTCTAAATCATTGCCGAAACAAATTCAGGAATTAAAATAGAAATCCTCCCCAGTGGAGTCGCCAAAAACTGTAGGGAATAGTTTCAAGCCTTTAAAAATCCCACTAGATTGAACCCCACTGTGATCATACACTAAAGTACGGTGGCGTCCAAAAGGGAAGAAGATAGAGCATAAGAGTCGCCAACAAGTTTTTAAGGAACTTGTAAACCGTTCACAAGATGAAGGTTACACCCCTTAACGATCCAAGAGATCGCCAACTCCATAAGGTCATGAACCAAATAAGGGTTCGGGGATGATGGTACAAATCCAACCTAAAAGAGATTGAATCTGCCCTAATAATAGGCCTCTACTTTATTCTGCTCGTATTCATGTGCGCTTTCTGACTAACATACAATCAATAGGATTAACCCTAAACCTGTTTAATCTATGTTGGTTGAATTTTAATGCACAAATAAACTATTATTGGTGATCACTTGAATTTATAATCACAATTAACCTAACAAGATTATTAAATTATCTTATTAAGCGTGGTTGCAAATACAAATTTCCTTTAACCTGCAATAAAGGTGATCAAGCAATAACAATAAATATGCATATCAAGCAACATAATAAATAATCAACATTAATAATAATAATAATAATAATATCCAATACTAGGGAGAAAATAGGAAGCATCATACTTTTAATCATACTTAATATTAAAGGTACCATAGACATGATACTAGGAATCAAAAATAATAATCTAAGCATGATATTTACATCACGAAATCAATTAAACCATTCAAAGTACTTACTTGGATGACTCGTACCTCTTTCTAATAAAAAAATACACACGTTAGTAACTTCAAGGAAAATAATAATCAAAGCAATTAAATTAAATAATTGAAAGAGAGATTTGGGATCAAACCCTCAGAAATTAAAACCTTTCACGTCTAGGACGAAGGCAACTTCGAATATGGCTAGGTGTTTCTAGATCTTGTGAATACGGAATTTTGTATGAAAAAGCAAGGAAGAAAGAATGATAAAGAATTAGTGTTATTGAAAATTGATGAATGAATGATGTAGATGAATGAAGAGAGTTGATGAATGAAAAGAGTTGATTATTGGTAATTCATAAAGTGATTGTTGATGAATGATAATTGTAGATGATGAATGAAAACGGAGTTTATCAAAACTTAAGAATAAAGAGAATTGGTGAATGAAAACGGAATTTTTGATACGATATTTTTAGAGAAAAACATCCAAAAAAGATAATTTATCAAAACAGAGTCTGAAGATCGAAAAACTAACTTGGCGCCAGGACCAGTGGCTAGCGCCAAGCGCCAATGGTTGGCGTCCGGCGCCAATCCTGGTTCCAAGCGCCAAGGCCTGGGGTTGGACGCCAATTTGGATTTCAATGCGTTTTCGAAAATCTGATAAATTTCCCGTATTGGAAGATAAAATAATATAATTTCAGTCGAAAATGCTATTTGATCTTGATTAAAACTCTGAAGAATCCTAATTGAATTAAGAATGATAAGACCTTCTAGAATGTTCTAGAAGACTAAAACCATTCATAATTACATTAGGAATGCTAAATCATATTAGGCCCTCCCCTAGATCATTGGGCCGTACTTAAAGCTCAAACCGGGTCCAGTTTAGTAAATTGGCCATAACTTCCTCAATATTCATCGAAATTGGGCTTATAATATATCGTTGGAAAGGTCTTTGCAAGCCCCATCCAACTACACCACTATTGGACCCATATCATGGACCAACCAAACTGGATTGACTGTTTTCTTAAAATAAAGTTTTCAAAAACAGAGAGAAGAGAAAAGAAAAGAAATAAAACTTTCCGCAACACTAGACCTTTCCACACTTTCGTTTCATTCGATTATGATTCGACGTGAAAGACACTCATCACTGGGTTTGGTTTTGGGGAGACACAAATGGGTGTCTACAGGTGGTGATGTTGGTGGTTGTTCACTAGCTTGTTCATGACGGTGCATCTATTCTTCTTGTGTATGAGAATGGAGACCAAAGATGATTTGGTAGTTTTGTCGTTGATAGTGGAATAAAGTAGCATGTATGATTATGATATTGTTGTGGGAAGAAATGTATGGTGTGGTGGTGATGGTAAGGAGAGGGGCGTAGGGCTTTGATTTTGGTGGCTAGTATTGGCGTTTATGGGTTAATTTAAGTTGTGGGGATTAGAGTTATGGTGGCTGGTGGTGAATTCGTGATGGCATTGGTAGTTGGGTAAAGATATTGCTTGTAATTGCTAGTGGTGGTTAGGGATTATTTTATAATCATACATAAATACCAGTTAGATAGGATAATGGTCATTGGGATTATTTTAGGAAGGTATCCCTTATATTCTAAATAATACTATAATAACCTATAGTTGGGATTAATATGGGAAGAATAGTTATACATTGGATTAAAGCTCTGAATTTTTCCTAATTATTAAGTTTTTTTAATCTTGTTGTTGGGTTGATATCAAGTTATTCATGTATCATTTTCCTCATCATGTCATTAATATATATTTAAGTAAAAAAAGGTATTTTTTTATAAAAAAAAAGTAATAAAAAAAGGTAAATAGGTTGGGAGTTTAAAATTATGGTTAGTTTTAAATATGTCAAGTAAAAATCAGGTAGGGTTAAAATCGAGTCAGGTTAATAGCAGTTCGAGTCAATAACAAATTGGATTAAATCAGGAATTTGTTGGGTCAATTTCGGTTCAAATTGAGTTCAGGTCGGGTCAAATCAGTTTGGTTTGAATTTATGTCGGGTTAAATCGATTTCGGGTTAAGTTCAAGTCCAGTCAAATGTGTTTCATGTTAAGTTCAAATCGGTTAAGATTCGGATTTGGGTTGAGTTCAGTTTGGTTACAGATCGGGTTTGGGTCTTAATTTTTCGGATCAAATTGGATCGGTTATAGTTCAAAACATATGTTATTTTCGGGTTGGTTTGGCTTGACACCTCTATATCGACTATATGTATGTAGCCTTACTCCTCCGTGTTTTAATAAGTGTTATATTTTGACCAACACGTAATTTTAGGCAATTAATTGACTTAAATAAATACGAGATAAGTGGGGTATCTAGAGTATTAAAAAATTATAAAAGAAAGATAGTAGGGTCAATAGTTTATTGTAAAGTAATAACTGTGAGAAAAAAATAATAAAATAAAGTAGTAGTGAGTGTGAGCGGGGACCATGAAAGGGGGAACATATAATATGAAGTATTAAAATATAGCTTTTTGCCAAAAAAAAGTTTAACACTTATTAAAATACGGACACATTTAGTAAGTGTAACACTTATTAAATATGAAGGGAGTATAATAAATTAATGACAGTATATACTCTCTTATATTTCATATTTCCTAGAATTAGAACGTGTTAGTGCTAATGTATGGGATTTATTTCATGTGATGAGAAAAATACTTACATACTTTAGTTCCTTAAGAGAAGGAATTGAGAGGAGTAGGTGAAATTTCTAAAGTATAGACGGTTGTATCATGCTTGGTACATTCGGCTAAATTTTCAGTTAAAATATTACTCATATTTATGTATTTTTTTTTTATATCTCTTATGTTCTTTTGATCTATTTCTTATGTAATTCTATGTATATGTTTTTATTTTCTTTTGATCTATTTCTTGTGTAATTCTATGTATATGTTTTAGCGATGATGCTCTTTGAATTTAGCTCTCTTATATATTCTTTGAATTTGGCAATTGTGTTATTTGGGGTATTAAAGGACACATAATTTTTGTTTTTAATTAACATATGTTATTCTCAAATAAGTTCTTAGCGTCATTTTTAGTTATCATAATATCAATTTTGAATATTATTTTTTTAATTCTATGTTTTTTTAAAAAAATTATTTACTCATCATGATCCAAAGACAAAATTCAAAAAATATTTCACAATAAACATGGAATATTATATGACAATTAAAGTGTATTACACTTACAATCAAAGAACAAGGACATTTAAAATAGTTTATCAAAGATCTAATAAAGATCATTATCTGATATAATAATTGACATGTAAAGAATATAGTGTTGAACATTAATATGACATTATATACAAATATAAAACACATCATGTTTTAGGATAAAGAATAATATTTAACCATATAAAGAACATTAATTATAAGGAATTCACATACAATTGTTAAGAAGTACGAACTATATATATATATATATATATATATATATATATATATATATATATATATATATATATAATTATATTATATTAATAAATAACATGATAATATTTTGTCATGAACATTATTTAAATTTAACAAGACGATCCAAAGACAAAATTTTGAAAATAAAATCTTAAATTATTTTAAGAAGAAAATAATTTTCAGGAAAAATAGAAATAAATAATCTAAATCTGATCATACTTAGCCCGGCCTACTGGCCCAACCCGATTTTGAGGGGTTTTGGGCAGAATTCTAATTTTTTTTGACGGGTTTGGGAATGTGCTCTTATGCATTTTTAGTTGATTTTTTTCACCCGGTCCGAAAATGGTTCGAAAAGCCTGCACGACCCGGCCATTTTGGGCGGGGTTGGGCAAAACAAATTCCGCCCGGCCTAAAAAGTGGGCTTTTTTTTTTTGGTTGCTTTTGCCCGCCCAATCATCACCTCTAAAATAATTCCACATTTGCGTGGTTTGACAATAACAATTGCACCTTCTGTTCATTACGAGACAATCCCACCTGGGTAAGTCATCTTCTTTTAATACAGATTTTTACTTAAAACTTGTTAAACTAGTTAATTTTTCTTAATTTTATTTAAAGACACGTGCGCTCAATAATTGGTCAAAATAAAAATAGTTAAAATTAAAAGAAAAAGCAGGCAAACAAAATTTATAAAAAAAAAAAAAAAGAAAAAAGAAAAAACTCCACCAGACACCAAAAACCGACCGCCCCTGTTGTAAACCCCTGAAAACGGCCTGCTTAGGGTATGTTTGGCCAAGCTTTTGGAAAACAACTTCTGTTTCTTAGAAGTAGTTTTCCAGAAACTATTTCTAGAGAAACACTTGTAAGAAACAGAATTATTTGGCCTAATAAATTTAGAAGTGATTCTTAGAAATAGAAACTATTTTTCCCTATTTGGTTTGTAGTAGTTTTTTTTTATAATTCTGAAACAAAGTAAGCTAGTTGTTTATTTTTTAATTGAGGGTTATACAATTAGTTTCTTATACATTATTTTTTATAGTATAAAAATTCAATTTAAAATTTTGAACAATTCGTAAGTGTAATTTTTTTTTTTTTGAAAAGAATGTGGTCGGACTTTTATTAAATCAAGTCAATTTGCGCCAAAGTGGAAATGCTTTTGGGAAAAGAATCGATACAAACATATTCATCACAATTATACGTATCCCATCTAGCAATACAATGCGCATCCGTATTACAAGCTAGCCCTTCTCACATGAGATAAAATACAAGAATTGAAAAACATGCTATTTTTCCTAATGCCATCATAGATATGAAAGATCAGAGAGAAACCCACATTCCTTTGCTTTACTCCATTGATTACCAACTCCGCATCAGTCTCCAAATGTATGTTATTATATCCCAATCATCGCAATCAATATTTGAATTAATCATCTATAAATAGCACTATTGAATTCAACAAAGGAACCCTACATGGCTACAATTTCAATCATATGCAAATCAAATTGAATCTTTAGAAAGACAAAGAGATGTTACTTAGACTGATTCCATGGAGAAGAGCTAGACAAAGAAAAGATTTAAAGTAGCAGAGGAGGAAACACAAACCATGGTGGAGGACGACGCAACGACGAAGAGTGACGATGGTGGCGGTGATGATGACGTTGGATGAAGCATTGCTGATGAGTTTGGTTGGGTGGACAAAAAGCTGGCTTTGTTGGTCTCGGAGGACCAGATTGCGTATCGCCGGTGACGTTTCGCCGGTGGGGTTGGGTTTCTTGAGATGAGAGAGAGAGCTCAGACATGTTCATGAGAGAGGAGATGAGAGAGAAAATGGGTTTTTTCTTATTAGATAGGATATTGGAAGTCTTTTTGTAAAATATTGGGGGTGTTTTTGTCCAAATAAAAATTTCATTAAATGGGGGAAATGGCTCCCCGAGAAACAGCTAAGAGAAGCTCCAATTTGGTGCTTCTCATTCTACCCATCCTAGAAGCTATTTTGTGCTTCTTATAAAAGTGTTTCTATTTCATAGATTTCCCTTGTTTGGCCCAATTTCTATTTCTTAGATTGAGAAACAGTTTCCGAAACTAGGCCAAACAGCTCCTTAGACCCCTTAATACCAAAAACCGCCTCGCCAACCATAAGCCACCCCAGAAATGAAGGATTTATGTCTTTGTTGTGTGCAATTACTAGATATATAATTGGATTAAATTATGGAGATAATTAAGTTCGTACATTTGGGTTGTCGTTTTATCATAGCTAGAGGTACTAACGATCTTTGGGCTAGTAAAATAGCCAAAAGCCCAATTGGACGGATCCTATAAGGTTACACAAAGGGGCTAAATCGAACATTAGAGGACGAAGCCCATCATGGACCTCATCTCTCTAGGAGGCCGGCCATGTAGGGGAATTAAGAGGGTTTTGGGCCTCGTGCCCTAGTCTAATTATAATGAGATTATAAATAGACTAGGTGCCTAGATTTTCTTGTAAGCAATTGACTGATCATTTTCATTAAACCCTAATTAGCAAACACAAAACCCAACCCTCTCATATTCCTATCTCTCTCTCTCACGACTCTCTCCTCCACCTCACGCCGGTGGTGGTTTGTGGTGGTGGTGGTGGTTCGTGCGGTGGTCGGTTTTCCATAAAGGTGGTGATCGCGATTTCCTTCAATCACTCGACCAATCTAGTATTGGTGGACGGCTCGTTCGAATCTCGTGGACTAAGTAGAGGAGCAACATTTGGGGCTCTATTCTCTCCCTGATTTGTCTGTCGAATAGCTACGTGGAATTCACGCTTCAAAGATATGATTATGTGTCTTGTGTGTTATGCATGTAATTCTTGGGATTAGGTGCTTAATTGAATATGATTCATGTTATTTCTGCTGCGTAGTACCTATAAACTCATACAATGGTATTAGTTAGCCTTTGTAGGGAATAATTCAAGCATTACCCCTAGCTTGAACCCCACTGTGATCATACACTAAAGTACGGTGGCGTCCAAAGGGAAAGAAAATAGAGCAAAAGAGTCGCTAACAAGTTTTAGGAACTTGTAAACCGTTCACGAGGTAAAGGTTACACCCCTTAACGATCCAAGAGATCGTCAACTCCAATAGGTCTGGAACCATGACTGGTAGTTCGGGGATGAAGGTACAAATCCAACCTAAAAGAGATTGAACCTGCCCTAATAATAGGCCTCTACTTTATTCCGATCGTACTCATGTGTGCTTTCTGACTAACATGCAATCAATAGGTTTACCCTAAACCTGTTTATCTATGTTGGTTGAATATTAATGCACAAATAAATCTATTATTGGCAATCACTTGAATTATAATCAAATTAACCCTAAACAAGATTATTAATTATCTTATATAAGCGTGATTACAAGTACCAATTCCCTTTAAACATGCATAAAAGGTGTGATCAAGCAATAAATAATCATCAAGCAACATAATAATAATCATAATAATAATTTTAATAATAATAATAATAATAATAATAATAATAAATCTCATTTAGCGGCGATTAGGGTAGGCTTCCACGTCCTTTTTCCGGCACATTTTCCGGCGTTTAGGGTCGATTAGGTCAGGCGAGTTCAGGCCAGGTGGTTCCGGTGGGTCTTCGGTTTTTTTAGGGGCGAAATTAAGGTGGTTTTGGGTTATTTTGGTGCAATTTTGAGGCGCAATATCCTCGCAAGTTTTCAGGCAGCATCTCCGTGTTCAGTCTAGTGTTTTGCTGGTTTCCGGCAACTTTGAGGCAGGTTTTCCAGGTGTTTTTGGGGCTGTTTACAGGCAGTTTTCAGGCATGTAATCGGGTCAGTTTTCAGGCAGTTAATCGGGTCAGTTTTCAGGCAGGTTTCCAGGCAAATTTTGGTCGTCTTTTTATCAAGTTTTCAGGCTGTTTCTCCGCGTGTTTTAGGCAGCGTTTTTCGCAGCAATTTTTTGTGCTAGTTTGTGTTGTTTTGGGTGCAGTTTCAGGTCTGTTTTTGGTGCAAATTCTGGTGTTTTTTGCCGTGTTTTTTAGTGCAATTTTGGTGCAAATTTCAGGGGGCTATTGGGTCAATTTTTCGGGCTGTTTTCCTATCAGATTCTGGTGTTGCTTGGGTCAGCTGGTGCAATTTCCAGGCGGTTTGTTTGGTATATTTTTGGGGTTGTTTTGGGTGTTGTTTGAGTGCATTTTTTCACCAATTTCCTGGTCAGTTTTTTTGGTTATTTTGAGGTGCAAATTTCTAGTCTGTTTGGGTGGTGTTTTTCGTGCTTTTTGGGTGCATTTTGCTGGTCATTTCGGGTGCAGTTTATTGTGCTTTTGGGTGCAGTTTATGGTGGATTTTTTGGGTTTTTAAGTGCTGTTTTTCGATTGGTATTTGCTCCGATTTTGGTGGTGGCTGTGTGTAGCCATGTCGGTGAAGTTTCATTGTCCCTTTGTGGGTCTTAGTGGGTGTCAAGATGGGAGTGGCAATGGGCTTACAAGGCGTTCTGTAATCAAGCATCTTCATGATCGTCATTGTTGTACTGGTGCACGGGATGTTACACGTCAGTCTCTTACTTCTAATTTGGCTATTTACTGAGGCGGAAGTTACTTTTACGCGTATGGGGATTTGGTTTTGTGGGATTTGTTACAAAACTCATACGCTTCGTTCTTGGTGTCGTCACGAGAGGGGTAAGGATGTATCACCCCCTGATGAAGGAGATAGTATTATTCGTTTTGTGCTTCATAATTTCTCCAAGCCACAAGCTCCCTCTTCTTCGGCTCGTATTGGACTTGTGGATGGTTTGGCGCGAGATCAGTTTTGTGGTTTTGATGTGGCTCTCATTAATGCTTTTCTCTCAAAGGGGTTTCGCACTGTGAAATCTATTCCTCCCAAGTGTCGTTTGGGGTTTTCTCGGATTCTGAAAGGTGCTCTTGATAAGGTGATCTCTAACCCTAATGACATTTCTAGTTGGGTATTGTTGTTAGTGTTACCTCTTTGCACCCTTAAAACCTTTCGCCCGCGGAGTAGTCGTGAGTCAAGGTCTTCCGTAAAGCGTTGGCATCAAGAAGAAAGTATTTCCCGGGCTATTTGTTCTTAGGGTGCACCAGGTGGTAGTGTGCAGCTTGTGAGGGAAACTTTGGCTGAGGATGCTCCTACTATGTCGGTGGTTGATGACGAGGACCTAGATTTGGAAGAGCGTAATATCAAGCATTGTCGTAGGAAGATTTGTGATGGCCATTACACCGCAGCAGTCAAGGTTCTTTCTTCTTCAGGTGTTGCTCCGTATAATGATGCCACTCTTGCGGATTTGCTTTCAAAACACCCTTCTTCTTCACCTCCTTCCTTGCCTGCTGATATTCCTGTTGATCAACTTCATCTCGTTGCTTCCTCTGCTGTTGTTTTAGATCGGATTCAGAGTTTCCCGCGTGGCACATCGTGTGGTAGGGATGGGTTACGTGCTTATGACAGGGTAAAGTCGTATCCCCTAATCAAAAATAATTCCTAAGTCCTCTAACTAAAGCAGAGAGGGAAGTAGGGTCGATCTCCACAGGGAAACAAGTCTTTCTATTCCTAATTAACTAAAATAATCTAGATTATGAAGTAACCAATATTTATATTTGAATAAAAAACTAAACTACGAAGATTGAGAATAAGGAGAAAACAATATATAAAAGGATCTAGGACATAGGTTCACCAATAAATAATACTCCAGGATAAAACATAACAATCAATCATTGACATTGCATAAATAACATGATTAACAGGCTCTCGCAATTTATTAATCAACATAGATCTAACAGGCTCTCGCAATTTACTAGATCTAAGTTCCTATTGAAAATAGCCTTTAATATCAAATTAACATCTGCTCGATTCATCAATTCAATATTGCTACACTTTTACAAGCCGTAATTGTAAAGCGTTAAAACAATTCAATAAGAAATTATCATGCAATACCAAAAATCAATAATAGTCAATCATCAATGCATCAATTAACCAGATCGTAAAGGGCTTTCGCTACGTATTACAGTCACAGAATTAATCTACCGGTATAAAATCTCATCTCTCGAATCTCGACTTAACCATTTATAAATTAATCTGCCTATTGAAACTAGACCTAAACATCAATTCTCATCTGTCGAATCTCGAATCAATATTGTTAAACTCATGCATAAAAGATCTGCGCAAATCTAGTCACAGAGCATTAAACCAATCAATAGGAAATTAATCTAGCATTGATAATTAACAACAATAAATTACCCCTTCATATTATTTAAGGATCCCCATAAACCCTAGAAATAAAACTACTCACACATGGTAAAAACTAAACTAATCAAAGCAATAAAGTAAGACATGATTAAAGGAATAAAATAAACAACTAAGATTAAGAGAAGAGAAATCGTTACCAAAATAAAGCTGGAATTAAGAGTAGAATTAAGAACAAAGGTTTAAGAGAAAGAAATCTAAGAGAACAATTAAGAGAGTAAAAAAAGAGTAAAAAGAAAGAGAGAGAGAGCTAAAGTCGTATTACGGAGGAGTATTTATACTCCGTACAAATCCTAAACTAAAACAAACTAAAACGACGCTAATCGTCTCCTAAAAATACAGGCGCCCGATCGGGCGCGCCTTTTTGCTCATTAAAACTAATCTCGCGCCCGGCCGGGCGCGTCACCGGGCGCCAACCTTAGCTTCTCCCGCCCGGCCGGGCGCGCCTCCGGGCGCCAGCCTTTTTGGCCGGGCGACTCACTTGGGCCACTATTTGGGCTACGATTGGGCTCCAAGTCTTCGGGCCAATCTGGGTTTCCTCTTCCGGTCTTGAATACTCGGTCCAAATGCCCCGGTATCACCAATACCAAGCCCTTAATCACCGGTTCGATGGCTCTAACCGGCCTAGGGCTATAATATCTCGGGAAAATACTCCAAAAGCATTAATCCCTGCAAAAGTCAACCAAATCTACGAAAACACTAGAAAACACCAATAGTAATAAAAGTGGATCTAAAGAGCCAAAAACACTACTAATTACGACCAAGGGACGGGGGTAAAATACTATATAAAATAGACACATCAGCTCAACACCTTATGGATTGCTTGAGTGGTGAAGTTGTGGTTGTCTCAGACAATTTGGTTGACTCTATTACCGGGGTGGTTAATCTGTTTCTAGCTGGTAGATGTCCTATTGAACTAGGTGAGTATATTGCTAGTGCTCCTCTCACACCCCTTGTCAAGCCCGGTGGTGGAATTCGTCCTATAGCTGTGGGTACCGTTTGGTGGCGTCTGGTTTTGAAAGTCGGTGTTGTTATGGTTGGGCAGTCTTTGGGAAGTTACTTTGATGGTCTTCAATTTGGCGTTGGGGTTTCTTCAGGCAGTGAGGCCATTTTTTCATGCTGTGAATCGATTACTTGAGGTTTGTGGATCTGATGTTGGTCTTTCAATGTTGTTGGTGGATTTTCGTAATGCCTTCAATCTAGTTGATCGTGCGGTCATGTTACGTGAGGTCCGTCGTCGTTGTCCGGGTATTTCGCGGTGGGTTGAATTCTGCTACTCTAATCCAGCTAGATTGTATTATGGGGACCACAACTTATGGTCGTCTCAGGGGGTGCAGTAGGGTGATCCCCTTGGTCCTCTACTTTTTGCTTTGGTTTTACAACCCTTGGTGTGTAAAATCAGAGATACTTTTGATGTATGTCTTCAGGCTTGGTATTTAGATGACGACACTATTATTGGTGACACGTTGGTGGTGGGGAAGATTTTGCAACTGATTATGGAGGAAGGGCCTCTTTTTGGGTTAAATCTTCACGTGGAAATAACTGAAGTTTTTTGGCCTACAGAAGACCCCCGAAGCAGGCTTTTAAGTGTCTTTCCACCTAACATTGCTCGACCTTCGCGTGCTGTTAAGTTGCTTAGTGGTCTTGCTAGTTCTGATTTTGGTTTTAGTAACGAGCTTGTGATTCATAGGGTGACCAAGACCATTGCGCTTATGGATAAGGTTGCTATGTTGGATGATCCTCAGTGTGAGCTATTGTTACTTAGGGCTTGTACCGGAGTTTCTAAACTCTACTTTGCGTTGCGTACTTGTCCCCCTAGTACTTTTGACGCGGATCAGCGCACTTTTGACGAGGCTCTTCGATCTTCTTTGGAGCGTATTGTTACTGCTTCAGGACCTGGGTTTGGCGATTGGCAGTGGCGGCTTGCCACTTTACCGTTTGCGTTTGGAGGGCTTGGTGTTTATTCTGCAGGTGATGTTCGACATTATTCTTTTCTTGCTTCTCGGTTGCAGTCTACTGGGTTGCAAACAAAGCTTCTACGGCATGCTGACATTATTGGTCATGGTCGAGCTTTTGAAGACGCTTTGGGTTTGTTTAATGGCGTGGCGGAGTCTGATTTTTTAAGTAATCCTAGTGAGGTCGCTGCCCCAAAACTAATGAAGAAATTGGCAGATATATATTTCACGAAGCTTACCGATTCTGCAGAATCCACCTTTTCATTATCCCCTCGTCTATCAGCATTGTGGAAATCTCAGCAGGGAGATCACACGTCTGCTTGGCTTTGGGCTGTTCTTGTTTCAGGATTAGGTCAGACTATGAATGCAAAGACTTATCGATGTGTATTATGCTGCCGATTGGGTGTTCCGTTGTTCTCTGCCTCGACACCGTGCTCTGCTTGTTCGAGGGTTTTTCCAGGGGATATTTTTGGCGATCACGTGGTGTCGTGTGCTGGTATCGTGGGTATTAAACATAGACATAATGTTGTTCGGGATACCCTAGTTGATGTTTGCTATCGTTCTGGGATTTCAGCAAGGAAAGAGGTTGATATTGGGTTGTCTGGGGGGAACGATGAGGCCCTTAGACCTACTGATGTGTTACTTTATTCTTAGGATCGTGGTCGCGATGTTTGTGTTGATTTGACATGATCTTCTCCTTTGACACATTCAAGGCTATCTGACTTTATTCCTGGACGGGTTGTGGCTGATGCAACTCAGCGGAAGCGGGATAAGTATGAGGCTCGTTGTCAGGCGATTGGATATGGGTTCATTCCCTTCTCCTTTTCTTCGTTTGGTGAATAGAGAAGGAGGTTGTTGCATTGCTTAAGCGAATTCAGAGGTTCTCGACGACGCAAGACATTGGAGCACGTGTTGCAGCTCATATTTTTACTAGGGTAGGCTTTGCTATAGCTAGAGGAGTGGGAGCCCAGATTATAATAATAATAATAATAATAATAATAATAATAATAATAATAATAATAATAATAATAATAATAATAATAATAATAATAATAATAATAATAATAATAATAATAATAATAATAATAATAATAATAATAATAATAATAATAATAATAATAATAACAACAACAACAACAAGTATAATAATCATCATAACAATAATTATGACAATTATAATCATAAATCATAAAAATAATCATAATCATGTTAAAGCATAATAATAATAGCAAGATCCTAGGCATGATACTAACAAGATTAATAACAAACCCTAGCATGTCACAAATCAATAAAGATCAAAGCTTTAACCCTAACATGATACTAGCAATCATATTAGGAAGAGAAATAGGAAGCATCATAACAATCATACTTGATTTAAGGAACTTATTCTTTACCCTAAACATGATACTAGGAAGCAATAAAACATCCTAACATGATACTAGGAATCAAAATAACAATCTAAGCATGATTTCTATATCATAATATCAATTAAACCATTAAAGTACTTACTTGGATGCCTCGTATCTATTTCTAATAACAAAATACACGCGTTAGTAACTTCAAGGAAAATAATAATTAAAACAATTAAATTAAATAATTGAAATAGAGATTTGGGACCAAACCCTCAGAAATTAAAACCTTTCACGTCTAGGGCGAAGACAACTTCGAACTTGGCTAGGTGTGTCTAGTGCTAATGTATGAGGAATTGTGTTTGTAAAAAGCTAGGCTAGAAAGAAAGAGAGAATCAAGAATTTCTTGATTAGAGTTAATAAGAATTGGTGAATGAAAACGGAGTTTTTTAAAACACTATTTACAGAAAATCAACGAAAAAGATAGAAAATCAAAACAGAGTTCTGACGCGTAAAACGAGGATTAGCGCCAAACGCTGACGTTAGCGCCAGGCGCCAAGCGTAGCGCCAGGCGCTACAACTGGCGTTTGGCGCTGACTAAGAAATTGACGCGATTTCTTAAAATCAGATAGAAATTGTCGTACAGGAGGATAAAATCGTATTTTCCTCAAAAAGTTCTTTTATTTTGATTAAAACTCTAAAAAGTCAACAAAAGTCAATTTATCAATGCTAATTGAATTAGGAATGAAAAGAACCTTCTATAAGAATCTAGAAGACTAAAACCATTCCTAATTGCATTAGGAACGATAAATCTACATTAGGCCCTCCTCTAGATCATTGGGCCGCATATAAGGCTCAAACCAGGCCCAGTTCAGTAATTTGGCCATAACTTCCTCAATATTCATCGGAATTGGGCTTATAATATATCGTTGGAAAGCTCTTTTCAAGCTCTATCCAACTACACTACTATTGGACCCATATCATGGACCAACCAAACTGGATTGACTGTTTTCTCAAAATAGGTTTTCAAAAAGAGAGAGGAGAAAAGAAATTAAAACTATCCGCAACACTAAACTTTCCACACTTTCACTTCATTCGATTATGATTCGACGCGAAAGGTACTCATCACTGGGTTTGGTTTTGGGGAGACACAAATGGGTGTCTACAGCCTTGAACACGCTTGATCATAATAATATGATTATTTGATGTCCACGTTAATTATATAATCATTAAGAGGGAGAAATTAATTTAATTATGGTTCAATTATTATATTTAATGTGATTAAACTCTTGGAATTGATTAAATGTGATTTAATTATACTCAAAATAGCCATGAAGAGACCGAAATTTATCCCTAAATTGTTCAAAATTTTTGAACACCCTAATCCTAATTTCGAATTAGTTCAAAATCCTAGCCCTAAAATGTGATTATTGTGCTTGATTTTGATTTAATTCGAATTGTTTTATGCTTCATAATTTAAATCGGATTTATTATACATAAAAATGTTTTGTGTACGAAAAAAAATTCTAGAACTAAAATCTGATGAACTAAAAAATGATATTGAAAATGAAAATAAAAGAAATTCATCAACATATCAGATCTAGCTAACATAAAAGAAGAACGAAACGAATAATAATATATATAAAAAAATAAACGAAAAATCAACTAAACTAGATCTAACACTACAGAAGATCTAAAGGGAAAAATTGTTAAAAAAACGTAAAAGAAAAAGGGAATAAAGCTAATACATCCATTGAAAAAACCCCCAAAACGAAACCGAAAAATACATCATGTTCAAATCTCATAAATTTTTATTTGCAAAAATAAGTTTAAAAACAAAAACATTAACAAGAAAACTAAATGAAAAATCAATTATCATAACTAATGAAGAATTGTATATTTTTTTTTTACAAAAACAAATATTATAATCAATTATAAGATAGTCAGATTTTCATTAAAGACAACAAAAAAATGAAAATCTATCAACACTTAAAAACAGGGAAAAAAATTACAAACGCACCTTGACAGTAGATCTTTAAATTTTGATATGCTAGAGTTCTTGAAATTGAAAAAAAACATGAAGGAAATTAAAATTGGGGTGAAAAAGATAAGAGATTAAAGGAGAAGGGAGAAAGAGATGGGTACTCCCAAAAGTAAAATAGAAAGAGATGAGAGGCGAGAGTGGAGAGCGGAGTAGGAAGAATGAGAAAGTGAGAACGTTTTTTTTTAAAGAGTAAGGGTTTTGAACTGGGAATTTTAGGAGACCCGTCTAGATTTATAACAATAGGTCTCTCTGATTTCTCAAATAAAAAAATTGAAAAACAAGAGACCTGTTATTTAGAAGGACGAGTCTCTCTTTCTACCTTGTGATCGGTTTTCTTAAATAACGGGTCTTTTTGATAATTTGAGAGGCATGTTAATGAAGATAACAGGTCTCTCTTTTCACAAAGTCCACTTATGTTGTTAACGGGTCTCTTAGTTTGGGTCTCTACGAGCATTTTTGTAGTAGTGATAACATATCCTAGCATGTCACTAAACAATAAATATAAAAGCATTAGCCCTAACATGATACTAACATGATATTATAAATAGGAAGCATCCTAAACATGATACTAAAAACATACATGATATTAGAAATTTTAGTTATTGCTAAACATGATACTAGGAATCATAAAGATACCCTAACATGATACTAGGAATTAAAATAATCAAATCATGCTTTCTATATCAAAATAATAATTAAAGTAATTACGTACTTGGATGCCTCATATCTCTTTTTAATAACAAAATACGCACGTTAATAACTACAAGGAAAATAATAAATAATAAATCTAATCAAAGAATTGAAATAGGATTTGGGACCAAACCCTCAGAAATTATAAATTTTTCATGTCTAGGGCGAAAACAACTTCGAACATGGCTAGGTGTGTCCAGAACTAATGTATGTGGAATTTTGTGAGAGGGAAGGTTTAGAAAAAGAATAGAGAGAGAAAGCTTCTAGCTTTTAAAGAGAGTATAGAGAGATATGATGGTTGAATGATGATTCTGAATGAATGAAAACGGGGAGATACGAACCCTATTTATAAGAAAAAATAGTCCTGAAACAAATCAATCCTATTCGGAATAAAATACCTCTTGTTTCCAATGACAGGAGTTAGCGCCTAACGACAAGATTAGTGCCAGGCGGCAGCTGGTAGCGCCAGGAGACAACTATTAGCTCCAGGTGACAGCTTTGTCTCGCACTAAGTCAAAATTAAAATGCACTTTCCGCGTTGATCAGATGAAAATCATGTTTGTGTCAAATAATATATTTTATTCAAAATAAACTCTTTAAAAATCTAATTATTAATCCTTAATCTCATTAGAATTTAAAAGTACTTTCTAGATTATTCTAGAAGATCAAAATCAATCCTAATAACTTTAGGAATAATAATTAATAGGTCCTCCTCTAGATCATTGGGCCACATATAAAAATCATTTCGGGCCCAGTTTAATATTTTGGCCATAACTTCCTCATTATTCATCGGAATTGGGCTTATAATATATCGTTGGAAAGATTTTTTGAAACCCAATCCAACTACACTATTATTAGACCCTTATCATGGACCAAACTAAATTAGGCTGACTATTTTCATAAATAGAGTGTAAAAAGAAATATTTTCAAAAATAGGTTGAAAGATATTTTAATACTACCTCCGTTTAGAGGTGATCGTTTGCGGGCTTGGACGGGAAACGGGTCGGGCCTATACTTCATTTTTTGTCCAACGGGCTAATTGTAGCTGACCCGGGCCCTTTTATGCGGGCTTGATAAATTGTCCAAGCTCGCTCTATTAACAGGTCGGGCTTGTCCGCAGGCCTAAAATATTTGTTTTACATATATCTAACACTAATTTTTTTTTTTTTTTTTTATCATTTACATATGTTAATATTATTTCGATTTAGTTATCTTAAGAAAATTTTGATCACTAATGATACTAGAAAAAAACATATTTAACTTGTGACATATGTTAGTGAAAAAAAAGGAAAGAATGAACTTATTTAATACAAGTATAATGATTAAATATAAAATTGAAATAAATAGTTGTAGCTAATAATAGGTTAGAGTCTAATATAGTCTTTTTGTATTTATTTTCTAAAATATACTAAATAATCAACTAACTAAAAAATCATTAAACTATTACTTTTTGAAATAAACGGGCTGGGTGGGCTAACCCACGGTACATATTGTCTTGTCCGTGTCCGCCCATTTATATTAACGGGTCGAGCGTAGCCCGCCCAAATTTTCAATTTTTTTCAAAATGGTTGTCCAAGCCCGCTTATTTTGCGGGTCGGGTTGGGCGGGTTTAGCGGGTTGACCCGTCCATGAACAGCTCTACCTCCGTTATAGGTTATATGCAGCGATTTGACATAAATCAGAGAGGGAAAATGTCGAATCGTTGCACATAAACTGTAACAGAGGTAGTTAAAAGAACCACATCACTAGCCTTTTCACACTTTCTCTTCGTTCGATAATCAAATAACGTGAAAGATGTTCATCACTGGGTTTTATTTTGGGGAAACACATTTGGGTGTCTACAATAACAAATCCTAGCATGTCACTAAACAATAAAAATCGAAGCTTTAGCTTTGTAGATACCCAAATGTATCTCCCCAAAACCAAATAATTCAAACTACACAAAAGCTGACTTTGTCTCTAGAGACCACCAAATTCAAAAACAGAAAGAGCAAAGTAGCAGTCAGCGCAATTACAACACACAACATTATTAACAGTAGACAGCAGTAGCATCTAGCCAGCTAGCAGGTCAACAAATAGCGATAGCAGCAAACGATAGTAGCATTCAGCAGTAACAGTGACAGCAGCAACAACAATAATTGCAGGGAGCTCCGAACTTTTCAATCTTGGAAAAAAAAAACGTTTATCTAAGTGAATCTTGTACTCCGTAGTATCTATCTATCTATCTCCCCAAACACCGACAGCTACAAAATATGCAAATGTGTTTCTCGTGACATCATTACTTGCTACTCCAATCCTTCTTCTTGATCCATTTGATCCTATATATGTGAGAAAGCATCATATATCAAATAACCAAAAATATACCATTCATGAAAATCATTAAAAGTATCACATGAGTTTTTATCAATTAGTATTGAGGCCAAGAATATATATATATATATATATATATATATATACATAAGCACATTCTTATAAACTACTACTTATATAATTCACACATATATATAAACTTGAATATAGATACAATCGCATTATTACCTTCAAATTAAAGAGCAAATGATACGTCAACCATTCAATGAAACAACATAAACCCCATCAAATTAGTTACCATCAAATTAGTTATAAGGCAGCAAGGTACAATGAACCAGACTGATCGAACACCACTAGGCTTCCAAATCCCTGATCAGCGAACGTCTCATAGTTGGTGTTCAGTGTGTTGAAAAGGGGGAAATCTGTGGTGTATAATGCAGGATTTTCGTTATATCCTAAGTTAAATGAGAACCTGCCACTCGAGTAATTCTTTCTAAAAAACTTGCAATGAGTCGGTTGCCTTAATTCGGCATCTGTGTAGGCAAAAGAGTGTCAGTTGGCTCATTAAAGCTTTGCCAAAGTACAGCAGACGCTCGATCCATCAGCACGAAGTTTCCAGTGTCGAGTATAGTTGTAGAGGCAAGTGTCACTCCTGCTGCTGCTGCCAGCCAACAACCTAGCTCTCCATACCTCGCGCCCACTTGGGTCAGTAAGTATCAAGCTTCTTGTAGTAAGTTCTACTTTTGAACCCCTGGGTACTGGAATGTCTCTGTTGGCAGAGCAAGTTATGGTACTTTCGGGTATTTTATTGAACCATATGGCTAACAGAAAACTTCCAGACTCAATCTTCTGAAACCCGAAAGCAAAGTCTTTGGAGGGAGATACCCAAGGCAAAGAGATATCCCTAGCAATGAGGGATGAGCCCAAGGTTATGCTGTTATAACTTTGAGCCGAGATAACGAACCACATTAGAAAAGAAAAACAGATATAACAAGGTAATTTTATTGATAAACCATGGTGATACTATTGTTATTACAGCAGAAAAAAAAAAACGCAGCAAGCTTTGTTTATTTTAGCTCTGCTTTATTAATTAAAGCATGTTGTTCATGGTACATATCATATATAGTGGGTATGGACAACCCATTTATGAAAGTTAAACTTTATAAAAGTATGTAGATGTATGTCATTTTTCAAGTCTAATGAAAATTAAGGCTCAAAATTGTTTTCAGAAGGTTGGACCAATTTTAAAAATTGCGTCATTCTAAATTGACTTTGCTCGAAGAATATTACGTTTGGAATTTGGAAAGTTGATAAATTTGTCGAAGAAGATCAGTTGAAATTTAGAAAAAGAAGTTATCACTCACAAATTGGAAATATGACAGTTCTGTCTGGTGGTGTTTGATCAGTCTGGTTCACTGTCCACAGATTTCCTCCCTAAATGTAAGCTCCTCAACCTATTTCCCAAGCTGCCTTATAAAAGAAATACACTATGATGCCAATAGTATCCCTCCCCTCCCAAGGTTAATCTATTACACCTATCTAAGTGGTTAAGTTATTAGTAAAACTTAAGAAAAGGACCAGTTTCATAAGATAAAGTAATGTTTTTTGTTTGAGCACTGTACCAATAGAGGGAAATGCAAACTTGAAGATACAACAGCAGTGGCAGATCCAATATTTCGGATCTAGTGAGTCACCCTGAATTTGATGACCTGTAAAAGTATAAAAAAAATTTTGAATCCATCATTTCGGAGCTTCGTGGCATTATCAAAAACCCGACGAGCTTTCTCTAATAAACCAAAACTCACATACATGTAAAGCAAATTGTTATGAGAAAACCCATCATTTAAAAACCTAAATTTGACAACATGGGCATGAATTTGCTTGCCTTCTAAAATCCAATTATCAATGCGACAAGCGCTAACAAGAGAAGGATACGTGAAATTGTTAGGCAAAACAGAGTCCTGCAACATTCGTAAGTACAAAATCAAGCATTCCCTATCCAAATAGCATTGCAAACAAGTAAATAACCCTTGATTAAGGTGTTGTATATAGAAGCATCTGGTTGGGGCATTTTATCAAACAGTTGGTGGGCATAAACCAAATCACCAGATTCCAACAAAGCATAAAACTTGATAGCTCTACCCATTACATCAAAGTATGAAACAATAAGTCTAATCACCAACTAATCAAGACTACAAAGTAGCAATTTTACCAAATAAAGTTCAATTCAATTCAACATTTCAACACCCCAATGAACATATTGAACAACCTTGTCAAAGAACTGTCAAGATTATGAAATTATAAAAGACTAAAATTATAATTAATTAAGTAATAACACAATAATGAGCAACAAATCAACAATTCAGTTCAATTTAAACAATTAAATGACTGAAATTATACATAATTAAAATTAAAACTAAATAACAAATTAAATAGTTCATAATTTAAATTTTGATACAATAATACCTTGCTCAGTTGCTCTACTTTAATCGGTGTTCACTTACTCACTCGGTCACTCCGGTCGGTGGTGGTAGGCGGTGTGGCGGCACGGTAGGCAGGAGAGTGAGGACTGGTGGTCACAGATCTACAGACTACAACAAAAAGGTGCGCTGGTGCCTGGTTATCGTCATAAATGGTGGCTGATTGTAGGCGTCGCGTGCGCCTACGTTAAAAGCATGTTGTGAATATGCTTGGCACTCATAGGGAGTGGGAATTGACATAATACGATTAGGGACAAATAAAGTAGGGAGCCGCCAACAAGTTTTTAAGGAACTTGTAAACCGTTCACGGATCATAAAAAGGCGACCACGATAGGGGACAACGATAGGCAACAACGATTGACCCGTGAAGGTTACACCCCATTCATAATCTATGAGATTACTAACTCCATATGGTTCGGAACCACGAAAGGAGGATTAGGGATGATGGTACGAAGTGAGTCATGGAGTCTCATTCGCCCGTATTGGCCTCTACTCGATTCTTATATTGAAAAGCATTCCTGTGATCTCAAAGGCATACAAACAAAGATTCAATTTGCTCCAAACTATTATTTAACTAAATTGGTTTAAAATTAATGCACACATAATTCTAAAAATTTGGTGATCACTTCAATTAACAATAAGATTAAAAGGGATCCTAAACCGGTCGTCCAAATTATCTTATTAGTCGTGATTTTCAATTACATATTCCCTTTAACATGCAATATGGTGATCAATAAATAATAGAATAAACATTAATATTAAAACCAATTTAATCATAATTCCAACAACATAAAAAATCGTAGAAAAATAACAATAGTAAAAAGAGCATGATCCTTACTTTGAATATGTTTGTTTGCAACTACAAAATAATAAACGAGTTAGTAACTTCAAGGAAATAATAAAACAATGACTAAATTAAATTAAATTAAACTAAAGTTGATTTTGGGGCCAAACCCTCAAACGATTCTACCTTTCACGCCTTGGCTTAAGGACAGAACCTCGAGTAAAATATGGACTCCTTTGAGTGCTTGAAGAAGGAATTTTGAAGTGAAAAGGGTAGGCTAGTGTTTAGGTTAATAGCATAGAGGAGAGAAAATAAGAATAATAAAATTATCATTGCCCCATACATCAGAAATGAGGGGGTATTTATAGGGAAATGTGGTGAGGGAGCACACGGAACCCTAAAATGATAAAAACCCTAAATATCCCGTGACACGGTCAGACTGTACCGTCAGACGGTACAAGTTCTCGTGACACGGTCAGTTTTGGAGTGACGCGGGAAATTTTCAGAAAACGGAACGGAAAACGCGTTAAGGGTTTACGCGGAAAGGACACGGAATTTCCCGTGTCACGGCAGACCTCCCGTGTCACGGGGAGTCTCACCGTCAGACGGGAAGAATTCCCGTGACACGGTCAAGCTGTACCGTGACACGGTCAGTTCCAGTCCATTTTTCCGTCTTAATTCATTTTTAACTCTAATTTCTTTCGGCTTTTTAAGTGCCGATTGATAATTTCGGGCTTTTTTCTGACTTTTATTATTCGGGCTAAAATAAGAAAATAATAAAATAAAAATAAAAAATTTGGGCCCAAAATAATAAATAATAAAATAATAAAAAAAGGTTTGGGCTTAAAATTAATTAACAAGTTTGGGCTAAAATTAAAACTATGCTTTTACCAAACACCAAGACTGATCCATGGACCTTTCAAAAACATGAATTTAATAAAATACGATTTTTCAAGCACTCTCGGGATTAAATACTAAACCCGACCAATAGTGGCGGTGAAAGGTTATTTATCATCGGGTTTGGTTTCGGGGAGACATTTTTAGGTGTCTACACTGATGCTTACTTCGGCACTGGTACGATGCCTGGTGGTCGCCGATCGAAATGATGTGAGAGAGACACAGAGGGAGTAAGGTTTGTGTCGCTTCAGACTTTGAGTTTCGTTTGGTTTTGTTCCGTTGTCGCTTTTCGCTTTTCATGGTTTTGCCTTATTTCTTTTTGTGCATTTGGTTTTTCCTTGTTTCTTTTCCTCTTTTTTATTTCTTCAATAAACTTTATTTTATTTTGAAGCAGGTAAACAGTTTTGATAAGAAAAAAGAAATTAAAAAAAAGTGTTACAACCAAGTGATACATAATATCTATGTGTTACAAGAAAGTGCTACATAATTTTAAAGTGTTACAAAAAATGTTACCTAATACCACAATGTTACAAAAGTGTTACGTAAAAATCAAAAAATCATGAATTTGTTTAAGTGTTACCAAAGGGTGTTACTTAAGCACAATTTTGTACTACTGAAACTCAATGATGAATATCTTTCACGTCATTTGATTATTGAACGAAGTGAAAGTGTGAAAAGTCTAGTGATATGGATGTTTTTAATTAAAATATATCTCTTTCTCTTTTGAAAATATTTCTTCTTACACTCTATTTATGAAAATAGTCAGTCTAATTTGGTTTAGTCCATGATAAGGGTCCAATAATAGTGTAGTTGGATTGGGCTCAAAAAGAGCTTTCCAACGATATATTATAAGCCCAATTCCGATGAATAATGAGGAAGTTATGGATTAAATTAAATTTGGCCCAAAATGAATTTTATATGTGGCCCAATGATCTAGAGGAGGGCCTATTAATTATTATTCCTAAAGTTATTAGGATTGATTTTAATCTTCTAGAATTATATAAAAGGTTCTTTAAAATTCTAATAAGATTAGGATTGATAATTATATTTTAAAGAGTTTTATTTTGAATAAAATATGTGATTTTATTACAAACATGATTTTAATCTGATCAACGCGGAATTAGCTGCTTAATCGTATTAAGAAGAGGATTCCGCGTGGAAAGCGTGTTTAATCTAACTTAGCGCAAGACGACAAGGTTGTCGCCTGGCGCTGACAGCTGTCGCCGTTGGCGACATGATTTATTTTATTCCGAGTATGACTTGATTTGATTCTGGACTATTTTTTCTATAAATAGGGGTCGTATCTCCCGTTTTTATTCATTCACAATCATTATTCCCAATCATCTCTCTCTCTAAAAGCTAGATGTTTTTTCTTTCTCTCTCTCTATTCTTTTTTTAAACCTTCCCTCTCACAAAATATCACATTCATGAGTTCTAGACACACCTAGCTAAGTTCAAAGTTGTCTTTGCCCTAGACATGAAAGGTTGATAATTTCTGAGGGTTTGGTCCCAAATCTTATTTCAATTATTTAATTTAATTATTTGATTTATTATTTTTATTGAAGTTATTAACGTGTGTATTTTTTTATTAGAAAGAGATACGAGGCATTGAAGTAAGTAATTTAATTACTTTATTGATATTTTGATATAGAAATCATGCTTAGATTATTTTGTTGATTTCTAGTACCATGTTAGGATGTGTTATTGCTTCCTATTATCATGTTTAAGGTTAACTAATATTTATGATATTATATTATGATGCTTCCTATTTCTTTTCTAATATCATGTTAGTATCATGATAGGGTTAAAGCTTTGATTTTTGATGTTTAGTGACATGCTAGGATTTGTTATTAATCTTGTTAGTATCATGCCTAGGATCTTGCTAATATTATTATGCTTTGAGAATATTATCATGATGATGATGATTGTTATTATTTTGCTTAAAATTATTATTGTTATTTCTTGATCACGTCTTTTATGCATGTTTAAAGGGAATTTGTACTTGTAATCATGCTTAATAAGATAATTAATAATCTTGTTTAGGCTAATATGATTATAATTCAAGTGATCGCCAATAATCGATTTGCTTGTGCATTAATATTCAACCAACATAGATTAAACAGGTTTAGGGTTAATCTATTGATCGCATTTTAGTCAGAAAACGCACATGAATACGAGAAGAATAAAGTAGAGGCCTATTATTAGGGCAGATTAAATCTCATTTAGGTTGGATTTGTACCTTCATCCCCGAACATCCAGTCATGGTTGTAACACCCCAATAATTCTCTCTTTAAACCTGTAAATATCCCTGAACAAAATCCAAGAGAATTACTGATGTGCTACCTCCATGTGTTCAAACATTAAGGCTATATCAGAAATTAGCAGCGGAAAAACTAATTCAGTTATAAAAAAGTTTCAAAACCAACGAATAAAACCAAATTAAGTCTTACAACTTGGAACCATTAAGGCCCTTATTCAAAACTTAAACCAATAGAAGTAGTATAAAAGTTAAAATTGAGTTTAAATATCTTCAAAAGTAAACAACAATAAAAATGAGAAAAGCAACCATTACTCCACTCAAGATCCCACCACCTAGATACGGATGCTACATGTGTAAGAACCTGTGGTTAATCTGCTCCCCCAATATTACAAGTGTAAAAATTGGATCGTCACAGGGTCATTGAAAGGCGAAGGCCATGACCAAAGAAAGAAACACAAAGCACGCAATCAGCAAAGCTGAGTGCATACAAGCTGCGAAATATAATAAGAAATCCCTAACATGCTACAAATAATCAATCATCACGCATCATTAGATTATAGACTCAACTAGGGGTGAGCAAAAATATAAGGTACCCGGTTTTGGAACCGGTACCGGTTTGGACCCGGCGGGTCTAGACCCAGAACTGGTCCAATTGGGTCCTGGTCCGATACCTAAATTTTGGACCCGGTTAGAACCTGTTCCAATTTCGGATCCAAAAAATTTGGACCCGGTACCAGATGGATGCCCGGTTACTACTTACAAAAGGATGAGAAATAGTTGTGTGCTAAAAGCCCAAAAGACAAAACCCAACATACATCATGCACCTAATATAAATAGTCTAATCTGACAAACCTAAAATCTCTTATTCTTTCACAACCTCCAAACACACCATTTATACTAGTACACTGATACTTTAATCCCTTCACTACACTAATTCATTTCACCAAAAAAAATCTATCACATGAAAATTGCAACTTCCATACTCTATGATTCATGAAAATCACAATTTAAACCACGTCATACAAGAGATTTGTTGCACCTTCTTCTTACAAATACTTTCTTATTCATTGTTGGGTTATTGATGCAATGTTTACTTCAATTGATTGGTATTTGTTTCATTTTTTTTCATTTTTTGTCAGATCTAGAATTAGGAGAGACAAATAGAGTGTTGTTTAAAGAGATGAAATACTTTTTTTTTTTTAATTCGTTTTTGTTAATATATTTGTTGTTGTAAATCTGTAATCCTTTGTATCATTGTAGATCTAAGTGTGTTGAATATGATAATTTTGCAAGAAATTAATTTTTTTTGTTTGAAAAATCTGGATAATTACAAGGAACCGGGTACCTGGTTTTGGAAACGATTCCCACCAATTTCTGGACCAGTTTTCAAAATATGGACCCGGTTATAACCGTTTCCGGGACCAGTTCTAAAATCGTGGACCCGGTTATAACCATTTCCTTAATTTTTTTACCGAGTACCCGGTATTGCTCACCCCTAGACTCAACACACGACTCAACTATTAGTTTTACTAAGACCTCACTAGTTAATAGTAGCTAACTCATATTATTTTAATCATTGGATTAAGCAATATACAAGGTTGTCCATCCCATGTTCCATTTGGAACATCAATAAATGAAAAACCCCTAATTTTTCTTTCAATAAAAGAAAAATCCTTTCGGAAACATCAACAAAACATCCAATGACCATGGGCGCGACTCCGTGACCGTAGCTAGTATGAGATCCCATCTAACTCCTAATTTTTGAAATGTATTTGAAATAAGAGGCTCGTAGATCAAACGACCTCGAGAAAAGTGCACAGCTAATACCCTGTGTACCCCAACCCCTAATTGTCATTACTCTAGATGTGCACAAATCTAGAGTTTTAGAGTTTTATTGCTCATCCATCTTGCACTTTATGTGCTTTACAAGTTTAGACTTAGTGATGACTCACATGCAAATAACACAATCAATGCAATATCCATTCAATCAATTAAAGCAAGCTTCCAATTTCAATTCTTAATTTATTAGTGACAAGCAACATTTATTATTTATATCTTTAACTAACTCGGTGTATAAACACCTTGAGTGCATAAAGCACTCCAAAACCTTAACCTCATCTTATAAGACTTTAATAAACTCCCTTTACTCAAATCATAATTAATTCATGAAAGAGTATTAAAAATTAACCTCATGGAACCATTATCAAAATTAATTCCACTTATTAACAACCAAGAATTCATAACCTTTAATTAATCATAACATTTCCAATTGATAAGAAAATCACTAATACATCACCCACAACCGTAGTGATATACTTATACCTCAAACATGTCTCATAACAATATACGAAAATCACAATATAAAACCTAACAATTAAGCCCAGTCTTCTCTATACATGATACTAGGTTCTTGATACATCCCTAAACATGCATCTAAAGGCAAGTTTCGTAACTCGTAGTACCTTGAATAAACAAATTGGAAAAAACCGCTTTTCCAACTAAAAACACCTTCTACGAGGTCCTTTCCTAAACCAAACAACCACTACATGAAAAAACAAATTTGGCACCGGTTCAAACCCGGCCTAAGGCACCGGTTTGAACCGGTGCCAATGTGAGGGGTGCCAAAAAGGGGTTTAAAAAGGCACCGGTTCAAACTGGTGCCAAAACTTGAAATTGGCACCGGTTAACCGGTGCCAAAAAGTACAAAAAAAATTTATTTAACAGTTTTTGGCACCGGTTAACCGGTGCCAAAAGTGCCAACATATTAATTTTATTTTTTTTTTACTTAAAAATTAAATCTGTATTAATATTAATATAATCAAATCTATTAATTATAATATTAATATATATATAATAAAAAAAAATTACAGTACAATCAAATCTTAATAATAACCAAAAAGTGCCAAAATATTAATATAATCAAATCTGTTCAAAATAAATTACAACAGCTAAATCAAAATAAAAAAAATTACAACATATAAAAAAAAATTACAATATAAATAAAAAAAAAAACAGTTGATTCTTCGATTTAAGATCAATATACTTGCATGTTGATTCTTCAATTTAAGAACTAAATCCATATACCTGCACCAATTAAAACAACCAAAGTGAATCGATTAACATGAATCAATTCAAAAACCCAGTAAATCGAAAAAAAAAAGAAAATCGAAAAAAAGAAAAGAATAACCCAGAAAATGAAAATGAAAATCAGTTCAAAAAAGAAAATGAATCGGAAAAAATAAAAAAATAAAAATCTAGAAAATCGAAAACAAAAAAAAAATCAGTTCAAAAATCCAAAAAAAACCCAGAAAAACGGAAAAAAAAAAAAAGAAAAGAAAAAAGAAAATCAGTTCAAAAACCCAGAACATCAATTACAACCCAGAAAATAAAACCTAGAAAATCAATTAAAACCCAGAACATCCATTCAAACCCAGAAAATAAAATAAAAAATCGACAAAAAAACCCAGAAAATGAAAATGAAAATCAGTTCAAAAAAGAAAATGAAAATGAAAATTAGTTCAAAAAAGAAAATGAATCGGAAAAAATAAAAAAATAAAAACCCAGAAAATCGAAAAAAAAAATCAGTTCAAAAATCCAAAAAAAAACCCAGAAAAACGGGAAAAAAAAGAAAAAAAAAAAGAAAATCAGTTCAAAAACCCAGAAAATGCATGTTGTTGTTGTTGCGGCGTTGTTGTTGCGGCGTTGTTGTTGCATGTTGTTGTTGTTGCGGTGGTGTTGTTGTTGTTGCGGTGGTGTTGTTGTTGTTGTTGAGGTGGTGTTCGAAGAGAAAGAGAAGAGATTAAGGGAGAGCAGAGGAGAGATAGAGGGGGTGTTGTTGCGGTGGTGTTCGAAGAGAAAGAGAGGAGTTTAAGGGAGAGCAGAGGAGAGATAGAGAAGGGAGAGCAGAGGAGAGAGAAGGGAGTAAAGAGGCAGAGTGAGAGGAGAGATAAGGAGATCAGTGTTTTAATTAGGGTTATAAAATGAGAGGAGGCGGCCGGTATTTTTTTTTAAATAATTTAAGCTCCGGTTCACAAACGCACCGGTTCAAACCGGTGGCCTTTATGATTTTGGCACCGGTTTGAAGTGAACCGGTGCCTTTTACTCTAGTTTAGCTTCCCACCAATTTTATAGGCCATTTTTGGCACCGGTTTGGACTGAACCGGTGCCAATTAGGGGGTGCCTTTTTGATATTTTCTACTAGTGAACAAAATCTCAATTAATATCCAAACAATCAAATTTACAGCAATACTAACTTACTTTAAAACCTTCAAAATCAAATTAAACAACACTTTAAAACCTTCCCTTTAGTTAAAATTAAAGGCATTTATATAGTTCTTTAAATTTTCTTCACAAAAACCTTAAAATACATTCTTTTACATGAAATTACTGCAAGTTAAAAGTTTTATAAAATCTGAAAATTATTTAAAAACACCTAAATAATCTCTCTTTTTAATGGGTGGTTAAACCCTCTTTATAAAACATCAAAAGTAGTACTTAGAAACTATTTCCAGCACTTTATATTAATTAAAAATCCTTCAAAGCTTCATTAACACATCACTTTTATACTCAATCATCAATTAAAAACACTAAGTATACAAAAGCCCCATAATTGATCGTTAGAACCCTAAAATCCCAAATTAAATAAATTAAAACCCTAGGTTTTATAATTACAAAATGTAAAATTTAAAATATCATTATATAATCTGAAAATATGAATTTAAACACCCAAAGTATAATTTTCATACTAATAAAACTAATTTCAAACAAATAAAATCAAATCCAAAATAATTTAATACACATTAAGCAAAATAAGACAAAAGCGGAAGGAGAAAAGGGGCGACTGCCGACAGGGTGGCAGTGGCGCCAAGATCAGGTGGTCGGCATTCCCGATGACTGGCAACAATTGGTGGTGAATAGTAGCAGCAGAGTAGTGCCGTGAGAAATCTCACGTAAGGAGGAAAAAGGGGGAAAAGAAAAGAAAGAAAAAAAAAAGAAAGGAAAAGGAAAACGAATAGGAAAAGGAAAAGGGAAAAAAAAAAGAAAAAGAAAATAAGGAAAAAGAAAAGAAAATAAGAGAAAAAGAAATAAAGACTAACCTTTTCTGTGGGGAAAATTTTAGGGGTGTATGGGGTATTTATAGGAGAGAAAATTGTAGCGTAAATAGGAATATTGGGCCTTATAACATTAATGGGTCAATTAAGTGAATAACAATGAACTAGGCTTTGTTTGTTTGGACATAAATTGTAGAATGAAAGTGCATAAAATAATTCGTAACAAAATAATTTTCGACCCAAATTAATAATTTGAAACTTTTAAAATTAAATTCCGAAAAAATACAAATAAATATTATAAATAAAATAATATTTCCTTTATAAAATATTTAAAAATACGGGGGATTGCAATGGTTTCAGACCTATTGGAGTTAACGATCTTATGGATCATTAAAGGGTGTAATTTTCACCCTATGAATGGTTTCCAAGTTCCTAAAAGTTGTTGGTGGCTCTTTTGCTCTAGCTTCCTTCCCTTTGGACGCCACCATGCTTAAGTGTATGATCACAGTGGGGCTCAAGTGTGGTATGCTTGAAATATTCCCTACAGTTTTTTGCGACTCCGCTGGGGATTATTTTTATTTTAATTCCTAAAATTTATTTTGGCAATAATTTAGAATGAGTGGATGAGACTCGAAAAAATCTAAGTATTTCATGTGCGTAATTTTGATTAACATTATTGGCATAAGCATAAAAAGGTCCGCATTGGAAAGACCATCCATAATGCGTCAAAAACATAGGATTTTTACATGTAGGAAATTAGGGAAATATCTTTCACAACTAAAGTCGAAATAACACTGCAAAAAACTAGAAAATTCAAGAAAAGAAAGCTGCCGAGGCATGTAGGATATAGCGCTGACAAAACAGTGTCATCGCCAAGCGATGGTTGATATGAAATAACCAACAAAACCCAAGAAAATGGGAGGTGACATCAAGTAATAACAAGTTCAAACCAACAAAATAAGGCAAACCTATCTCAAAATAACCAAGATAATGAAATAGGGGTCTTAATCAAAGCTAACACCAAGTAAAGCTAGGATTAAGGTGTAACCACAAAGATTACAAGGTAGCAATCACAAAGAAAGCAAGATAATCACAAAGATTATGGTAGAGAGATAAAGTCTTTTTTTATTACAAAATCAAGCAAAGTTCAACATTAATTCCAAAGCAAAAATGTATTAAAAGCAACTTAAATAGTTCGCACAAGCTGACAGAAAAACGGGAAAAGGCTCGGCCGAACTCAGGGTAAGTTCGGTCGAACCTACCCACAAGAACCTACCCACACTTGTGGGTAGGTTCGACCAAAGTTTTGGAGTTCGATCACTCCTACAAAGATGCTGAAATCAGGTCTAAAACTGCCTGAGAGGTTTGGTCGAACATTCTTCGGTTCGGTCGAACTCCCCTGCTCCTCGCGACTGCCTGGACAGCTCAATTTCAAACGTTCATAACTTCTTCGTTTCTTGCTCAAATTTGGCATGTGACCTGTTATTGGAAAGATCTTGAACTCTACTTTCACCTCCAACTTGAAGCAACTAAAAATTCCTTCTAACAAAGGAGATATGCCTGAATGAAGTAGTTTCATCATATATTGATAAGCTTCTTCCCTCTCATCCTCGTTCCCATTGTTTATCTTCAACCATCAATTGTAAAATCAAGACAAAAGGATTGTTTTTATTCACTTAAGTCACGTCATAACATAGAGAAGTTATCCAAAAGTAGAATGGAGCCATAAATGCCACCAATTGAAACATATAGTCGCACAACTCGTAGTTTTCAATGATGCTCCCGCATCAAACCCTCTCTCTTGAAAAGGAATTGACCTCAATTCCTAGAGATGACATAAAACTCAAACCAAATCTTGGATAATGACTTCATTATTAAAAGCAATAAATCTTACTTGGCTTCATAAAACACATTCAACCGATGTATCTACCCGGATCAAACACCAAGATGACGAACTTGAGCAAAATGAGGAGTAAAATTAAGTGAACCATTGTGTAGAGCAAGAGGAGAATAATAGTATCACCATTCACATTATTGATTCTTTTACCCAAGCACCCATAACAAGCGCAATACAATAACCATGGGGGTTGGCCAACACATGATGACCCAACAAGTAGTGTAGAATCACATTGAAAAACATCATTGAAGGAATATCCAACACCAAATGTGGAACCAATGCAAGATGTACCAATCAACACACCATAGAATAAAGAATTCCTTTCAAATTGTTGTCTTGCAATACTTTTACCAACACGAAAATATGGTAAACAAGAATCTAGCTCAAGATGTTCATAAGAATTCGAAGTTATTGAACAACCACTACGCTCATTAAAAGAAGCTTTCACAACATCCAACTTAAATTCTTCTTTCAATGCATGCTCTATCTAGTAATCATCACAACTCTCATTAACATGAATGTCAAAAACCTCACTAGAAGAGCATAAGGAAGGAGTAGGATTATATACCTCACTTAAGAGATTCTCATAAGTTCGAGACAAATAATCATCAACATGAAATGTGGACTACATGTTTACTTCATTCAAGATAATAATCGACAATGCCTCTTTGCAATTTGTTGACTTGGCCTCAAACACGACCTCTTCATCATAGATTGGTGGACCATAGTCTCTCTTATGATCAAGTGGAAAATGTGGAGTAGATATTTCTTCATCCATATTAGGAGCTTCAATTTTGCACATAGCCTCGTCCATTATAATTGGAAAAGGATTGTGTGTTTCATCCTTTGATGCACAAGGAATTTTAAAAGAAGGTTTAGAATACCAACTAGCACTATTCACCTTAGCAAGCTTCTCAAAGTTCAAAGCCTTTTGCACTACATGATCAATACTTCCATGGGCACAAACATCATCTTTTAGCCTTAGCTTCCTCTCAAGACAATCAATGTTTCTAGCAATCTTATGTTTTAGGGCCTCTTCAATCCCACTCAAAATAGAAAGATTTTTAAACTCCCTATTATACTTCTCCACCATCATAGATCGTTGATTGAGAGCATTCAACTTAAGAAAAACATCATGCAAATAATCTCTAGGAGCAAAATCTCTACTCATGTGCTTCTTCAATTTATCCCAAGATGTGATTTGTTTTTCCCTCAATCCTCCTACGATTCTTAAAATTCTCATACCACAAAGATGCATGTTTCTTAAGTTTAATGATGGCCAATTTACGACGTTTTTCATCATTATATCCTTTTCTATCAAAAATTTGTTCCGTAGTTCTAACCCAATCAAGAAATTCATTAGGATCACTATTACCTTCGAAGTCCGGAAGTTTCAAAATAATATCTCGGTCACAGTTGTCCTCATGGTGCCGTTGGTGGTGTTCCCTTCTCCGGTGAGGAGAGTGAGAATCATCTTCTCCACTTGGGCTTCTCCTTCTTCTAGAACTTCTTCTATTCTCCAAGACCTCAAGAAGTCTAACAAACTTCCTTTCTAGAGCATCCAATCTAGAGTGTTCATTGTAACTTTCTTCATCTTCATAATAGTATCTATCACCCATGTTTCAACATAGAAAGCTTGTATTTTTGAGAGAAATTTCAAATTTTTGTGGGAAAAGATGAGATCTTTTGAGAGGGGGAAAGAGAAATTCCAAAAGGTAGGATCTTTCTAGGCGAATAACCTAGGCTCTTGATACCAAATGATATGAAATAACCAACAAAACCCAAGAAAAAAGGGAGGAGAAATCAAGTAACAACAAGTTCAAACCAACAAAATAAAAGGCTAGGATTAATTACAAGATAGTAACTAAATAAATACAACCTAAGTCACATCCCACATACCAGGAAAATCATCTAAATAATTCAAATCAAGCTCAAAATATTTTCCGATCTTGATCAATTCAACAATAGTCAATATGGCCCAAAAGTAATGTCCATGCTCTCGCATCAAACTCCTCCTCTTCAAAAGGAATTGTCCTCAATTCCTAGAGGTAACATCAAGCAGACATGATCAAACGAATGGAGATGTCATTTATTGAAAGCAAATAAACATCACTCGTAACCAAGTAGCATCATCAACACACCTCCAGGATCAAACACGCAAACAACAAATCCAAGAGTGAAATGACAAGGAACCAAAGTGACTTTCACAAAGCTATATCCACCTTCAGCAAGTCCAATCTTACTCTTAATCCTCCTACATAACTGTCTATGACAATAAACAAAGCATAACCAAGGAAAAGTACCAACACAAATAATGATCCTATTATCAATCTTATGAGCAATTTTGTCCCAGTTTCCCAAACAAGAGTAGACAACATATATAGTTTACAAAACCTATCACAAAAACAAAATCATATCTCCTTTTAGCAACGCTTAATCCAATTGAATAATAAGGATCATCAACCGAAGGAATGTGAGACGGAGCATATGATATCTCATGAGGTGGAGCACAATCTAGCTTGAAGTCTTTCTCTTCATCATAAATTGGGGGTCCAATAAAAACCACTTGACCATAAAAATGGAGCCAAGATCATCTCTTTTTGTAAATAAATCCAATTCGACTTCACAATTGTTCATACCAACAACTTGCACCATCTCGAAAAACATCAATAGTGCTCTTAAATTTAAGTCAAGATTCACTAAAATATCACCAAGAATTTTGTACCAATTAAAGAGATTGAAAAAGAAATTAATCAATTCAATAATCGGCAAACTTTCATCAACGATAACACAATAATATGCAACACAAATCTAATTTCTCAACCCAAACAAAGCTGAAATATAGGTCGATAATACCAAAGTGTAGCGTCCAGTCAGTGTCTTAGATCGTCCACTCCACCTGTTAGAGTGCCCTCACCTTCAATGGCGGAGCCCCGAAGCAATGGAGCCACACTCCTCTGTTCTACAAAGAGTAAACCCAAATGCGGCCCGATAGAGACCCGAATGAAGCCCGATGAAAACCAAATCAAGTTGGGTGCTTGACTAGGTATTAATCACCCAAATTAACGGTAGTGGCGGTTGGTGGTGGGCTGGTGGAGCTTCAAAAATGTGGTGTTGGAAACGGCCTAAAGGACGACGCTCGAAAATTTGTGGGTCTTTGAATTTCTTGGAGAAATTGGATGAAAGGTTGGTTTTTGATGGTGGATTCTCGCAGCAAAAGAAGGAAATATTGGAATGTTAGATTGGTGGGTAATGATGATGATAATAGATAATTGATGAGATAATAATGAAAGTGATTTTGCTAAAGAAAAGGGAAGAAGCAGCAAACTCACTAACTTCTGGGCTAGTAAATACGTAGGGCTGCAAACGATCTGAGCCGAGTCGAGTTTTTACTTGTTCAAGCTAAGCTTGATAAATATTTCAAGTGTTCGAACATGATCGAGCTTGAACGAGCTTCATAATTTTGTGTTCGAGCTTTGTTCATTAAGGTTTTGCCTTGTTCGAGCTCGGCTTGAGCTCGTTCGTTTGTGATTCGAACTTGAGCTTGAACAAGCTCTAATGTGAACGAGCTCAAACGTGAACGAGCTCAATTAAGCTAATATTAATCAACTTTGAAAAATTATAGGAAAAATTAGAATTAATAATCCCAACTTTCATCAATTTTGGTAGAATAATCCCAACTTTAGATTATACTGGAATAATCCGAACTTTTGGGGGTGTTCTTTTTCTTCAATCCCAAATACCGATTACCGGTAGAAAGGGTTAATTTTTTTTTGTTAAAGTGACACGTGTCACAAATTAATTGGTTAAAAATATTTTTTAAAAAAACCAAAAAAAAAAAAAAACAAGCAATCACCCATTCACCCAACCCTCCACCGCTGCTCATCGGAGCTCCCCACCCCGCCCACCGTCCTCTCCTTCTTTCACCGGAAAACCACGCTCAGACCGTGAAACCTGACCCCCAATCTTTCCCACATCGCAATACACCATCTCGAAACCCCTAATCCCATCCCCACCCATTTTCGCAACCCCAATTACAATTCATACATGTCTTCAAATCGAAAATTAGCAGCGCGTACGGAGGGGAATTAGCGCGCAAGGAAGGGTTATTTAGCGGCGCAGGGGGGAGGGGGAATTTACGACGCAGGGGAGGGGTATAAGCGGCGTAGGGGGAGGGGGAATTAGCGGCGCAGGGCGGTGATTTTTGGGGTGGAATTGGGCGGGTTTTTATTGGTGGCTTTGTGGGGGTTTCGGGGAGGATGGATGGTGGTTGCGTGGGGGTCCGACGATGTTCGTGGCTGACGGTCACTATGGTACGTGGTGGTTGCGTTGGGGTCCGACGATGTACGTGGCAGGGTTAGCGGTGACTAGGGTACGTGGTGGTTGGATGGGGTCCGACAAGGCTGGGCTAGGTGTTTTATTTTTTTTAATTTTGGTTTTTTTTTAATTTTTTTTGGACCAATCAGAACTTGACACTTGTCAAGTGACCTGGTATAATAGGTCATTGACTTTTGTTGACCGGTTAGGGATTGAGGAAAAAGAAGACCCCCCCCCCAAAGTTCGGATTATTCCAGTATAATTCAAAGTTGGGATTATTCTACCAAAATTGATGAAAGTTGGGATTATTATTTCTAATTTTTCCAAAATTATAAGTATACTCTAATCAGAAAAGTCATTTGATGATATTCATCATAACAACAAGATAGGCAGTAATAAGTATTTGATATTATAAATGAGAAATTTGAGCAAATATACTATTCATTTTCTTAACAATAATACTCCATATATTTTAATTTTATATGGTACTCCGTATTATTAACATGGCTAATTTGTTTATATACGATAATTCATTATAATTGATTTGGTTCCATATTAAAATTGTACTATTTTAAGAATAATTAAAATAATAAATGTTTCGAGCTTGAACGAGTTATAAATGAGCATATGAATGATCATATGTACGGGTTTTTAACGAGCTATGAACGAGTGTTTGTGAACATTAACAAGCCGAGCACGAAGGTGTTTGAGTTGGGGTCGTTTACTTAACGAGCCTCATATTTTTGTTCAGGCTCGTTCAATACTTAATAAATAAGTTTCGACCGAGCTTTGACCGAGCTTGTTCGCGAGTTGTTCACAAACGTATCGGCTCTGTAAAACCCCGTATTTTAAAAATATTTTATAAATGAAATTTTATTTTATTTATAATATTTATTTGTTATTTTCCGAAATTTAATTTCAAAGTTTCAAATTATTAATTTGGGTCGAAAATTATCTGAACAAATTGTTTTATGCACTTTTATTCTACAATTTATGTCCAATCAAACAAGCCTAACCCATTTGTTTACTTAATTGACCCATTATTTTTATGAGGCCCAATCTTCCTTTTTACCCTACAATAATTCTCTCCTATAAATACCCCCATGAATCTCCAAAAATTTCCCACACAAAAAGGTTAGTCTTATTTTCATCCTCCTTTGTTTCATTATTTTGCTTAATGTTAATTTAATTGTTTTGGGTTTTGATTTTAGTATAAAGATTATATTTTTAGTATCAAATTATATTTTGATGGTATAAAGATTATAAATTTCATATTATATTTATGTTATAAATTTTCATATTTTATGAATTATAAACCTAGGGTTTCAATTTATTGAAAATCATGATTTTAGGGTTTTTATGAACAATTGATTTAGGGCTTTTATAGTAATGATGTTTTAAAAATTTGGTGATTATAACTAATGATTAGTTTAACTTAATTCCAGATTATTTTAAACACTTAAATTCGTGTTTTAATTTTTATATTTTCGTTCGTTAATATTAATCCCGTTTTAATCTCGATCAGGTTCTGAACTCATCCGATTTTGACAAAAAAGTAGTGTTTTCCATGTGGAAACAACGTTTTAAGAAAGAATCACTACCTTTGGAGTGAGCACTACCTTCTCGTGGCCAAATTCAGCCTCTAAATATGAATTTCGGGCAGTTTTTGATTATTTAACTAGTTACTAGGGTTGTGCACGGTGCGGTTTGGATCTCAAACCGCACCAAACCGCAAAATTGCGGTTTGTGATTTTTTCAAACCGCACTAAACCGCAATTCTATACAAACCGCACCAAATCGCATCGCAAAATACGGTTTGGTGCGGTGCGGTTTGCGGTTTTTCCATAATTTTTTTACCTCACAAATAATGATTATTTGCTAATCTTTTGTTATGAAATTTTTACTTAGAAGCTGTACAACTATGCAAATAATTCAATAAAGAAGTAGTGCTTTACTTCAATGTTAATAGTGACCCAGTAACATGCCAAGGCAAACATAGAGCAAAATCATTAAGTAAACCACAACCACTCCATTACAACTCCAAAGCACAAGAAACGGAGAGTAATAAGAAAGGAAAACTTTGGTTTTCTTAATAATGACCCACACAATTCAGTACATATAAATACAATATAAGAGTCTTCTTTCCATATAAGAGTCTTTGCGTTAAATTGCGGTTTGCGGTGCGGTTTGACAATTTTTTTAAAACCGCACCAAACCGCAAAACTGCGGTTTGGTCAAATTTGAAAACCGCACCATAATTTCCAAACTGCAAACCGCACCAAACCGCAAAATTGCGGTTTGGTTTGCGGTTTAGTGCGGTCTAGACCGTACTCTGCACTGCCCTACTAGTTACTTTGTGTTTAAATATTTTTCAATATTTAGTTTTGATTATTAAAAGTAATTTTCAGATTATAAAAGTATCAATATTTGGGGTAAAACTATTCTAAACCATACTTTTAGAATTCTATTTATACTCCCGAGCTATTCCAATTAAACTATGTTCATGGGTTTCTAATAAAGTTTCAAATTTAAAGTTTTTAATTAAATTTCAGACTTTGTAATATGAATTGTATTGTTTTAGTATCAAAATAAGAAGTTTTAATGTTTCTACATATTTTATTAAGCTACTACTTTGATATTTCAAGCGTATATTGTTGATTTTTCGAAAGATAATAACAAACTAAAATTTCAGATTTTCGTAGTAACTTAAGAGTGCTGAAATTTTATGTATAAAGGTGTATTTTAAGGTTTTTATAAAGGAAATATAAAGAGTTATGTATAAGCTTTTAATTTTAATTAAAGGGAAGGTATTAAAGTGTTGTTTAATTAGATTTTGAAGGTTTTTAAGCGAGTTAGTATTGCTGTAAATTTGGTTGTTTGGGTATTGATTGAGGTTTTGTTGTTTGGTTTAGGAGAGGAGTTTATTGAAGGTGATTTCTAGTTAGTAAAGTGGCATAACAATTCGTTTGCTCAAGGTACGTACAAGTTACGAAACCTCCGATTTAGGTTGGGATTTTGTAACCCTTAACACTTGACAGGCTGTCGAGTGTGGCGGTAATGCCTCCGATTTAGGTGTATACTTCCGCTATTTTATTTAAAGGTTGTTTATTTTTCCTTTAATTCTTATTTATTTTGGTTAGTAAATCGGGGGTGTTACAAAATGGTATTCAGAGCCTAAACGCTCGTGGGATTTACGCAGGGATCTCCATATCCCAGCCTGGTTTGTTTTAAGAATAAACTTGTTAATTAAGAGTTAGGACTAAAATTGATATAGGTTAAGCCGTTTGGGTTTCTCTATGTGCTTGTGCTTGTTGTGCTTTTTATTTTTATGTGACTAGATGAGTTCGGGGACGAAATCTTTCTTAAGGGGGATAGTATGTAATACCTTTAATAATTTTACTTACTCTCAAATTTACAAGTAAGTTATTTTTTTCTACTTTAAGTTTCGGGACGAAATTTGTTTTAAAGAGGGTAGATTGTAATACCCTATATTTTTCTATTATAAGTTTTGGGACGAAACTTGTTTTAAGGAGGGTAGATTGTAATACCCTAAACTTTTCTATTTTAAGTTTCAGGGACGAAACTTGTTTTAAGGAGGGTATATTGTAATACCCGAATATTTTATCAGTTTATGTAATATGTTCTATAAAAAAAATAGTTATTTTTATCTATTAAGTAACTTTCCTAATCTCATATTTTTATTTTATAGTTTGGAAAGTTTTGAAACCCTATTATAATAATAATATTCATCTACAAGAAACTATAAATACCTTTCATGGCTTCACCCTATATTATTATTATTCTGATCTCTACAATTTAACTCTAGTAGAATTGCTTTTGCGCTTCGCCATCATCAGTCATTGGCATTATCATATTAAGTGCTTTTGATTAATCTTTATAAAAACCTTTTATATCAAAGAGCACTAACAATCAGTCTTATGGAAGATATAGCAATTATGTCGTCATGCGTGGTCTTCTATAATTGTTATTGGATATGTTTTGGCAAGGTAATCACACGGATTTATTTTAGAATTGTTTGTATAATTATTACCTTATATTATTATTGTATAATTGGATATTCATATTGTAGGGAATAGTTTCAAGTCTTTAAAATCCCACTAGCTTGAACCCCACTGTGATCATACACTAAAGTACGGTGGCGTCCAAAAGGGAAGAAGATAGAGCAAAAGAGTCGCCAACAAGTTTTTAAGGAACTTGTAAACCGTTCACGAGGTGAAGGTTACACCCCTTAACGATCCAAGAGATCGTCAACTCCATAAGGTCATGAACCAAATAAGGGTCCGGGGATGATGGTACAAATCCAACCTAAAAGAGATCGAACCTGCCCTAATAATAGGCCTCTACTTTATTCTGCTCGTATTCATGTGCGCTTTCTGACTAACATACAATCAATAGGATTAACCCTAAACCTGTTTAATCTATGTTGGTTGAATATTAATGCACAAAAAAATCTATTATTGGCGGTCACTTGAAATTATAATCACAATTAACCCTAAACAAGATTATTAATATCTTATTAAGCGTGATTGCAAAAATCAATTCCCTTTATCCTGCAATTAAAGGTGATCAAGCAATAACAATATACAATAATATGCATATCAAGCAACATAATAAATAATCATCATCAATCATAATCATAAATGTTAGAAAGAACATAGGAAGCATCATATTTTTAATCACGCTTAATATTAAAAACACCCTAGACATGATACTAGGAATATCATAATAATAATATAAACATGATGTCTACATCATAAAATCAATTAAGCCATTAAAGTACTTACTTGGACGCCTCATACCTTTTTTTAATTACAAAATACACACGTTAGTAACTTCAAGGAAAACAATAAACAAACAATTAAATTAAATAATTGAAATAGAGATTTGGGACCAAACCCTCAGAAAATTAAAACTTTTCACGTCTAGGGCGAAGGCAACTTCGAATATGGCTAGGTGTTTCTAGATCTTGTGAATGCGGAATTTTGTATTAAAAAGCAAAATAGAAAAGAATGCTAAAAAGAATCAATGTTATTGAAAATAGATGAATGAATGATGAAGAGAGTTGATGAATAATTTTGTAAAGAGATTGTTAATGAATGATGATTGTAGATGGTGAAGATAGATGGTGAATTCGTGAATGAAAACGGAGTTTTGATACGATATTTATAGAGAAAATCAGCCAAAAAAGATAATTTATCAAAACAGAGTCTGAAGATCGCAAAAACAACTTGGCGCCAGCCCTGGCTCATTGGCGCTAGGACCAGTGGCTAGCGCCAGGCGCCAATGGCTGGCGTCTGGCGCCAATCCTGGTTCCAGGCGCCAAGGCCTGGGGTTGGACGCCAAACCGGCTTTTAACACGTTTTCGAAAATCTGATAATCTTACCGTACTGGAAGATAAAATAATATAATTTCAGTCGAAAATGTTATTTGATCTAATTAAAACTCTAAAGAATCCTAATTGAATTAAGAATGATGAGAACCTTCTAGAATGTTCTAGAACACCAAAACCATTCCTAATTACATTAGGAATGATAAATCATATTAGGCCCTCCCCTAGATCATTGGGCCGTACTTAAAGCTCAAACTGGGCCCAGTTTAGTAAATTGGCCATAACTTCCTCAATATTCATCGGAATTGGGCTTATAATATATCGTTGGAAAGGTCTTTGCAAGCCCCATCCAACTACACCACTATTGGACCCATATCATGGACCAACCAAACTGGATTGACTGTTTTCTTAAAATAAAGTTTTCAAAATCAGGGAGAAGAGAAAAGAAAAGAAATAAAACTTTCCGCAACACTAGACCTTTCCATACTTTCGTTTCATTCGATTATGATTTGACGTGAAAGGTACTCATCACTGGGTTTGGTTTTGGGGAGACACAAATGGGTGTCTACACATATGCTTGAGTGTATGTATATATGATTGACGTATATAATTTTATGATATGATCTGATTTAATTGTCTTGCTATTATTGTTATATTGAATGATTGTGTTATATATCTAGGGTTTTTTAATGTTATTGCTATAGGGAGTATTGTTCTTGAGGTTTTAGGATTATTAATGCAGAGTATTAATTTGGGTTGATAATTAATTAATTTTGGGTACTAGTATTTGTTCTATAAGAGTTGAGATATTTTATGAACCGAATATGTCGTCATATATGAATTGGGAACCTGTGCCAATATTGAGATATTATTTATTATCATGTGAATGGTTATTTGATCGATGTATGAGATCAAATGGTTGAGAATTATTGTTTTGTTCTTGGGTTGAGGCTCGGCGTTATATAACTTAGTCCTTGGCTTGTTGGTAAGAGGGTAATAATCACGAGTTAAGAATGAGGTACAATATTTATTTATTATTTATTTTTCTATGGTCCCCTACAGTGGGAATTGGCCCGTATGTGGTCTAGTTCAAGGTGTTTTCTAATTATTGGGAGTATTCAAGTTTTTATACTTGTTGGTCTTATTCGAATTACCCATGTCCAAGGCTAGGTATAGAACAAAGAGCATGGCACACTATTGGTTATGAGTTGAGTAAAGGATTATTATTATTCGAGGTTGAGTTGATAAAGGTTATTTTCAGAGTACAATGTGTTATGTAGTTTTGAACTACATTATTTAATTGAGCTAGTAATATTGATTATCCTATTATACTTTATATTCCTATATGTGGTGATTACTCAGCTTTTTGCTGACGTGTGTGTTATTTTGTTGTGCTACTTGTGTTTGCGGCCATGTCTTTTTCTTATGGTGGCCCTGCGACGATCTATTTTGGAATTTGTCCTTAATGGTGAGCAGTCAAGATTGTTTAAACAGGTTGATCAAGTGATCGTAGCTAAAGGAGCTCAAGTGATCGATTAGTTTGTTTATAACAAGTTTGTAAAGTTGTATAAATAGCTCACGTAGTTTATTGGGTTGTAATAATTGGGATTTTGTAAGCCATAACACTTGACAGGTTGTCGAGTGTGGCGGTAATACCTCCGATTTAGGTGTATGCTTCCGCTATTTTATTTAAAGGTTGTTTATTTTTCCTTTAATTCTTATTTATTTTGGTTAGTAAATCGGGGGTGTTACATTAGCAACCCTATAAATACGAATAGCAACAATGTGGGTCTACTTTTTTTTTTTTTTTTGGTTGGATCAAAAGGTTAATAACCTTTGGATCTTGATACCATTTGATATGAAAAGAGAACAAGGATCTATTTTTGAGGAATTTTTGTGAGTTTTTGAGTGCAAGAAAAAACAAAGATATGATCTTGGATCAAGATCTAAGCTAAAATAATCAACACAAAGTAAGATTATGTAGCAAAATAACTTGATTCACTAGTCACATAGTCTAGAGAAACAAGGGTTTCAATCTAATCAACCACAAAGTTTGATAAAGATTGAGATTTTACCACAAAGGAGAGATCACAAAGAACTCAAAGAAGAGAAAAACTCTCATATTTTCAATATTCAAAACAAGTCTATTCTATTACATCATAAAGTAACTCCTTTTATAAGGAGGCACTAGTACATGAAATAAAACCCTAAACCTCATTAAATCTTAACCATATAAAATAAAAGGCTAGGATTAATTACAAGATAGTAACTAAATAAATACAACCTAAGTCACATCCCACATACGAGGAAAATCATCTAAATAATTCAAATCAAGCTCAGAATATTTCCGATCTTGATCAAGTCAACAATAGTCAACATGGCCCAAAAGTAGTGTCCATGCTCTCACATCAATGGCTCTGTCGCCTGAAGACAGTTATTATCATCTGGCGACAGTGCCATCATCTAGAGACAAGCACTGTTGTCTCGCGCTGAATTCTTCCAATACCGAGCCAGAAATCTACCTTCTTGTTTCGACTAGTTTCTAATAATATTTGCTCGGTTTTACTTCCTGATCGAGTTTTTCCCTTTATTCTGAAACCCATTTGTGTTCTACATATGGCCATAACCCTCTGGGAATTCACGCTCCGTTACCCAATCAAACGCTCCTGGCAACGAAGGGTACATTCGAGTTTGTTGAATTCACCAAACCATGGAAGTGAGTTTAACTCGCAGGGTCCCATCCACTCGCGCCAACCCTTCCAAAGGTAAAAATTCCGCGCGGTGCATCCGGACTCATAACCATGGACCCTCTTTGAATAACCCATATCCTGAACTTTAGAGAACTAGAGCCATGGTTAGGTTGCAAACTCATTGCATCATATTGTGACTATTTGACTACTTATGCATTATTTGCTTGTGCATAACCTATATGTGCTTCCACTAACCGTTTGTTTAACTTGTGAATGAGTTTAAATGAAATAAATAATGACTAAAGAACTTTTATAAATTAATTAACTAATTGATAAATGATAAAATTCTAAATAAATTTATCAAACTTGACTTAGTACGACTTTAGGTTTGTCCCTTTAGAGTAAAGATACTGGAAACAGTCCCAGACCAATGTCCAGCAATGGCACAGAGGTTTGGATTGTAGTGCCACGCGCTAGTGATTAGCGTTAAGCGACAAATGTTTTCGTTGGCGCTGGTCCTTAGCGTTTGGCGACAATGCTGTCGTTCGGCGACAGTCCATATTTTGCTCGAGTTTTCACGACGAGTCTAATTAATCAATTTGCTTAAACGGTTTAATCAGTTTATTAATGACAGTAATCATACTCAGTCCTTAATTGAGTCTAGGCACTAAGGCACATAGTCTCATGGTCTCACATAAGAGTCAAAGCATGTCACTCACACTCACTATTAAAGCACACACCGAATATGTATGTCACACTTGACCATGTCTAGAGAGTCTTGTATGCGCATGTTTTCCGTCCTTTTTTTAAGAGGGTAAGTCGGATATTAATCCTCAAATTAAACCATACTTGTTTGAACCCTTACTTGATCCTCAAAAATACACCTTATTTTTGCTTATTTTTTGTTTTTTGTTTTAAAAAAACAAATAAAGTCAAAGTGAATTTGAGTCAAGTCATTAAAACAAATAAATGGTTTAATTTACAGCTCTTGGTCAAGGAAGGAAGGGCGATTAATCAAGGACAACACATTTGTTCAAGTACTACTTTTCGACAAACTAATCAGTCGAAAAAGAAAAGCTAAGAAGATAATGACAACTCAAGAAGAAGTCAACGAATTTAGGAAGGACGTGGCTAACTAGACTGAATTGATGAAGACTGTGGCCCTTCAAATCAAGGACCATGTGAAGAAATAACAAATGGAGCTCATGCAAGAAAGCTTGAGCAAACTTTCCAATGACTATAGATTCCAAGGCATTAGCTCACAAGGGGTCCTTGTGGACAAGGAACTTCTTCTGCAAAAGTTCAATGCCAATGACATCCCTAGGTTCAAGTCGCATATTATAGTAGCTTGTCCCTAAATAAATACATCACTAATATAAATAAGACTATGATGGCGTTATAGACGATTATAGTCGCTTGTTTTGATCCTCAAGTGTCCCGGCCTATTCTCTTGTTGCACCTACATTGCCTTTTCCAATCTTCAAAAAAAAAACAAAGTTTAAATTAGTACATTACACAATATAGGCTTATACACACACACATACACACACACACACACATACACACACACACACACACACACACACACACACACACACATACAAGCATTTTGAATTTCACACACACAAGTTAAGCATTACACAAACGTCTTTGAGAATGGCAACACTACAACAGCAATCATATAACAGCAACCTTATAAACGTCAGGCTGGAAGTCTTATAACAATAATCTTATAACATCAATCTTACACACACACAAGCATTACACAAACAACGGCAGAGGAAGAATTGTACTAATGATGCAATTACATCACCTATACAACCTTAAAAGTAGAAAGGAAATTACAAGCATTTTCTGAATGAATATTCTCTCACATCCTTTTCCTTATCACTCCTATTAACTTGTTGCTTGAGAAATAACTATCCTGCTTACATCACTTTCTCAGTCCAAAACTATCCCAGTTGCTAACAAAATACAGAATTATATTGGGTATTAACAATTTTCCACATGGAATGCTATAACAACTAATCATCTCCTATCAGGCTGAATTTAGCAGCAGCAAAGAGCTTTTCACATATTAGGTATTACAGCAGGGTATCACACATAATGTCTAAAAAAACAAATGAACAAAAACTAATACTCTTCATTTCTTAACCAATCAAGTGCCTTTTCACATTGCCTAGCATACATAAGGCAAGATAGAGGCTTGGGGTAGTCTGGTGGGCTGCACAAAAGGACTTTTGGTTCTCTAAACTTGCAGAAAGATGTAAAATATTCTAGACCAGCCCAGCAGAAAAAGATACAGTACATCACTTCACTACATCTCAAATCACTAAAGATTCATAGTTATGTTAAAAGAAGGTGTAAGCAAATCTGATTTTCAGTTATGTTAAAAGAAGGTATAAGCAAATCTGATTTGTAGTTATGTTAAAAGAAGGTATCAGCAAATCTGATTTTCAGTTATGTTAAAAGAAGGTATGAGCAAATCTGATTTTCAATTCTGAACTTCAGATCTGAATTGAGTTCTGAATTGAGTTCTAATATTCAAAGCTGGATTCAGTTTTGGATTTCAGCTCTTAGTAGTTGCTTAACAAGTTTGTGGCACCCTAGTATTTGCTTAACTAATTTTCTTGTGATTTGTAATCCAAGATAATATAACCATCAATATGAGCCATGCAAACATAAGACTTTTAGTCCTACAACAACAACAACTTTGTTATAATTTTGATGCTATTAGTGTTTTGAAGAAACAAGGGATTTTGAGAATTATCAATGAAAAAATGTATTGAATGGTAGAGATGCATTCCCAAGACAATAATTGGTATACTTCATTCATATACCACACAATTCGTTTCTATTTCCCACTGAACTAGCTCAAATTGAGTCATAAACTCATAAGTACACATATAGCAATAGAGAAGGTGAAAATTAATGTTACCAGGATACTCTTCTTTGACTCTGGAATGGAAGAGAGTTGCTATACCAAAACATATACCATCTCCAAGATAGTGACATACTTTAGATCTTCTGTCATCATGAAATAAGAGTGCGGAGCGATAAGAAAGTGAAAAAAAAAAATAAGAAGAAATTTTTTAGCCCTGCTATATAATTATATAGACAATAAGTATTATATAATATTATCATTTTTATGTATTAATAATTATGAATTAAATTAAGATAATAATGTATACAATCAAGTCATTATACATTCTGTTCATTTCATTGTATTTGTATACATTTAGTACCTTTTAAAAGTAAATAGAGTAGCGAGGTCCTAGGAAAATTAATGATCACTCTAGGAAAATTTGGATCTAATATTAATCTATGTTGACAAAAACTTGATTACATCAGCAAGATGGTAGAAACCATATAAATACTTATAGTGTTGACTATGAATATCGATCATCTTTTTCATTATCACACAATTTGCCATTAAGCAAATCCTTCTAGCTAAGATTTCCATATTTGCCACTACCTCCATGAGGATATGTTAGATAATTTCTTCGGTAGCGTGGCTAACGACTAAATCAATCAATTTTCATGTTAAATTTCAATTGTTGCAATAACTATCAAGAAAATCATTCAACTCATAACCTTAAGAAATTCAAAATTCAAATAAAAACGAGAAATTGATACTTCAAACCATTTGTGTTCATTCACCTATTCGCTGTAAATATTGACAGACAAATCCTTTGACATAGATTTTTATTTAACTATAAATAAAGCAGATTTGGAACTACAGAAGCAGAGAAGTGAAAGAAATCATTGACCAACTTATCATATATCTTAAGCAATTTTGCTTTTTAAAAACAAAAATAATATTAGAATTGGGTTAAAATTGTAGCCTTGTAGCATATAGACGCATAAACAAAACCCTCTAATTGTTTTTCAAGAGCCAAACCCATATATCATCAAAACATTACTCAAAATTATAACCCTTAAAATGATCTAAATTAAAGTACTCTATTCTAAAAGGAAATTAGGGAAAAAAGTATTACCTCAGAATCATCGATCTGAACGTATTTGATTAAATTTGACAATAAGTAAGGAAAATTCCGCAACGTAATATAAAGAGAAAAAGTATATCTTAATCCAAGATTGATGAATTCTTTGCATTTTTGGAGGATTAAAATCGAAAAAAGAGACGATAATAAGAACAATTGAGAACAAGGGTTCTACTTTTGTTCAGGAGCGACGGTTTTTTCCCCTAAAATGAATTCTGAAGATGTAGGTTAAGCAAAGTACATCACGTGCCCCACACGTGAGGGTTTCTCGACGCTTTTCAGAGTCGAAATTAAATATCAAATTCAAACAGCGTCAAGAAGACACGCACACTATAATAATTACCTAACGCCCCTATCACAGTGTCGAGCTAATAATGTCTAAAAAATACGCATTTTGTAGTAGTGAATGGGATAAGACAACCTGGGTTTGAAATCTTCTTAGATTGTAACTTTCTAGATGATGTCCCAACTCCTATCCATAAGGAGAAAACACTTTCTACTTTGACTTTAATGTCATGGGACTTCTCTTTGGGCACGAAAAGAATGAGCCAACATATGTCGAGGATAACTCCTTGCTCATTCAAACGATACTACAAAGTGATAGCTTTGACCCTTCTAAGCTTATCACTCCAGCCGAGGGATTAGTTTAAGGATGGAAAAATTAAAGACCGTGAAGGTGACTACTCAAGTGGAAAAAAGATATCCATAACAACAGGACAAGGACCAATGTTCGAAAAATCGTCTGAGTTAGAGTCCGAGTCAGAGTCTTCCCCTATCGAGTCTTCTAAGTCTCTAGTTATAGCACCTTCCCTCAATTCTTCTGTTTTAGCACCTTCTCCTAGAATAGTTAGTAGTCAAGTCCCAGCGGACATATCTTTATTTGATATAATGGTTTCCGATTTTAATAATATGTCTTCATTTGCTTACTCCTCGTGTCACTTTTTAACCCAAGATGATGGACATTGCTTAACTAACAATGAAAATGAAAAAGAAATAATTAAAGCAATGGAAACACTTGAAAATAGGACACCAGTAATTGAAGATACTGAAACGGTTGATATCACTAAAGATCCAACCATTAAAAGAGAAGTTAAAATCGGACTAACTCTTAATAAAGAAGTAGACCCGATTTAATTAATCTACTAAAAGAGTTTATCGATGTATTCGCTTGGTCATATGAAGATATGCCCGGAATAAATAGAGAAATAGCTCAATACACAATACCACTAATTCTAGGAATAAAACCTGTAAAACAAAAGTTACGTCAAATGAAACCTGACGTAGCTCTTAAAATAAAAGAAGAAGTACAAAAACAGATAACTGCAGGTTTTATCAGGGTATCCAAATACCCCCCAACAGGTCGCAAATTTCGTCCTAGTTCCAAAGAAGGATGGAACGGTAAGAATATGTGTCGACTATCGAGATCCAAATAAGGCAAGTCCGAAGGACGACTTCCCTTTACCACACATTGATATCCTAGAAGATAATTGACAAGAGGAAAATGTAGGTCGTTATCTACCCCTTCCGAGACCCAAACTAAATTTGTAAATACTCGACCAACCTAATACGAGTATATGGTAAGTCAAGGGTTGAACCCAAAGGAATGAGTAGGTGCAAGCTATAGCCTATGTCAAGCTAGTTCGAAGAATGTAGATGGTTATGGTTGGTGACTAAAGTATCAAGAAACTAGACAAATCGGAGAATTCAATATGCTAAACACTAGGGATATAGGGTCCACATGCAAGCTCAATGATTATGCTAATTGATATATCACTCAATAGATTCAAATATCACAAAGGACAAACAATAGTTGCAATCAAAGGAATCCAAAATCTATCTCCTATAAGCCAAGCTAGGGTTCACTATGAATGGCTAACAAGGAAAAATCACAATAAAATTCAATCAATTAAAGCAATTCTCAAATCAAGGGTTTATGTCATTGAAATTTGCAATGCAATCTAGATTAATCTTATAGGTTGATCACTCCTAGTCTAATTAATCACATGCACAACTATGTCAACAAATTTAATTGCAACAATTCAATTAATTTAGGATCATCAACTAGAAAAAATCATCAATCAAGCATGCTTCCCCTTCTCCCTATCAACTAATCTACTTATTAATCATGGTGAAATTGAGAAACAAAACAAATTATATCACAATCATATTCATTTCAAGCTTAATCAAAAATAAAATCATTCAATCAACAAATTCTAGAGCAAAGAAAGTAATCCAAATCAAAATTCAAGAAACTAGAAGGAATTGCATTAAAAGTATATCAAAGAAAAGAATTCTTACAAATTTTCATTGAATTGAAGAAGGAATTCCAAGATCCAATTGAAATCTAAGATCAAATTCAAGTACAAATCAAGTAAATCCTAAGCTTCTCTCTCTACTATTTCTGGAAAATTATATCTAAAGTACAAAATTTAAGTCATCCCAAAAAACAAAAGTCAAAAGCTATAAATAGAAAAACCGAGCGAAGGTGGCTGAACAAGGCTGTGTGCATGCACCAAGCAGCCGCGCACGCACACAGCTGGGTCTGCGTGCACGCACCTCTAGTGCTGCGCGCGCACCCTTGTTTGGTGCACGAGGCCTTAGCTCCTTTGCTTGCTCGATCAAACTCCGCGCTCCCGAGCATCCCTATCATTGGTGCACTCGAGGTGATGCTCGTGAGAAGGGCATCTCCTTTATCTTCCAAGCACTTTAACATCCCAAGCTAAAGCGTTGCTTCCAAGGTCCTTGTGCTTGCGGAGCTAGCTTGAATTGCATGTTTGGATTCATGAACTTTGCTCCATCAAACTCCTTGAATGCACTCGAGCTTCCTCCTTGATAATTAAATCCTGGGAAACTCGACACACCTACAAAACAAGTCAAAGAAACAAAGAAGCGAGAGAAATAGCCGAGAAATGAATAAAATAGAAAGAAAACACACGCATATCTCTAAACTAACACACAAACACGCAAATCAAGCATTATTCCCTAAAAATATGACATAAAAGACAAAAACGAGAATAAAACTATAGAGAAAGCCTAGCCTAAGAGTGTCATAAATGACACTTATCAAATTCCCCCAAGCTAGACTTTTGCTCGTCCTCGAGCAAAACAAAGATTAAACTTACAAGTAAAATGATGACATTATTTAGGTAAAAATAAACAAGAAAAACAAGAGAAAAGAAGAATGTACACTAACTCACTTTCGTAGGAATCACAGTTAATTTTAGCAACTAAAGACAAGCCATTTAAACCCCTAGATCGCCCTGGAGGACGAGTGATGCTCTCGTAAAGGTTTCCTAAGTGGTAACCTATAACTCTTTTATTAAAAGGAGGCAAAGCATAAAAAAATAAAAGAGAAAGTTTAAAACCTTGAAAAGAAAAGAGGTGCTTATACAATGGACTTTTGCACATGATGAAAACACGAAATGATATCAAACTTTCTAAAACAACAATGGTAAGCACGTTCTAAGATATCGAGGGTTGATTGAAACATAGGGCATGCTAAGTATAGAGAAATACCAAAACGCAATTCACCTTCATCTAAAAAAATTTTAGCACATTTTCCCCATTGGCTTTAAATCCTCTTTTAGTGAGCGTCTCTATAGTTCCTCGAAGGAACCGGATAATCAATAGATTTGAGGTTTTCTCGACATCTTGACTTTGCATTCCTTCTCCTTACTCTTTAACTCATAACGCCCTCCCTCGGTATATGACTCAACCACTGTGTCAAAAGGGCTTTCCAAAAGGTTGTAATGTAAGGGCAAAAGGGTGAGGGTAGGCTTAAAATTTAGAATTTGGTGGTACACCTAAGTTGTGAAGCAAGATTGACCAAATATCAACGCCAAAACAAAGTGATCACAAAAAAAAAAAAAAAAAACAAACTAACACCCCAAGCTTATTCAAAGCTATAACCATAATCATATATACAAAAAGCGTAAGACGCTTCCCTCCCAAGCTAGAAAATAGCATTGTCCTCAATGCTTAAAATAAAGGGAGAAACAATCAAAATATTTTTTGAACTTTTCCATTTCACTTTTTTTTTGCCAAAGCTTTACGAGATTTGCTTTGCTTTTACTCAACCCTTCAAGTTTAATTTTATTTAATGTCCTTGCCTTTTTTAACTTTGGACGGCTATTTCATTTACTCATTTGAATGTCCTTGCCTTTTTTTTTAACTTTGGAAGGCTTTTTTCATTATACATTTTCCATTATTCAAAAAATATACAAATAACAAGCTTGCTTACAAATAAAAACCAATACTGAAACTCATACACCACAAACTCCAAGAACATGGCCATTTGCTTCACAAAAACCAAAATGGAACAAAAAGAAACAAAAGGCACAACGATCTAAAGATGTGGCTAGAAAAGAAGGGAAAAAGGCTCAAATGGTTAGCAAGTAGGCAAATATGAACCCAAGAACTAAAAATAAAGAAGATCAACCTAGAAAAGAAAAATTACCACCCCAAAAACATGCCTTTATCCTCCTTAGAAGGTTCAGTCTCGTGTTTGAGAATTATGAGTCAAATTTCAAGATTAGGTCCGTAAAAGTCAAGGATCCATGCCACTCATACAAGTAGTTGAAGAAGGCTTGAAAACAAGAAACCTCACAAGGTTGTGGCATAAACTCACTAAAAGCATCAAATAAGAGAATCCGATTTCAAGGTCCCAATAATTCTAGACAACTACCTTAGCATATTCTATCCTAGAGTCAACCAAAGATACTCTCAAACCGTGTAAACCATTGTTTTTAGGAAGAATAATAGCCAATGTGCAAGCTCAAGTGGTACTAAGTCCGAAGTAAAAGCAAAATTATGAAGAAAGAAAAGCAATGTCTCAAAAACATTTTATTCATATTTACAAAAAACGTTTTTCTTTTTTTTTCGTATTATTATTATTATTATCATCATCATCATCATCATCATCATCATCATCATCATCATCATCATCATCATCATCATCATCATTATTATTATTATTATTGTTTTCAAATGAAAGAAAAGGAATAAAAATTGTAACATATGAAAGCAAGAGACAAAAAGAAAAGTAGAAGAAAAGAGAAAAAGGAAACAAGAAGGAAATGGAAAACCAAAAGAAATAGAAAAGGGAGATAAAGGATATGAAGCGAAAAATAGTAAAGAAAAGGAGAAGTAGAAAGCAACAAGGAAGTAATGCTAACACACATAAGTCCCAATCAATAAACAAGTGAACATTCGGCCACAACACCAATGTTCCCAAACACACTAAGATGTTAAAAAGCAAACATCCTCGAACAATTCAACTCCTCCTAAAACTAATCCTAAACTAAGCATCTAAGAAAAGAAAAAGAAGAAAAATAGAAAGATCTCACCGGGCGTCAAAGCTTGATCAAGGGTTAGATAGGTCGTTGAGCTACTACCCTAATCAAATTAGAAATTTATAATACCTAAACCTACACTAAACTAGTTAGTGGCAAGTAAAGGGTCGAACCACTAGGGAAGCACACTAGTTCAACATTCAATAATCACTAATGCAAGAGTGAAAAGGGGATTGTTTTTGTTGGTTTTGTTGAGTAAGAACACTAAAACTACAAATAAGCAAGAAAATGATGATTAAAATCAAGGGAAAATGACGCTAGGGATACGGGGGTGTCCAATATGATTAGAAAGAGGAGAATAATGGTGATTATCATGAAATACATGCCAAAGAACACAAGATTCTACCTAAACGATTCATTCTCATGCAATAGTCTAGGCAAATAAATGAAAGAGGTCTACACTAATAAGGATCATTCTCATGCATCCTATTAGTTACAATCAAATCAAGAGAATAAAGAAGCACAATCCATAAAAACTCCACTTTAATAACTCATTCTCATGCAATCATTAAAATAGAGATGATCTTAATCTAGTTCAAATCACTTTCATGCATTTAAACTAGAAAACATCAAATAGAGTGCAACAATAATCTCAAGCTAATAAAAATCATGTCTTTCATCAATTTATGGCAAAAGTTCAATCCAACCATCATCATTCATCCAATATCAACTCATATCTTCCACCCCCTTCCCCTAGCTAAAAGTTTAGCCTAGAGAAAGGAGATTAAACATAATATCAAAACTAAAAATAAACTCAAGAAACTCAAAACAAAACATGATTAAAATCGATGAAATCAATAACAACTAGAAGAACTAATAAGATTAACAAGAATAAGCAACAATAAAACAAATAAATAATACTAAAGGAAAGGAGAAGAGATTACTAAAGAAAGGATTAATGAAAGATGAAAACTTGGATTTTTGCTTGATTGATTGAAGATTAAAACTTGAGCAAAGTTGAATACAATAAAGGATGCTTGAATAACAATCTATTTTCTCTCTCTAGATTAGGCTAATGTTCAATGAAATTAGCACTAAGTGTCCCTTATTACAAAGAGTCCCGTCTATATATATGTGGCTCCCCCCAAAAGAAAGAAACTTGGGCAACAAGGCGCAAAGAAATCATAAACCCAGCGGTGCGCGCCCGCACACGACATATGCGCGCCCGCGCAGTAGATGTGTGCGCCCTCTCAGCATAGTGCGCAACCGCAACTTTGAGGGTACGGGGAAATCAAGCGCGCCCGCACAGAAGCCGCACAATAGGTTGCGCAAACTCTCTGGTTTGGCTATGTTTCTTCAGCTTGGCTGCGCGGGTTCTGACAGGGTTGCGCGCCCGCACAGCCAAAGGTGCGAGCCCGCACAGAAGCCGCACAACATCCCGCGCAGAACAGTTTACTTGGCTCCTTGATATCTTCTTTCTTTCGGCACAAAATACCTACAAAATAAAAGCATGGAAATCAAAATAAAGAGAAGGCGAGAAGACTAAGAAAAGGGAAGATAAAGGAGAAACGAAAGGAGGAAACAAAACTAGGTAAAAATGCTTAGAAAAAGGGCCAAACAAGTGCAAATGAGGGGATAATCCTTAGAGAAAAAGGATAAAAGAGTGGCATAAATGCCACTCATCAAAGCTATGCTACATCAAACAAGGCGAAAGAGCACCTTTATGAATCTTCGAAATCCAAAGCATAAGAATTAAAGCAAGGTGAGAAATAAAAACTATATACAAAGAAAATTGTTAGTAACTTCAATTATAAAAGAAAAGAAGAAAAGAGAAGATAAAATGTATGCAAATAAAGAAAAACCAAGTAATGATAGCATCATGAATAGGATCAAGTAATGAGAATAGAATCATGAGACAAGATATCAAACAGTCATCATCAGGAATCATCATCATAAAGATATAGAGATACACAGTAGAAAACGATCAGCGAAACAAACAACAGATCCAATAACCGGACAACGAAATCAGCAGAAGTACATCATCATCATCATAGAATCAAGAGACATAGAGATCAATACCAGAAGCATAAGAGACCAGGAGTGAAATACAAAAGCAAGGGAAGAAACGGTGAAGCACATAAACAAACGACATAAATCACCCCCAAGCTTAAAATGAACTACCCCCTAACTCTAAACCTAATAACTTATAGTTAAAAGAGAAACATCACATAAAGCACATAAGAAGGGGGGTAGCCATGATAGTATCACTCCAAACTATGGTAAGGGGTAGAATGAGAACTCCCCTCATCAGTCTCCATCACATGACTAGAGCTAGCCATATCGCTCAACTCCATGGGAGCCTTACCTTTTAACCTACCTTCCCTCCTAGCTTGATCAACCGTATAAAATTGAGACCAATCATCTAAGACCGGCTCGCCTGACCTACCCCACCTATCAAAAGTCTCGTGGTCCGAAAAGGGCGTAGGGTTAGCAGGATCATATGTATAATCACATCCACCGGGCCGCTTATAGTCGTAAGTGCCGGGGTGGTGCCTATGATAGAACTAGGGTGAACATGAAGGCCCTCCCAATAAGGGTAGCAAGGCCTAGGACCCACAGTAGGGTCAAAAGGCTCCCATTGAGGGATGGGTCCTTGTTGGACCGGGAGATACGGGTAATTCACATAGGGCTCGATCTTCCCTCTCCTCACATGTTAATCGTACAATTGATTTGCATGATAGTCATGGCCAAGATACGGGTTTTGCCCCGAAGGCATAGAGCATAACACATTAGCAATATAATCAAGTTTAACATGATTGGTTGACAAATCAAAAGTAAAAGGAGTAGTAGAGGGGGAAGGAATAGGCATACCTCTTGGTTCAACCGGGGGAAGAATTTGAACATCCGTCGAGAAAGCATTAGTTGAGCGGGCTCTTGAATGATTCGTCCTTCATAGAATAGAAGGATCAATATGGCGCATCGGAGGCCTCCAAGACAAGGAATCTTTCTTTGTTGGTCGGGTAGTTGTCTCTTTGCATGGGATTAGGAACCAATCTTTTACCCGAGAAACTTTCCAAATGTAAACATCATCCCTTCTAGTACGATCGAGGAACTTTTGGTTCACAAGGGCAGAGATGTTGAGGAAATGAGAAGAAGACTTTTCTCGAGGATCAACAATTGGGGGAAGCTCACATAACAAAGCCTTATAAGCGTCATTGATGTAGAGAGCTAGTGAAATCCACGAGCTCTATCTCATGTGAGTCTTGGTCGGCTATCCATAGCAAACAAAGCTCCTCTCGGGAGATAGCTCCCAAAGAGTCCTTGGAGCAAAGGGTGTAAGTGAGGATACGGTTGAGATACCGCAAAGTCGGATGAATAATGGAAGCAGACTTGGAATTTTTAGGCTCATACTTCCCTTCCTCGGAGATACGCCGCCACCAACGTTGCTCATCATACCCATGGTCAATTAACATTCTACCATGTGCCGGATAGATAACATGGTCCTAATCTGCAGCCCATGGAAACTTGAAGTAGTAACATAGCTAAGACTCCAAAAATTTGTGATCATTATTGAAGCGTTGGAAAGTCAAAGTCCTTTAGGGGTCAGCACCTGGTTCTCGGACTACTTCAAGAGATGATAGAAATTCATGGGTCAGCCTAGCATAAGTACGGGCGCTAAAATCCAAAAACTCTAAGAGACCGAGGCTCTTTGCAAAGAAGCGAACGTCCTCATCTATTCCTAGAAACTTGGTTGTTATTTAATCTTAGAATCTTGTTGGTCTTAGCTTCCTCTTGGATAGACGTTTGAAACGATCCCAATGTGATTCCTTAGAGAATTCAATGCCGTATGTTTCTTCTACCTCGGCAGGAGTGGAACAACATGCCTAGGCTTGCTTGAACTTGATCTTGTCCGCTTCTCTTCACGGATTGGAGCCATCTATAAAAAGGAAAACAATTCATGAGAAAGTCTTTTACACTTGTCATATTTCAAGGATAAGCATAAGTAATTGCTCATGAATCAAGCACAAATGCACTTATCTAAAAAAATAAAGCAAGAGATGGCTACATATGAACAATGCCATTAATATATAATCATGAGTTTGAGGCAAATAGGCATGGATTAAAGGCAAAATTGAACACAAGAGACCAAATCATGAATCAATTTGAGAAAAATAATCTCAAACATTGAATTATCAAAGAAATAAAGCCATCATAAAGAATAACCATGAGGGAGAAAATGACCAACAATTGTGATTCAAGTATTCAATCAAGGTAAACAAATTCAACATGAAAAAGCTTCAATTTAACATTCAATAACATCATTCAACACAAATTACAAGTTAAAAGAACTAACAATGGAGTTCCACCATGAAAGCAAAAACAAGGGTTTCAAGCTTCAAAAATGAGGAAGAAGATGACTAGAAAATGAGAAATTATACCTCAATTAAGCCTTGAATTACTTGCAAATTTCCCAAATTGAAGATTAAAGAACAAATAGAACACACAAAGACAAGTTTCAAACCTCAACACAAACCTTCAAAATTTCAAAATAGCCCCAAATTTTCGAAAATATACTCAAAAATTTCTGAAATTTTTTTGTTAAATTTGAAGGATTGTAATGTGGTTAATGTAATTTGATGATGAACTGAAAATAAAAGTGGTGAATTTTCTTGGATTTTTCAAGAGAAAATGGTAGGGTTTAATGAGAGAATTTGATAGGAGGAAATAAGGGGAAGTCGAGGAGAGATAAAGGAGAGAATAAGGGGGAATTTTAGGACTAAAAGAGGCTCGAAAATTACTCCTAGGTGCTGCGGCTGGTGCGTGCGCACCAGCTGAAGCAATTTAGGAGACTTAAATCGCCAAAAATGCCTGAAACTCTTACCCCTGTGGTGCACGCACGCAAGTAGTGGGTGCGTGCGCACCATTTGCAGCTTGGGGAGGGATGATGTTGTGACCAATTTGGAAAAAATCTCCGACCCCTGTGGTGCGCTCGCGCAGGTAGTGGGTGCGCCGCACCATAGGGTGATTGAGTTTTTTCAAAATCTGCCAAAATTTCAGCAAAAAGTGGGCAAAATCTCTTACCTTCGTGGTACGTGCGCGCAAGTGATGGGTGTGCACGCACCACATGAAGAATAGGGGAGAAGAGAAAATTACCCTTGAATATGTTTTCGTGTTTGAATTCTCACCGGCGCTATCGGGTGTCATGATCGAGTGCTAAAAAATTTCACAAAAATAATTCAAAAATTACTCAAACGTGAATATAAAAATCAATGAAAATGCATACACGATAACATATAAACCCAAAAAACTCCTTCACCTAAGTTTAAACAAACCTCATGAAACCTTGAAGTAACACCAAAATTGTTGGAAATTTTCTTCGATCCAATCTCATGGTACCTAAAATCAAGAGAATAAACAAAAATAAAGAGAAATAAGAAAAGTTCTCAAGAATAAAAGAAGTATAGAGAATTGAAAAATCAAAAGAAAAAGGTTAGAAAACTTGGTTGCCTCCCGGGTAGTGCTTGTTTAACGTCATAGCTTGACGTCCTCCACCAATTAAGGTGGTTGTCGGAGAAGCAATGTGTGAACAAGGCCAACAAAAGCACCATCGAAATACTTCTTGAGATGATGGCCATTGACCTTAAACGGAGAAGAAGAATCCATCATTGGGACCTCTACAACACCACTTGGAAAAACATTCTTGACCAAATAGGGACCGCTCCATCTTGATATGAGCTTTCTGGGAAATAACTTCAATTTTGAATTATAGAGAAGAATTTGTCACCAACACAAAACTCTTTCTTCTCAATAAGCTTGTCATGTATTTCCTTGGAACGAGATTTTTACACACTAGCACAATCATAAGCATCAAGCCAAAGTTCCTCTAGCTCAGGAAGATCTAATCACCTTTTCGCCCCCGCACTTGCCAAGTCAAAGTTTATCTTCTTGATTGCCCACAAAGCACGGTGTTCAATTTCAACCGGGAGATGGCATGATTTTCCATAGACTAGGCGGTATGGAGTGGTACCTATGGGTGTCTTGAAAGCCATTCTATAGGCCCAAAGAGAATAATCCAACTTTTCCGACCAATCCTTTCGATTTCTTGCAACCGTCTTTTCAAGGATTAGCTTGATTTGACGATTGGAAACTTCCACTTGGTTGCTTGATTGGGGATGATGTGGGAGGCCAAATTGTTGATGGACTCCATGATTCCTCAACATCTTTTGAAAGGCATGGTGAATAAAATGAGAACCATTGTCGCTTATCACCGCCTTTGGTACTCTAAATCTTGGAAAGATTACCTTCATAAACAACTTCATAACCACCTTGTGGTCATTAGTTGGGGAGGCAATGGCCTCAACCCAATTAGACACGTAATAAACCGCTACAAGGATATATTGATTTTCGAAAGACGAAGGAAATGGTCCTATAAAATCAATACCCCATACATCAAACACTTCCAACTCGAGTATGGGTTGTTGAGGCATTTCACTTCTCTTGGAGATATTCCCAACACTTTGACATCGGTCGCATGTCTTAACAAAGCTCCATGAGTCCTTGAAGAGATGTGGCCACCATGAACCACTTAGAAGGACCTTAGTGGCGGTCTTAGAGACACCCATATGGCCACCGCTCGAATCCAAGTGGCACATTTTCAAAACACTAGGCACCCCTTTGTTTGGCACACAACGTATAAGTAAGCCATCGACCCCTCGCTTTTATAAGATGGGATCATCCCGCACATAATGCCTTGCCTCTATCTTGAGCTTCTTTCTTTAGTTCTTATAAAAGGAAGGAGGAAACTCCCCACATGCAAGAAAGTTCACTAAATCGGAAAACCATGGGAGCTCCTTTGCTTCAATAGCATACAAGAAGTCATCAAGCATCCTATCCTCAATTGGAGAACCATCATCATGAATGTGAGAATCTTCTAGATGAGAGATATGGTTTCCCACAACATTTTCCTCTCTTCTCTTATCCCTAATCTCAATGTCAAAGGTTTGGAGTTCAAGAACCCATCGGATCAACCTTGGCTTGGACTCTTTCTTAGCAAAAAGATACTTGAGAGCCGCATGGTCCGTGAAGACAATGGTCTTGGAGCCGAATAGATAACAACGGAACTTCTCAAAATCATGAAATATAGCCAAGAATTCCTTCTTCGTTGTAGTGTAATTCCGTTGAGAACCATTTAGAGTCTTGGACATATAATAATTCACATGAAGCTTCTTTTCCACTCTTTGACCCAAGACACATCCTATTGCCGAATCACTTGCATGGCACATCAACTCAAATGGTAAATCCTATCTTAGAGATTGAACAATAGGAGTAGAGATTAGAGCCTTCTTCAACTTGTTGAATGCTTCCAAACATTTGTCATCAAATACAAACTCGACATCCTTTTGAAGAAGATCATTTAGGGGCTTTGCAATAAGCGAGAAATCCTTGATGAATTTGCTATAAAATCCGGCATGCCCTAAGAAAGATCTCACTCCCTTAACATTCACCGGAGGTGGAAGCTTTTCAATGACCTCAATTTTTGCTTTATCCACCTATATCCCCTTGTGAGAGATCTTGTGGCCAACGACTATGCCTTCCTCCACCATGAAGTGACATTCCTCCCAATTTAAGACCAAGTTTTCCTTCTCACACCTTACAAGACATTTTTCAAGGTTTTCAAGGCATGCCTCAAATGAAACACCTCCTACGGAGAATTCATCCATAAACACCTTCTTCTCCTTTTCCGACGTATCTCCAAATATACTCATCATGCATCTTTGAAATGTTGCGGGAGCATTTCAAAGGCCGAACGACATTCTCATATAGGAAAATGTACCATATGGACAAGTGAAGGTTGTTTTCTCTTAGTCATTCGGGTGGATAGGGATTTGGAAAAATCTCGAATAACCATCAAGAAAACAATAGAACTTATACCTTGTTAGTCTCCCAAGAATTTGATCAATAAAAGGAAGGGGAAAATGATCTTTCTTTGTATATGTGTATAGACGTCTATAGTCTATACACATCCTCCATCCCGTGACCGTCCTCGTCGGAATGAACTCACCTTTCTCATTATCAACGACGGTCATACCTCCCTTCTTTGGGACAACGTGAACGGGAGAGACCCACCTAGAACTAGAAATGGGGAATATGATTCCTGCATCCAAAAGTTTGGTGATCTCCTTCTTCTATACCTATCCTATTTGGGGATGTAACTTTTGTTGCCTCTCAATAGAAGGTAAAGCACCCTCCTCAGAGTTATGTGATGTGTACATAAAGCGAGGCTTATACCTTTGAGGTCATCAATGGTATAACCCAAAGCACCTTGATGCTTTCTCAAAACACCACACAACTTTTGAGCTTGGTGCTCACTCAAAGAAGAGCTAACAATCACGGGAAAAGTGGAGTTGGGTCCCAAAAATTCATAACTAAGGTGTGATAGGAGAGGTTTGAGCTCAACCATTAGAACACCTTTACCTTCCTTTGATGTTGCCACTTGCAACGCTTCTTGGCTAGAAATGCTTAAACACATTTGCTCTTCAACATCCTCAATGCCTTTGTTTAGCACATCTTCATACCAAGCCATTTCCTTGCTAGGAGCACCTATCTTTTCCTTGTTCAACAAAACATTCTCAAGAACATCGTTAGAAGTGAGCAAGTTCTCATGCATGGAAGACACAACATGATCAAGAGAATCGATCATCATGCAATTTTCTAAAGAAGAACATGGATACTTAATGCTTTCATTCAAGTCAAATTCAATGACCTCATCTCCTACCTTAAGTGAAATTTTTGCACTCTTAACATCAATCATAGCACCCGAGGTAACAAGAAAAGGTCTGCCAAGAATAAGAGGAATGGTAGCATCTTCATCCATTTCAAGAACCACAAAATCCACCGGAATCACAAACTTCCCTACTCTCAAAGGAACATCCTCCACCTTACCCTTAGGAATCTTAATTAACCTATCAGCCAATTGCAAGGTAATGTTGGAAGGCAAAAGTTCCCCTAGCTCAAGTCTTTGATAGACCGAATATGGCATTAGGCTAACACTAGCTCCTAAGTCACATAAGGCATTATCAATTTGTATCTTTTTATTGGAACAAGGGATAGAGAAGTTTTCGGGATCTTTGAGCTTAGGTGGCATCTTGTTCATTATAATTGCACTAAAGTTCTTGGTCAAGTTCACCGCTCTACAACATCACAAGTCCTCCTACCACTCAAAATATCTTTGAGGAATTTTGCATGGTTGGGCATTTGTGTGACAATTTCGGTAAATGGTAGAGAAAGGTTAAATTGCTTGAGCATGTCAATAAATCTTCCAAATTGTTCATCTAACTTGTGTCTCATGAATTTTTATGCTTAAGGAAGCTTGGTTTTTACAATTTCTTTCTCTACTCTTACCTCACTAGGTGTCTCAATCACAACCTCACTCAAAGATGCACCATCTCTATCATCCTATACCAAAACCTCCTTAGGGACTTCCTTAGTTTCACTCTTCCTAGGCAAACTCTCCTCAAGAACCTTACCACTCCTTGTAACAATAGCATTCACCAGTCTCTTAAGATCTAGGCCTTGGAAAGGTAAAGAAGAAGAACTAGCACGGTCTTTCAAAGCATTGGCAAGTTGAGAAATTTGGTTTTCAAGCAACTTATTATGAGTCATCATTTCATTGAATTTTTTGTCACTTACGACCATGTAAGTGTTCAACAACTTGGTTTGATTCTCAATGATTTCCTCCAAATTAGTATTAAAGGAAGAGGGTTGTGAATAGGAATTATAACCTTGAGTCTTTGGAGCAAATCCGGGTGGAGGGCCTTTTTGAGCATTATTTCGAAAATTGCCCCTACCTTGATTGTTCCAATTACCCCTATTTTGATTTTGACCATAACCTTGATTATGGTTACCACTACCTTGATTATGATTCCCATAACCTTGGTTTTGATTACCATAATTTTGGTTTTGATTTTGGCTACTATAACCTTGGTTGTTGTTATAGTTACCTCGAGAATTTCGGTTCCCATAGTTCCTATTACCACCGCCTTGGTTATAGTTGTCAAAATTTCCATGGTTGTTGTAATTCCTATTCCATTGGCCTATTTGATTCTCTAACCTAGAATCATTATTGTTTGACACATAGTTCACATGCTCATTCACATTTCCATCTTGATCATCACAAACATCCATGCATGAATGAGGGAAATTAGAAGCATCATGATCATAAGATACACAAACATCACAATACAAGCATCCACTAGGCATGTTACTAGAAGAGGGAGAGGGTTGAGGATTAGAAGACATACCTCTCCCCTTAGATTGGGAGGGAAGACACGAAACTTAGGAGGTAGCACTTTCCAACTTTGCCTTAATAGCAGACATTTCCTTTCCCAACTTTGTCATTTGTGAAGAGAGATTGTTGATAGCATTTAGATGATCAACCGAGTACACCAAAGAGCTACTCTTTCTAGTTGGATCTCTCTCTTCATCTTGCCAATCTCTATAGTATCTCACTACGTCTTCAATAATGGCTACCACTTCCTCTTCCATTTTATTCATGATGGGACCTCCGGCTCCTCAATCTAAACACGACTTCCCTTGAGGACTAAGGCCTCCATAGAAAATTTGAATAATTTGGTAAGTAGGAATTCCGTGATGAGGACATTCGCTTTGATACTCTTTGTATCTCTCCCATGCTTCATAGAGGCTCTCACTTGGCTTTTGTTTGAAACCTTGAATCAAAGCTATAGCCTCTGCCATTTTCTTTTGTGGATAGAAACGGGATAGAAATTCCTTGGTAACCTTGTCCCATGTCTTTAGAGAATTCGGCTTGACCTCCTTGTCTAGCCATTCCAAAGCACGCCCTATGAGGGAAAAGGGAAAGAGCCTGAGGCGGATGAATTCTTGAGAAATTCCGTTCACCTTGATATTGCAATATTTTTTAAACTCCTTGAGATGGTTTAGTGGGCTTTCATGCTTGGCCCCACTAAATTGTCGCCTCTCTATCAAAGTGATCATTTTCGGCCTTATTTCAAAATCATTTGCCGGTGTTGTAGGTGGAGCAATCCCACTCTCAAATCTATATGCACCGGGAATCCCCAATTCTTTCAACACCACCCTTGGATTTTCTCCCATTCTTGCTTGTTCTTCTTGTTGTGGTTCTTCTTCACTTGAGGTGCTAGAGCTCAAACATCATCTAGCAACCCTTAATCTTGCAATAGTCCTCTCGATATCCGGATCAGATGGCACTAGTGAATGACCACGAGCTCTATGCATACAATATCAAAAGAAATGATTAGTAGCACGGCTACAAGTGTAGCCTAATAGAGAAAAATATTTTTGTTTTTTTTCAATTAAGAATGAAATAGACTCAAAAACTATAATAAAGCACCAATATCATTCCCTGGTAACGGCACCATTTTGACAAGAGAAACATTTAGGCCGTTATCTACCCCTTCCTAGAGCCAAACTAAATCTGTAAACACTCGACCAACCTAATACGAGTATAGGTAAGTCAAGGGTCGAACCCAAAGGAATGAGTAGGTGCAAGCTATAGCCTATGTCAAGCTAGTTCAAAGAATGTAGATGGTTATGGTTGGTAAATAAAGTATCAAGAAACTAGAAAAATTGAGAAATTCAATATGCTAAACACTAGGCATATAGTTCCACATGCAAGCTCAATGATTATGCTAATTGATAGATCACTTAATCGATTTATACATCACAAAGGACAAACAATAGTTGCAATCAAAGGAATCCAAAAGCTAACTCCTATAAGACAAGCTAGAGTTCACTATGAATGGCTAAAAAGGAAAAATCACAATAAAATTCAATCAATTAAAGCGATTCTCAAATCAAAGGTTCATGTCATTGAAATTTGCAATGCAATCTAGATTATTCTTATAGGTTGATCACTCCTTGTCTAATTCATCACATGCACAACTATGTCAACCAATTTAATTGCAACAATTCAATCAATTTAGGATCATTAACTAGTAAAAATCATCAATCAAGCATGCTTCCCCTTCTCCCTAGCAACTAATCTACTCTCTAATCATGGTAAAATTGAGAAACAAAACAAATTCTATCACAATCATATTCATTTCAAGCTTATTTAAAAATCAATCAATCAATCAACAAATTCTACAGTAAAGAAAGTAATCCAAATTAAAATTCAAGAAACTAGAAGGAATTACATTAAAAGTAAATCAAAGGAAAGAATTCTTACAAATTTTCATTGAATTGAAGAAGGAATTCCAAGATCCAATTGAAATCTAAGATCAAATTCAAGTACAAATCAAGTAAATCCTAAGTTTCTCTCTCTACTATTTCTGGAAAAAATTATCTCTAAAGTACAAAAATTAAGTCGTCCCAAAAAAATAAAGTCAAAAGCTATAAATAGAAAAAACGAGCGAAGGTGGCTGAACAAGGCTGTGCGCATGCACCAAGCAGCCACGCGCGCACAGCTTGGTCTACGCGCACACACCCCCTGTGTCGTGTGCGCACCCCTGTTTGGTGCACGAGGCCTTGGCTCCTTCGCTTGCTCGATCAAATTCCACACTCCCGAGCATCCCTATATTTGGTGCACTCGAGGTGATGCTCATGAGAAGGGCAACTCCTTTATCTTCCAAGCACTTGAACATCCCAAGCTAAAGCGTTGCTTCCAAGGTCCTTGTGCTTGCGGAGCTAGCTTTAATTGCATGTTTGGATTCCAAGACTTCGCTCCATCTAACTCCTTGATAATTAAATCCCGGGAAACTTGACACACCTACAAAACAAGTCAAAGAAACGAAGAAGCGAGAGAAATAGCCGAGAAATAAATAAAATAGAAAGAAAACCATTAAAAGCACGCATTTCTCTAAACTAACACACATGCACGATAGTCAAGAATTATTCCCTAAAAATACGACATAAAAGACTAAAACAAGAATAAAACTATATAATAAACCTAGCCTAAGAGTGTCATAAATTACACTCATCAATAATACAGCAAATCATGCACTTCCTTCATTTATGGATGGATACGTGAGGTATAACCTGATTCTCATGGCAGAAGAAGACATGGAGAAGACAACGTTAATAATACCTTGGGGAACTTACTGTTATACGGTGATGCCATTCGGGTTGAAAAACGCGGGTGCCACTTACCAACGAGCAGCGACTGCCTTACTCCATGACATGATGCACAAGGAAGTTGAATTCTATGTAGATGACATGATTGTAAAATCAAAAGATCGCCCAAGACATTTGATAGCCTTAAGATAATTATTTAAAAGGCTAAGAAAATACAACATGAGGTTGAACCCATCTAAGTGTGCTTTTAGAGTCACCTCAGGAAAACTCTTGGGATACGTAATTCGCTCTAGAGGAATAAAGATAGACCCCACCAAATCAAGGCAATAATGTCGATGCCACTGCCTAAAACCGAAAAGAAAATTCAGGGATTCATTGACCGGTTGCAATACATAAGTAGGTTCATATCCAAATTAACAATAATATGTGAACCAATATTCAATAAGCTAAAAAAGAATGTACAAGTGATATGGGACGACGAGTGTGAAAAAGCCTTTAAAAAAATCAAATCCTATCTCGCTCATCCTCCTATATTAGCACCAGCACTCCCAGGAATCCCTATTAGGTTGTACCTAACATTCACCAAGAGATAATGGGGGCTATGCTCGCACAAGAAGTAGAAGGAAAAGAGACTGCCATGACTATCTAAGTAAAAAGATGCTTGAGTATGAAATACGCTATACATCACTTGAGAAATTGTGCCTCACATTAGTGTGGGCCACAACCAAGTTAAGACATTACATGCTCGTTCACACAGTCTTTTTAGTATCTCGGATGGATCCACTTAAGTATCTTTTCGAGAAATCTACACTTAATGGGGGAATATCAAGATGGATAATCAACTTAGCCCAATTTGATGTAAGATTTATGCCCCAAAAGGCTATTAAAGGATCCATGGTTTTGGACTTCTTAGCGGACTTCCCAATAGAAGATTCGACACCAATACATGACAATGACTTTCCAGACGAAGACTTGATGGTCACATAAGATGATACTTGGACTCTTTACTTTGACGGAGCCTCAAACCAAAAGGGATGTGGCGTAGGGGTATTATAGGTATCACCTAAAGAAGAACATATTCCAATATCCATAAAGCCATATTTCGACGTTACCAAACGCGTTGCAAAATATGAAATATGCGTGGTAAGCCTCGAAACAACTTGGCATTGGGAGTAAAGAAACTTTGAATATTTGGAGATTCTTCATTGATCATTAAATAAATTTCCAAAAGATGGAAAGTAAGGAGTGAAAGCTTGGACCCTTACCAAACCTACTTGGAAACTCTCACAAACCAACTAGAAAAGGTAGAATACACGTATCTACCTAGAGAGGAAAATCAATTTGCTGATGCCTTGGCAAGACTAGCCTCAATGGTTAGGATTCTTACGGAAATTGAGCAAATGCCTTTAACAATAGAAAAAAGGCATAAACCGGCTTATATTCAAGCTATAGAGGATGATGAAGTGGTCCAAGAAGAAGAAGAAGAAGAACCTTGGTATACAGACATCCTCAACTATGTCACAAAAGGAGAATATCCACCCCATGCTGACAAAAGAGCAAAACGAGCCTTAAGACTTTTGGCTTCCCAATATGTGCTCATAAACGACGAGTTACACAAAAGGGTACCTAAATGTCAAAATCTTTTATGTGTAGGCAAAAAGGAAGCCCAAAGGGCTATGAGAATAGTCCATGAAGGAGTATGTGGAACACATGTTAATGGCAAAATGCTAGTCCAAAAGATAATGCGCGAAGGGTATTATTGGACTACCATGAATAAGGACTGTCATCAATATGTCAAAAGATGCCCTAAATTCCAAATATATGCTAACTTATAACATGTTCTTCCACCTCTCCTCTACACATATACATCACCATAGCTATTCTCAACATGGTGAATAGATATTATTGGAAAAATTACTCCTCCAAGAACAGGAGGCCATGAATACATCTTAGTAGCAATTGATTACTTTACCAAATGGTTTGAAGCATCATCATATGCAAAACTCACTGCCAAACATGTATTACTCTTTATCGAAAGAAACATTATTTGTCGATATGGAGTCCCACATGAAATGATAAGTGACAACGGAACTCACTTTCAAGCAGAATGTGAATAATTGCTAAAAAAGTATGGCATTCAACATCATCACTCTTCTCCATACAGACCTCAGGAAAATGGTGCAGTTGAGGCAGCTAATAAAAATTTAAAGACTATCATTGAGAAGATGACAGAAAATTACAAGGATTGGCCTGATAAACTCCACTTTGCTCTATGGGGTTACGCACGTCAATTCGCTCATTAACAGGAAGTACACCATTTTCCTTAGTATATGAAATGGACGTCGTACAACCAATAGATTTAGAAATACCTTCCCTACGCATTGCGTTGGAAAGTATACTCGATAAAGTTGAATGGACTAGAGAAAGATATGAAGAGCTAATTCTACTCGATGAAAAGCGACTAGAAGCTCTACATCATACTCAATGCTATCAAACCCGTATGGCTAGACACTTCGACAAGAAAGTCAAGACAAGAAACATCAAAGTAGGAGCTTGGTGTTAAAGGCATTAAGGAAAAATGTTTTAGATCCAAGAGGCAAGTTTAGGCCTAATTGGTCTGGACCATACATTGTCAAAACTATCCTATTAGGAGGTGCTGCAAAACTAACTGATATGGATGGCAATGAGTTCTCAAACATGACAAATCTTGACCAACTTAAGAAGTACTACCCATAATTACTTGAGAAGGATACTCAAGAGAGCTACATTTGGCCTGATTCCTTAAGAAATGATATGTAGGCAACCCTTATAGGGTGTGGTCACTTTAATTTTTATAAATCTCGCATCCCAGCATCGATAAATCAAATCAAAACAATTGGCGCGAAAAATTCAATGCATCCTAGAAAATCTGTCGCCTGACGACAGATATTAGCGTCGACCGACAACTGTAGCGTCTAGCGACGAGATGTAGTGCCAGGAAACAAGCAGCAACGTCTAGCGACAGACTTTAAACTACGGCGCCAATTTTTCTGCGATAAACTGGGCAAATTTCGGTGTATTTTGGAAATTTTTGACTTCCGTACTCGAATAATTTTCAGAAAAAATAATTAAGTATTTTCATTGCTTTAATGGAGATCAAACGTAAATGTTGATTTTATTTAAAAAGCTGAAAATTGCATTAATAAAATAAAGTAAAAAAATTACATTATTGATGGAATTTAAATGAAGCTTAAAAATAAATTAACTTGAAAATTAAAAATTGTCTAAAAAAATTGAAGGTAAAACAATGCTCTAATCTTTCTTCTCTTTCTTGGCCCTCTTCCAATTCTTGTCAACTTCTTCTTCTTCATCCATCACTTTTGCTAGCAAGCATCTCTTAGAGGATCTGCATTCGATCTTGGTGTCGATAGTTTCCCCTTTAGCATCACACCATGTTTATTTTCTACCCACACTTTCTTTTCTGTAGAGTCAACTTTTCTTTTCTCTTTGCCTTTAGTAGTATTTTTCTTCTTAGGCATAACATGTGTCTTAAATTCAATCTTCTCTAATTAGAATTCCTTAACAGGATCTAACTTGTCTCCTAGACGATTCTTCACATTGCTCTTATTTTGAACTTTGGTCTTGTCCTTCTCGGGTCTATCAAGTAGCCACTGCTTCACATCTTTAGACAAAGAAAGAGGAGCCTTTTGGGTAACAACTTCCCATAAAGGCCTAGCACTCCAATAATTATCAAACCTCTCCATGTCTTGTGAAACAGGAAATTCATAAGGGCGACAAAGATCACTAGAAGAATTGTTTGAGCAAGGCTATACTGTCTTTTTACCCTACAGGGCTAATAAAAGGTCAACTTTGATAAGCTGAAAGATGGAAAAAGGGTTGTTTGTTGACACCAACCATCTTCTCAATTTTCCACCAAGGAATGACCCACTTGATAGCAAAATCACAAGAGGAAAATATTTTGCTCCACTACCAGCGGCCCATCTTTATGGAAAAGCGTTTCTTTCGCCTTACAAAGCAATTTGGCGTATATTTGTCAATATTGTCAGGAGGACTAATTAATTCTAGCCTTTCCATTAGCCACATCTGCAAAAATTCAATGCAAATAATTAGTATTACAATACAAAAATATATATTTTTGATTTTTGTAATTAAAAATATTATTTTTTCACCTGTAATAAAATTGGAGAGCCTCTAAGAGGTGCGTTTGGATTTTTCTTTAATTCATCTAAATTAAGCATAGTTTCTCCAACAATTAAAGGCATTGGATTCATCCCTGATTCAATTTGTTCCATGACAGATACAAAAATTGCTTGACTTTCACGATTATTACCACTAGTGAGGAGATATTAGCTAAACATGGAAAAGAGGAAAGCTCTCCTCCTATAAACATGAAAAGATACAGAATATGGTATATCAAAATAATGGCGTGCAAATTCTTTCAGATTAACTACATTCACATCTACAATATTTGTTAGAGCCCTGTCCTTAAGATTAAAGATACGCTCAAAGTCTTTATAATAACACTAGTAGAAAAAATGAAAAAGGCACCCCTATATTGTCACCAGTTTAGTCCAAATCGGTGGCAAAAAAGGCTAAAAATGGCAATTACAAACTGGGATAGCTTAATGGCACCGGTTCAGTTCAAATCGGTGGCAAAAATATTTAGCCCACCAGTTTGAACCGTTGCCAATGTGAATCGGTGGCTATTTTTATTAAAAAAAAAAAAACCGCCTTTAATTTCCTTCCCCCTCCTTTCTTCCTTCTCTTTCATTTTCATTTTCGTTGTTCGACCTCACTATTGCATTCGAAAACCCTCACTGTATGTTCTTCTCTCTTTTTTCCCTCCACCACAGCCGCCACCGTCGCCGGCCATCTGCATTGCCGGAGGGTCGAAAACCCTCCACCACAACCGCCTTCTCTTTCTCCAAAGCCTCTTAAGCACATTTTATGTATCACAAACACTCTACAACTATAAGCTTTTATTCACCTGATTATGCTTGAGTCCTAATTTTTAATACCACATATTGTTGTTTTAAAATAGTTTTTGTAGTTTAATATATCAGGTAATAGTTTACGTTTCACATAACTAGCTCATTTCACATGTTTACAAACTGGATTATTAAAGTAATTGATCACATATGCACTTATCCTTCCATGTTTTTGGTGACAACTTAACAACTAAGTACCCGTAAAAATAATACTCCGTAACACGTTTCTTTATTCAAGTTTGCCTATATACAAGTTCAACCAATAATATCTTTGATGATCAATGTGCATTAATTATAAAAATGCTAACTTTTTTTGTAAATATATATATGTGAGTAGGATTAGAGTTCAAACGTGTTAATTAATTAAAATCGTGGATATTATAATTCAATGATATAACCATGTTTTCTATTTAAATATTTTTGGGAATTTTTTTTATTAAAATGTAGTTAAGAAGAAATTACCTTGGAGCTATGAAGCTACCTAAATAATTTCTAAAGAGTAAAAAAATAATAAATATGATTATTTCATTTATGATCCTAGTATTTATAAGTTTTCAGTAACTTATAATATTATTTTATAATTTTAGTTTTTAAATTATTTTCTCTGTCTGTAATTTAAACAATACTAATAATAACATAATTAACAATTTAAGAGACTATTTGATTTAACAAAAAACCAAATTTGATTTAGTAAAACACAATTTGATTTAGAGATATCCAATTAATTTTTATATAACAAATATTGCCTTTATCAGCACTCGCTTATAATCATATTAAATTATTGTATAATTTAGTTTGTGTATATTTTCACAACATTAAATCACAACACACTATACCTTAGTTTCTTCCTATAATTCAATCACCATTAAATAGTAAATTTAAAGTTTGACTAGTCTATCAATCTTAAATTTTCATCACCATACAACAATAAATTTCACCACCATAAATAATAATAATAATTATTATTTCATAATAATTTAATATCTTCTGCTACAAATAGTTAAATCATAACAATATCGTCACTATTACACGATTAAAGATGACATAAATAATTTTCATACATAATCTTGATAATCCTATCATTACTTAAACAAGTACCCAAATAAAAACACTTATCTTAAACATACAAACTAGCCAAGACATAGTTAAATGATAGCCAATAATTTTAGTGCCCTAATGGAAAAACATTATTGTAGCTCTAGTCTCCAGCATCATACGTTCTTTCTAAATGTTTGGGAAAACGAAGATCTCATTCTCATTCTTGATACCAGCATTTAACATAGTGTGAATTCGAGTAAGCATACCATTTCATAGCTTATGATGAGACTTTCCAGATCAAGGTTTGCAAATTCACCATACAGCTCGTACAACACTTGAAAGTAGGCACTCAAATCACTCGTCACCTTCACCTTTAGCGAATTTGTCCTATGGTCTCTCACGTAGAAGTGCTTAGCCCGAGTATTCATGTTATGCTCCAGATTCTAAAAAAAAAAATTATATTAAATAATTAATGATAAAGAGACATTAAATATTAAATAAAAAAAAACAACAACTTATGTAACGTCACTAAAATTACCCTACAATTGTTTGAATAAAACGAAAAAAAAAAATAATACTAACAACAAGCGTCAAGCCATAATAATATCCACCCCTTTTATTCTAAAGTTAATATCCCTTACTCATTAACAATGTAAATATGTAACACATTAATTTTAAACATTAAACGAACTCATTACAGTTGGTATCCTACTCACTTGACCTAGACCTCATATAAAGGCATTAAGTTTATTACTTGGGGAATAGGGTTTAGGTTGGGTTCTTCAATTGGAAAGTCGGGTACAACATTAGAAAGGTTTTATTGGGCCATGCCTAGTGGTAGTGCAGCTACTTCTACAACAACAAAACCGTGTGTGGGGTTAGGAATATTAAGTGTAGGTAGGGGTGCAGCCGGAGCAAAGGGTTGATTTTTGTCCTGATAATCTGGAATGGCATTGTTCAAGTCAAGAACAACGCTATCTTCTTTAGGGACGGTAGTTGCTACTTGATAGGGTTCTGACGGTTGTGGCTAAGGATCTAACACGAGTTTGCCTAAGTCGGGCTAGTTGGCGGCAAAGCATAGCTGTCAAATGGTTGGTCTTACGACGTGCCAAGTACAAGCTATGGGAGGTTAGTGACCTAGACCTACGAGGGTTACGATCATGGTGAGATGTCGAAGGGAGGACACATACTGGGTGCAAATGAAGGGTGGAGAAGAGATTGATGACGCCACTAGGGGTGAGTTGGAAGACATTTCTTTAATTAGGAACTTAGGAGGTTACTTAATTTATTTTTGAATGCATGACTAAGTTTCTCCTCAATCACACATACATAGTAAGTTTGTAAAGTAAGTAACGTCATACTAGAGGCTATTTGCATTTGGGAAATGGGATATTAAATGCAAGTCGATGCTCGATCCGTAATGTTAGTCTCATGTACGCATATCGATGCAATTCAATGATCGCACATTTCTTTAATATCATAATAGCAATAATTTTAAAAATTATGAAATGAAGGGATTAACAATTATTTCAATCTCACACTAGCAATAAAATTATACAAAAATAGATAGATATCATGATATAATTTGTTTGGATTTCTATAATATAGTAACAAAAATTTAGTTGATTCCAATCAATTAAAAATAGTAAAAGATTATAATTTAGTTTATTTCAATCAATTAAAAATAGTAAAAAGATTATCAAATGGAGGAAGTAACAATTACTTCCTTTTCAAAACAGTTATCCTTTATTAAAAATTGCATCTTCAATTTAATTTCAAATGCAAAATAAATCCATTATCACAAATTTCATTTTCAATTCAATTTCAAATGCAAAATAAATCCATTATTTTGTAAAAATCCTTTGAATGAGCAACAACATAAATTACAACATAAGTAAAAAAATTTGTACAAAATAAATTACAACAGAAATAAAATTTTGGTACAATGTATGTCCTTATGACTTGTACTTAGGCAATATTTAATTCATGCTAATAGTGTAGAAATTCTTAAATTGTAATCCAAAAACTTTTCATCCATTATACACGTAGGTTGTTCATTTTTTGTGTAATTTGTTCTGTAACAAGCTAAATTAAGGGTCTTGGTCATTAAGTAAATTAACTTGAATTCATGCCATTTAAAGCCAACCATGTACACAGAGAACCTTTAAACTATTATCCTTGTTTAATGTTCCCCCCCCCCCCCCCCCCCAAAAAAAAAAAAACAAAAAAAACAAAAAAAAAAAATTATTTCCTACGTAATAAGACTGGCTATATTTTGAATAGTATACTAATATATGTGATTTGAATAATAGATTATCAAGCGAAATAGTATACTAATAGATTATCCTATAATAATCTAGTCATGTAATAGATTATCAAGAGAAATAGTATACTAATATATGTGATTTGAATAATTATCCCCTATTATATTTTAGATTAACATATTTATCCCACATGCTATATGTGTACCATGCAAAACGATTATATAATGGACATTTGACTGTTACACTAAAACGTGGTATGTACAAGTAGTCAAATACGAACTAAACTCATTATATTTAATCTACGATAACAATTACGATGATTCTTTAATAAAAAAGGACCCTTTAAGTCAATCTGTAATAATTATAACAGTGTAACTTTATTACTCACATAATCATCTTACAAGTTACAACCTCTAACAATTTTTTTTAAAAATTTTAACATCCTTGAATCTTTGGTAAAAGAATTAATGTCATTCTCATAAGTTGTAATGACTTCCCAACTACCTACATTTACAACTAACACTTACCTTTGTTTTTTCAAACCCTACTGTATGGATGAACATATTACTATATTAGGGTTCCGCCACATCATTGAATAAATTTTTTTACTTACTCAAAGTTATAATAACAAGAACAGGAATAATAGATCACATTTTTAAAAATAATTTCAACTCGGTTCAGTTCATTTCATTTTAGTTCAATTCCTTTCAATTCTATTCAGTTCAATTCATTTAAGTTTAGTTCATTTCAATTAAGTTCAATTCGATTTAGCTCATTTCAACTAAAAAAAAAGGAAGGAAAAAAACGAAGGTCTTATACAGTTACACTATAATAGAAAAACTAAAGGAAATTAGGAAATAATGAAATCTTTTATACTTCAATAGAAAAACCTAGACAAAATATAGAATACATCTTTAACATATAGCCATATAGGCATGGAGTGGCGGATCTAGGAATTTGTAAATGGGGGTGCAAAATTTTGTTAACTTATAACACAAAAAAAAAAAAAAAAATTAATTAATAAAAAACTTTATTTAAAAAAAAGAGAATAATATGTCATATTTTTACTTATTAGTTCTTTATATCACCTACATGCATCTTGTTTATTTTTATTATACTTTTTAAATTTTCTTTGAACAATCACGTCATGACACGTGTCACGTTACTGGTTGTAACAAGTTTGATAACCGGTTGGGCCCGTGGGAAGCAAATTAATATCAAAGTTAGGATTATTGAAAAATAATTAAAAGTTTGGATTATTTTGGGTGAATCAAGCAGAGTTGGGATTATTCCCGTCAATTATCCCTTTAAAATTTAACCACAACTTTATTTACCTTTAAGTAGTAAAATATTACAAAAGGTTAAGTGAATAAGGGCCTGGTATGATTTACTGAACCGAAGCTGAACAAAACTGAATTGGAATAATCTAAATTGAAGTTATCTCAGCCGAACAAAACTGAATGTTTTACGATTGAAGGAAAATCGAAATGAAGTGAAATGAAATTAAGTGAAATGAACTAAAAATAAGTTGAATTGAACCGAAAACTCTAAGTTTGAGACTTAATATGAACATCAGTACGTGATTTATTTCTTTGCATGTGTAGGTGGTTTAGTGCTAGCGTAAAAACTCTAAGCTACATATGGAAATGCATTTACAAGCGTATAAGTTGTATGATAAATTATCTTCCCTCGTAAATAGTTACTCACAACACTCATTTCTGAAATCACAACTCTCTCGTAACTTCACTCTCATTTCATTTCTCTAAAATTAAAAAAAAAAAGTAAAATCGGAAAAAAAAAAACCCAAAACATTGATCATAATAAAAATAATAATACTAATTACTCAATTAATCACAAAATTTTTAAATCATAATAAAAAGTATAATAAAAATACAAATATTACAATAATATGTTTGATTAATTAATCAATTCAAAAACAAATACATCCGCCTAAAAAATTAGGATCCTCCTAGGTGGATTCACTTAAAATTTTTGAATCCACCTAAGAAGATCCAAAAATTTTAGGCGGATCCACTTAAAATTTCCGGATCCACCTAAGAAGATCTAGAAATTTTGGGCAGATGTGGAGATCCGCCTAAAAGTTCCGGATCTTCCTAGGTAGATCCTGAAATTTTAAGTGGATCCACCTAGGTGGATCTTAATTTTTTAGGTGGATGTTTATGCCAAAAAGGGAGCGATGTCCTGTAAAATGGGAGTGTTGTTTAGCCGTCCACTAAAAATTAAGCTCCCATATGGTTACCATTACAAAAAAATTAATCAATAATTATGGTTATGAACTTATCAGTAATTAAACAAGGTGCAAAAATATGTGTTGCAGCCTTATAGGAACATACAACGCATTCTGTCATAATTATACCGCATTATTTGCGATAATCGTATTATAAAGAGTAATCGAATGCCGAGGTACCCTATTAAACTAAAATAATCCACTCTTGTTAGCAGCTAGCTCATGTGCATCGCTCAAAGTGTATTAACTTTTTATGTATTAAATTTTTTCAAAATATGGTTGGGACGTAGAGGAATAGATGTATAATGATGTTAACCTCACTCAAGTGCTCTATGTGGCTATGACTGTGTCTAGTGGTAGACTCTTAGGTGTTGTAAGTAGCATTACTCAATTGTAAATGAATTTTTTTTAAGGAAATTGTAAAAGAAATATATATTTATATAGCACTATAGCAGTACCACAATTTATAATGATCAACCGTGGATAGTCGTGGATATTATTGATCATTACCTCGTGTGAATATAGGAGATTGACTTGGTATCCCACCCGTTCATGGCCATGGTTTAATACAACTTGGATAACACAAAGAATTATCTCCTATTAGAGATTTATGCCCTTTTTTTAATCATGTTAACACATTGATTACTTTCCTATTGTATGGAACGCGAATTAGATTATTTCTACGCGTCTAAATCTAGGTTGCATGGAAATGGTACATTGAAACGAAAACGCTAAAACAATATTTGACTAATGTAAAATTATAAGGCAATAATTTGTATGAAATGTTTTAAATGATTAGTGAAAAATTAAGAAATAAATTAAATAAATTCTAAAAAACTCAGTATATATATAAATTTGTATTTTTAAACCTAATTTATGGTATACTTAGGAGATGAAGTGTTGTAGCGGCACTTGTAGATTTACATAGTAACAAGGGGTAGCATGTGATTAACTCTGATACAAATTTTAAAACTGCATGACTGTATTACATGTTAGCCATTGCCGCAGTGGTACATCTTTAAAAAGAGAGTTAGCTTAAATAGTTACATTGGGTTTTGTGGCAAGCACATCAGGGATTCGAAATTTCGAACCCCATGTCTCTATGTTTTCTTTTTGTAAGTATTTATACCCAAAGTAATTTAACATAACTTAACTCCTTTGTTAATAATAATAATAATAATAATAATAATAATAATAATAATTATTATTATTATTATTATTACTATTATTATCATCATTACCATCATCGTTGTTGTTGTTATTTTTTTTGAATAAATTCTCAGTTAAATTTTTGTATTTCCAAAATCAAATCGTCTATTGTTTCGGAGCATGACATTGTACTAATGCGTTGCATTGCATCAAATAATCGTGTTGGTAATAATAATACTAACGCGATTGCACGATAATGTACAACCGGTGCCTTAATTTGTAACCCGTCATAGTAATAATTTAGGGTCTAACTTAGATTATGATCCCATCGGTTTCCTAACCGGTTCCGATTTGAATTGTATGTTATAAAATTTTCGCTCTCTAATATCATGTAATAGGACAATTGATATATCTATAAAATTATATACTCAACCACTTACCATTTCGTGTTATGAATTTACGTAACTTATTGATAGTAGGAAAATAGGTAGTTTACTACCTTCTCCCAATCAAATTATATTTATAACTCTTCATTATCTTAATACAAGTATAGGGAAAAGTAAAGGATCAATCCACGAGAAAAAAGGGTTTTGCTCAATCAAGGTGAATTATGAATGTATTGCAAAGGGGTATTTTGAATGTTTTTTATGTTTTTCAATGGTCAAATTAATACTACGAAGGAATGAAATTAAACAAAATAAGAAATCAAAAGCTAAAAACATAGCCTAAAGAAGAGAAATTAACCATCATAATTAAACTCTTTTTTTCGACACTACCATCATAATTAAACTACAAAAGGATTCAATCAACACAAAACTAAACTTAATTAAAATAAAAGGAAAAACAAATCTAACAAGCTTAACTAAAGAAATAGATGAAAACAATCAACATTAAAGCAAATGAATTAAACTAAAAGGAAAGGGTAAGAAAATACTAATGAGAAACTTGATTGAAGATGGAAACTTGAAATTCTAGCATTAGATTGAAAAAAAACCTTGACAAAGTCTTAATTACAATGATGAAACTTGAAGAATAAACAACATTCTCTCTCTAAAATACAAGGTTCTAATGTTAATTTGAAAATAGGATAATTACAAAATTCAATAAGAAGATTTTTTTTATATTCATCACCAATCCGAAAATAGAGACCCAAGGAGAGCCTTCTCTTCGCATGCCGCACCCTCTCTTGGCTTGCCACCGCAACCAAAACAACAATTAATATCAACTAATTAATTATTAATTAAATAGCTTCAAAAAAAAACATCAAAACAAGCTCGAAAACAACAAAAATTATAAAATTAAGTATGCATATATAACTAAACACAAAAAATCAAAATCAGTATACATTAAAAAAAACACATAAAATGAAAGAATTTGAGAAGAGAAGAGAAGAAAAGAGGAGTTAAATATGGGAGGAGAGAGAAGGGCCAATACAAGTGGTTAGGTACTACAGAGTACTTTATTTTATGATACTTGTAATTTAATTATGGAGATTAGGTAAGGTAAAAGCTATTTGATGGAGCTAAGTAGTGTCCACTTGTCCAGTTATTATTGAGGGAAAAAAACAATTATGTATGGAAAAATGCTAGAAATGGAATGGGGAAGGGGATGCAGGTAGCTTTCCCTACACTAGTGTGTAGGTTAAAATTTGTATTTTAAGGGCTTAATTAAGTGAATAAGTTCCAAGTTGAAATTATAGAGCAAGGTAGAAGAATGGACCAAATATTAAATAGCCCAACGATACAAATCCAAGGATAAAAAAAACCTGATGGGTGAGTATAAATGCGGGGTCGATCGGATGAGTATGGCGCAAACGACTACTTAAGTCGGTTTTGCTCAGCTTTTGGGCGTAATATAATATGGAGTGATTGGATAAATCTAGCATGGGCAGGAGATTAGCTTTGGCAAGTTTATATATTTTGATAACTAGTATAGCACCCGTGCAATGCATGGCTTACAAATTTTGATACTCATATTCATTTCACAAAATTTTAAAATAAAATGATTTAATGAGTAATAATGAATTTACTTTTAAATATGTCTTAATCATATATTTTTAACCCTCAAAATAATGATATACAAAGTACAACTTGAAAACAACCTTGCTTTTTTTTTTTTAATTCTTAAATTGTATGGAAAGATTTGAAAAATAATTCAACTCAATGAACTAACAATCAATACCCACATTAAGTCATATTTTTTCACCTCATTTCTACTTGCGCCATTGGCCACCTCATTAATGGGGGATTTATTTGTGTGGCTGGTTAAATTGTGTGGTCAGGTTACTCGAGTTACTTGGTTAAGGGTTATTTGAGTTACTTCTAACCGAGTAACTCCTTATCAAACCCCTCATGTAAACCCTTGACCGAGTAACTCGAGTAATCCCTGATCGAGTAACGCTGATTGAGTAACCCCTGACCTAGTAACCCATCCGAGTAACTCCTAACTAAACATGTAATACCCTTCATGATTGATTTAAAGGAGTTTGATATACAACTCATATCAACAAGTTGCGTCTTCCCTTTAGAGAGCCCATGTGCTAAGATGCTCCATAGTTAAGTGTGCTTGGCTGGGAGTAGTCTTGGGATGGGTGACCTCCTAGGAAGTTTTCCTAGGGTGCGCATGAGTGAGGACAAAATGAGCCGAAAGGACTCGTGTTGGTCTATACTCCATAGTTAAGCGTGCTTGTCTGGGAGTAGTGTTGGGATGGGTGACCTCTTTGGAAGTTTTCTCGGGGTGCGCATGAGTGAGGCAAAATGCGCCGAAAGGACTTGTGTTAGTCTATGAGGACAGTTGTTGGCCCTTGTTGTGCATTTTGTGACAATAGAACCCTCCCTAATTTGTTTGGGGTCGGGGTGTTACAGAACATCTCAAGTAATTCATCATGATCGAGTAACCCTTAACCGAACCCCTCAAGTAACCCCTAATTAAATCCTAATAGAGTAACTCGAGTAACCCTTGACCGAATAACCCCTCGAGTAAAACTTGACCGAGTAATCCCTTTTGTAATCCATGATCGAGTAACTAACCCCTAACCAAACCCCTCAAGTAAACCCTGACCAAGTAACTCGAGTAACTCATATAATAATTTGCCTTTTAATTGGCTATATTTGTCCCCTAACTTAATACGAAGTATATTTTTGGAAAAGTTTACCATTATAATAACAATATGATCATTATATATTGTACTTTATATCATAAATAATTTCGTATTCTTTTTCTCCTCAATGGCCTCTGAAATTACTTAAATTTTAACATGAAATTTTTTAAAATAGGAATTTTGATCCCATCACTTACTACCTTAATTTTATTATATGATGAATTCACCTGATCATCACCACACACCTATTGGATCTTCGACAACAAAAAATCTACAAAGCCTCTAGCTTAAAGCTTAGTACGAAGTTTATTTTTCCCCTAAAATTTTAACCTTGGAATGATGTTTAGGCTTGTCAATTGTTTGATTATCTGTCTTTTTCTTTAATTATACGTAATCATTTAATATTTTATTGCATATGTATCATAGTAAATAAAAAAATAAAGGAAATTTTGCAAAAAAACCACCTTTTATAAGTAGTTTTTTTTACAAGAAACCACCTTAATATATATATATATATATATATATATATATATATATATATATATATATATTTGTTTTTTTTTGCAATGACACACCTTAATCAATTTTTTTTTTTTTTTGCAATGCCACACCTTTGGCCGGAAAAGAGGGTTTGACCCTGTTTCTAGGCGTTGACTCGACCACGTGCGAGGCAGATGACCTCTTAAAGCCACTCTCTAACTACGCAACCCACCAAAACGCCATCAATTAGAGTGGTTTCGGTGGTGGTGGGGTGGGTAAGGCACTTTTGATGGGTGGTTAAGTTAGTTTCGGTGTCGTTCGGGTAGTTGGCGTAGTTGGATACTGGTTTTAAGAGGTCACATGTCGCACGTGGTCTGGTCAACGCCAAAAAATAGGATCAAACCCTCTTTTCCGGCCAAAGGTGTCTCATTGCAAAAAAAAAAAATTTAATTAAGGTGTGTCATTATAATAAAAATTTGATTAAGGTGTGTTATTGCAAAAAAAAATTTATAAGCTGGTTTCTTATAAAAAATTTCTTATAAATGTTGGTTATTTGCAAAATTTCCAAAAATAAAATACACAAGCATATAAAGAAGAAAAAAAATTGAATATCATTCTTACATATCGCCGATGACGATGTATACAAAATCTAAAACATATTTTCTGTGCGACCGGTCACACTGTTTGACTGCTTGTAAAAAAGGGAGTATTTAACCCCTATGACACTCACAAACTAATCCCTATCTTATTGATTTATTAACTTTTAAGCCTTGTTCACTTCATCTTATATTTGTTGAACTAAAATTATTTTTGCTGATCCTAAATTTTTTTTATTGAATTTAAATTATTTTTGCTGATAATTTTTTATTTATTTATTGTTTCTGTATTATATTTCTTCTCTAGAATAATTGCTTTTTACTGAACTGAAATTAAATATACCAAATTGAACTTATTTATACTAAACTGAAATTATTTTTACCAAATATTATATCTTTAAGGTGTAGTGAACATAGTCTTATTATACCTATTTAGTAACCCTTAAATAACAAAGTACAACACTGACAAAGTAACAACTATAACACTAAATGGGTAACTCCTATAGCACTAACTGAGTATCCCATGATGATTGGCTATACACATATAAAATTAGTTCCAAAATCTATATTAAAAATGAAATTCTAGTTTTTCTTATAGGGTCATATACACTTACATGCCTCATATTTTTTTTATATGCATTTATTTATTTCTATTATGGAAATTTATATATGATAGATAAATAAAATTATTCTTATGCACACTTGGTACTAATATAATTTATAAAATTTTCTAGCTTCACAAAATGATCAAGAATGCTTATAATTTGGGACTATTCATAATCTATTATATTATTAACTATCATTGTAGGAAAAAAAATATCACTTGTCAATCTCTAACCAAACTGTAAGAGATTTTTAATACATAAATTTTATATATAGTGGTAAAATATAGCATAAATATATCTTTTCTATAAGTTACATCTATCATTCCATATCTTTTATGAGAGACATCTTGATATGGGCTTGAATTTTGTCACCCTATAATATGAAATCAATACACATAAGTATACAGAAGCTACAAAAAGGAAGTTTTTGATTCTAATAAGATAAACTCAATATAAAACTTTACCACATGAATTTACCTTTTCGTCAACCAAAACTAACTCAATTGATTTAGTTATGTTTAGCTTGTAGTAATCGGGTTTACGCCATAGTCTCACAATCTTAACCTAATTTCTCAACTCTCTTTTAGTGGGGTAATTATCTCTTATCATAGTGAATGTCATTGTTAATATAGATATTAAACACAAATACTATGTATCATAAATTATGTGCAATGGTATTTGAACATTAATTATGTTAAACGTCATACATGATAATTTTTTATTATATCTTCAGAAAATATATTTACAAGATATATCTGTATTCTTAGTTTATTAGTAAGAGAATGTTAAAGTATAAAATAATTATATTCTGCATTTATGTATATGGCTTAGTTTGTTAAGTAAATATTCTTATGCATAATTGTAGCTAATAAGTTTGTTAAAGAGCAGCAGAAAGAAAAAAGAGGTGGGGAAGAAGATAGGCATAATGTTAGGGATTTTAGGATCTAAAATAAAATAATACCATGAAAGAGTTTGAATCCTTACCTTCTCATTAGAAACGTATGGATTATATACAAATTACAAGAGCATAGTTACCCTAAACTTAAGGAAATTTATTAGATAAAATTATGCACAAGAATATTTACTTAACAAAACTAAGCGATATACATAAATACGAAATATAACTATCTTATATTCTAACATAGAAAATAAATTTTCAATTTTCTATTTAAGACAATGACACGTGGCAATCATGGAGCTAGTGTACCCTATTTTAATATAATATGTAGATATAGATATATAGATAAGCTTTGATATGTTCATTAGTTAGTAGGATACTGTAGTTCTTAGTTTTGCACGCTAATTAGGAATTTGTAGGTTTATGTTTTTGTCACGCTTTGTCTATTTCATCTTGCGCTTCTTATTATTGATTTTCGTTTGTTTAATAATTATTATTACTTTAGTTTTGTTTGATTATTATAGTTGATTTTATTTTGGTATTTTGCTTTAATATTGGTTTTTATCATTATTGTTTTTATCATGCCTACTTTAACTGCTTTGATTAGTATAATTTTAATTATGCTCGAGTAGTTTAATTCTAGGGTTTTTAGAGATCCATAATTAATATGAAGGGATGATTTATTATTGTTGATTGTTAATGTTTTAGGTTATCTATTGATTGTTATAATGCTATGCAGTTATATTTGTGCAAGTTTAATTGTATGAGTTATGGAATTTTGATTCGAGATTTGAGAGATGAGAATTAATATTAAGGCCTAGTTTCAATAAGTGGAATTAATTTATAAATTGTTAAGTCAAGATTCGAGAGATGCGATTTAATACCCTAGATTAATTATGTGACTGCAATACGTAGCGAAATCCCTTATATAATCTGGTTAATTTATGCATTTATAACTGATTGTTATGTTTTATCCTGCAATATTAATTATTGGTGAACCTATGACCCTAGTTCTTTTATTATTGTTTATTCCCTTAGTTTAATTATTGACATAGTTTTCACAATTCTTCCTTGTTTCTTGATAATTTAGATTATAATAATTTATTAGGAATAAAAGAACATTGTTTTCCTGTGGATTCGACCCTAATTTCTTATCTATTTTAAAAAATGGTTTTAGGAATTACTTATGATTAGGTGGTACGACTTTAGCCTGTCAAAATTTGGCGTCATTGCTGAGCAAGCAATTTTATTTTTATTTCTGATTATTTTTGTAGTCTAAATTATTTTCTTTCATATCAGAGAACACAAGTTCTTTGGGACAGTTTCTCATATTTATTTGTTCATTACAGATCAAGAACCAGAGATGACTACACCTCCACCTCGGAAGCTCAGCGATAATTCACAGCCGTCCCTGACTGATTTTTCACACCTTTCTTCTACACCTAATCTCTAGGGAGTACAATTTAAAATTTAACCCTAGTTTATTAGTATGATAGAAAGGACAATTTAGAAAGGAAGCAATTTAGCGGAGCTAAGGGTGAAGATCCAAATCTTCATATTTTAGATTTCTGCCAATATTGCAACACTATTAGGCAAACCGGGGTCATGCAGGACCAAATCAGGGAGATTCTTTTTCCTTTTCTTTATGCGGTAAAGCTAAATTGTGGTAATAATAGATTGAATGGATTTGGTATTACTAACTTGGATACTCTTGCCTTGAATTTCTATAATAAACCGTGCAAAGAGGACAACTTTGTTAAAAAGTGCAATCCAAATTAAATTTTTTCCAAGAAGCTGATGAAAGTTTATATGAAGCTTGGTAAAGATTTAAGAATTTGCAGAGAGAATATCCCCATCATAAACTAGCACAATGCCAGATAATCCAAGCCTTCTATAACGGGCTTGGATATAATTCAAGAATGATTTTGGACTCTACGGCTAACGGAAGATTTATGAATTTGGATGTGAATATTTCGAGCTATGTTGTCGAAGAGATGTCTATTCATAATTCCCAATATGGGAATCCTAGAGGATTTTCTAACAAGGTAAAACACGAAGTCGATTATATATCCTTTTTGCAAACACAATTGACTTCTATTAGCCATAAATTAGACAATATTAATAATTCTAATTCATCTTCCATTGCTAATGTTTCTGTTATTTGTAGACACCCAATTGTGTCTTCCTAAAACCAAACCCAGTGATGAATACCTTTCACATCTTTTGATTATCGAATGAAGTGAATGTGTGGAAAGTCTAGTGATGAGGATGTTTTATTAAAATATTTCTCTTTCTGTTTTCAAAAATATTTCTTTTCTTACCTTATTTATGGAAAATAGCCAGGCTAATTTGATCCATGATAAGGTTCCAATAATAGTGTAGTTGGATTGGACTCGAAAAGAGCTTTCAAATGATATATTATAAGCCCAATTTCGATGAATTATGAGGAAGTTATGGATTAAGTTAAATTAGGCCCAATGATTTTTAAAGGTGGCCCAATGATCTAGAGGAGGGCCTATTAATTATTTTTCCTAAAGCGATTAGGATTTATTTTAGTCTTCTAGGAATATCTAGAAGTTTCTTTTTAATTCTAATAAGATTAGGATATGTAATTATTAAAAGATGTTTTATTTAGAATAAAATATATTAAATCTGATTTCGAAACTGCTTGGATGCATAATTACCTGCAACCGGTTTTAAAGGTAATTATGCGTGAAAAAACACATTTGACTTTTAAACCAGCGCGAGACGACAAAGGCATCTCCAGGCGCCGACCTTCGTTGCCTGGCACTGGCCTTCGTCGTCTGGCGATGAGCTTATCGTCTGGCGCTGACTGCTGTCGTTTGCGACATGAGTTATTTTATTCCGAATATGATTTTCTTCGGTCTCGTGCTATTTTTCCTATAAATAGGGGTCGTACCTCCCTGTTTTCAAAATCATTTAAATCTCTTTTCTCTCTCTCTCTCTCTAAAAGCTAGAAACTTTATTTCTCTCTCGATTCTTTTTCTAAACCTTCCCTCTCTCTACTCATTAGCTCTAGAAACACCTAGCCTTGTTCGAAGTTGCCTTTGTCCTAGACGTAAAAGGTTTGATAATATTTCTGAGGGTTTGGTCCTAAATCCCTATTTCAATTATTTAATTTAATTGATTGCTTATTTTTCCTTGAAGTTACTAACGCGTGTATTTTGTTAATAGAAAGAGGTAGAGGAATCGAAGTAAGTACTTTAATTGTTTTATTGATCTTTAGATATAGAAATCATGCTTAGATCGTTGTTTTGATTCCTAGTATCATGTTAGGATGTTTTATTGCTTCCTAGTATCATGTTTAGGATTAATTAATATTTCTAATATCATGTATGTTTCTATGATACTTCCTATTTTTTTCCTAATATTATGTTAGTATCATGTTAGGGAGAAAGCTTTAATCTTTATTATTTAGTGACATGCTAGGGTTTGTTATTAATCTTGTTAGTATCATGTCTAGGATCTTGCTATTAATATTATGCTTTAACATGATTATTTTAATTATGACTATGATGATGATTGTTATAATTATGTTGCTTGATATTATTATTGTTATTGCTTGATCACGCCTTTTATGCATGTTTAAAGGGAATTTGTACTTGTAATCACGCTTAATAAGATAATTAATAATCTTGTTTAGGATAATATGATTATAATCACTACTACAAATTCGCCCTAAAGTATCACTAATAAGAAACCCCTTATAGTAAATAGGGTTTTTTTTTTTTAATAAAAGAAACCTATGATCTAAGAAAAGGGGTCTCTTTAAATGAGATATAAGAGACCCCTCGTTAAAAAAATGGTTCCTTATTTAGTATTAAAATTTAACAAAATTAAGGAACCATTTATTCCCAAAATCTGTTTCTTATTTTTTATTTACTGAATTAAAAAAATGAAAAATTAGAATTGGTAAGTGCAAAACTATTGTACATTGAAATAATTCACGCTTTACCGCCACTACTACACTCAACCTCCCATCTTCCTCCATTACCTCCAATTACGCGGTCAACACATGAACTCAAGCTTCCCTCCAACTCCGTCACAACCTCTTCTCAACCACATAAGCCCTTACCCATCACAAAAGCCATTGCTCATTCGCTTATCTTCCTACTAAAGCCACCATCGCCACTTTGCTCCGGTTTTTGTGTCGTCCAAACTACCGTCGGCACTGCCACAGAAGCCACCAAAACCACCATTTCCATTGAAGCCACCACTCATCATCTCTGCTGAATTTGCGTGTTGTGTCATTCTTGGTAATTCTTTAATGTTAATTTGATGATAAAAATACCCTAATTTTTGTCCTGTTGTTAATTTTTTTTTTCCGACTTGGTATGATTGGTTTTATATTACATTTATACTAGCATGCAAATCAATTGAAAATCATACTTTTATAGTAATATTTGTAATCAAACTATTGAGATTAAGGGTTTAAATTATATGACTTGTTATACTGTTTGGCGATGGGTTTAAGATAGCTAATTGTTGACAATTGGGTATGCATGTATGACTAAATTAAAATTGAGATTACGATTGTTGGGTACAAAGACACCTAAGTAGTTTCTCATTTAAAGCCTCCCTCCATTAGTCTTGTTTAATTATTTTTTGCCGTCAAATTGATAAATCAAGGGCTTCTATATATTGGAAAATTTCCTCCATATGTTTGTCTGATTGTATATATTTGTGAATGGTTTTGTATTATATTGCTATATGCATTCATGGCTATATACTGATTTCACTTGAAGTATATAGGACAAGCTTAAATTATTAGATGGTAGGCCATATTATGTTTGTTAGAGAGTCATTTGTTTTTGTATTAAGTGAGTATTAAAAGGTCCCAACTTTCCAGTGCTTTCATAAACGTGCATTTTTTAGTCTCTATCTCTCTATATACCATGTAATTAGTTAATAATTTCACGTGTTGTACTTATAATCACCTTTACTTATACTAAATTAATAGTTCACTTTTTAGCTTTTGTACTCATTTTTTTAATGGTTTATACAGCCCATTTTGTGTGGATTTGCATTAGATATATCAATTATTTCGACTTTTATACTAAGATGCTACATATTTTGATAAGGTAAGTAACATTTCTTTAAATCCTTCTGAATATGTTTTGTTAATTTAATATGATAGCTATATTGCTAGTTATAGTTATTTTATATGCATGGAAGAAAATAATAAATAACCTCATTTTGCTGCTATATGACATGGGTCAGATTATATGACATGCCTTTTGATTTTATGCTAATTTGTTTATTTCAGAAATTTATAATTGTTAACCCAATTCTCCTTAAAGTGGGGTTAATTTTGGTTTTGGCCATCAAGTTTTGTGTATGGGTTTCTACTATCTACCAGAGTTATAAAAAGGAAAGAATAAAAAAAACCTAAAATATGCTAGTATGTTACTACTCTCTTCACATTTTTTTGTTTAGTAATCTTTTATTTTCTCACTCTTAGCTGAAGTGCTCACCTTTGTACACATCGTTATAAAATGTTATTTAATTTGATCAACATTGTGTTAGTTACTTTAAATGTCATATTATGTGTAGAAATGGACCAAAGTTGGATAACTACATCAAAGCCAGGTGACCCAAAATATATTGATGGTGTAAAGGAATTAATTACTTTTGCGGTGAAAAATAGTAGAGGCAGAGACAAGTTACCATGTCCTTGTTTTATGTGCCACAATCTCTTGCACAAGAGAGTTGATGAAATACTTAATCATCTCAGTAAATGGGCTTTTGATAGAACATATACCCATTGCACTTTTCATGGAGAGTCTAGGGAAAGAATTTCTAAGGCCACTTCTATGGATGGTGTAAGTGAGGGTCAAGCTAATTATGAAGGTGATCGTTTAGAGGACATGATACATGTAGTTGAGGACACAATCATTGCGGATCCTGCTGCTCTCCAGACCTTATTAGATGATTCAGAAATGCCATTGTACCCTGGTTGCACAAAGTATACCAGATTGTCAGGTTTACTCAAATTATACAATTTGAAGGTAGGTCATAGTTGGTCAGACATTGGTTTTAATGCGTTCCTTGAATTATTAAAAGACATGCTTCCAGAAAATAATGTTCTTCCAAAAGGTTGTTATGAAGCAAAAAAGATGTTGTGCACAATGATCTTGCGTTATGAGAAAATTCATGCGTGCCCTAACGATTGCATATTATATCGTAATGAACGAGAATCATTAGAGAGTTGCCTGTGTGTAAAGCCTCAAGATATAAAGGAAAAGAAGGTGTGCCGATCAAGGTATTATGGTATTTTCCAATAATACCCAGGTTTAGACGCATATATTTAAACCCGGGAGATGCTGAGAAGTTAACTTGGCATGAACATGGCGGTAAAAAGGATGAGTTTCTTAGGCACCTAGCCGACTCCCCTCAATGGTCATTCATTGATGCAATGTTCCCTGAGTTTGGTAAAGAAGAACTAAATTTGTGCCTTGCATTGTCCATCGATGGTATGAACCCTTTTAGCTCCCTTAGTAGCACCTATAGTACTTGGCCTGTAATTTTGGTCACTTTACAACTTTTTCCCTTCTTTGTGCATGAAAAGAAAGTACATGATGCAAACATTGTTAATTTCTGGGCCTAAAAAACCTGGAAATGACATTGATGTGTATTTAGAACCACTCATTGATGATTTGATCATATTATGGGATAAAGGTGTATAGGTGTATGCTGCTCATCGCAAGGAAATGTTCAATGTGAAGGCAATGTTGTTTACCACCATCCAAGACTTTCTAGTTTATGGAAATCTATCAGGGTAAATAGTGAAAGGTGGGTCAGCTTGTCTAGTGTGTGAAGATGGTTTCAAGGGGGTTTGGTTATATGGATCTGGAAAAACAGCTTATGTAGATCATCGATGCTTTTTGCTTAGTGATCATAGTTATCGTAAGCAAAAGAAAGCCTTTTATGGGAAACAAATGTTTGATGATCGTCCAAAGGTCTTCAAAGTGAAGAGGTGTTTCAGAAAGTAAAGGATATTCAGTTTACATTTGGGAAAAAAAAATAAAAAAAAGACTTCCCAAACAAGGTTACAAGAAGTGTTGTGGTTTTTGGCGTTTGGCATACTGGAGATTCCTTTTTGTGAGACATTCTTTAGATGCAATGCATATGGAGAAAAATGTGTGTGATAGTCTTATTAGTACTTTGTTGAACATATCAGGGAAAACAAAAGATGGCCCTAAAGCAAGAGCTCACTTAGAAATCATGGGGATTAGAGCTGAACTTCATCTAGTCGAAAAGATAAAAGATGGCCCTAAATATTTGCCTCCCGCTTTTTTTTCATTATCAAAGAAAGAAAAAGTTGAATTTTGTGAGAGTTTGGCTGGAGTGAAAGTTCCAGAGGGTTATTCTTCAAACATTCATAACCTTGTTTCCATGGAAAACTTGAAACTTGTGGGTCTTAAGTCCCATGATTGCCGTGTCTTGATGCAACATTTGTTACCAGTGGCTATTCGTTCAATTTTAACTAAAAAAGTCCGACATGCCATCATTAGACTGTGTTCTTTCTTTGATGCAATCTACAACAAAGTTATTAATCCTAAAGAACTAGATGACTTAGAGGAAGAGATTATCATTATTTTGTGCCAGTGAGTGTAGACACCTATTTGTGTCTCCCCAAAACCAAACCCAGTGATGAGTACCTTTCACGTCGAGTCATAATCGAATGAAGCGAAAGTGTGGAAAGTTTAGTGTTGCGGATGGTTTTAATTTCTTTTCTCTTCTCTCTGTTTTTGAAAACTTATTTTAAGAAAACAGCCAATCCAGTTTGGTTGGTCCATGATATAGGTCCGATAGTAGTGTAGTTGGATGGAGCTTGACAAGAGCTTTCCAACGATATATTATAAGCCCAATTCCGATGAATATTGAGGAAATTATGGCCAATTTACTAAACGGGGCCCGGTTTGAGTTTTATATGCGGCCCAATGATCTAGGGGAGGGCCTAATATGATTTATCATTCCTAATGCAATTAGGAATGGTTTTAATCTTCTAGATTCTTCTAGAAGGTTCTTTTCATTCCTAATTCAATTAGCATTGATAAATTGACTTTTGTTGACTTTTAGAGTTTTAATTAAGATCAAAGAGCATTTTCGAGGAAAATATACGATTTTATCTTCCTGAACGGCAAAACTTATCTGATTTTCAAAAACGCATCAAGAACAGGTCTGACGCCTGACTCCAGGCATTGGCGCCTGGAACCAGGCTTGGCGCCAGGCGCTAGTGTTGGTGCCTGGCGCCAGTTAGCCAGGGTTGGCGCCAGCTCTGTTTTACGTGCGCCAAGTTCTCTGTTTTGATATTTTATCTTTTTAGCTAATTTCTCTATAAATAACGTATTAAAAACTCTGTTTTCAATCATCAACAATCAGTTTAACTAATATTCACCTACAATCAGTTTTCATTCGCAATCATTAATTCTTTAGTTCTCTCTTAATCATTCACCAATTCACCTACAATCAGTTTTCAATTCTCTTTCATTCTCTTTAATCATTCGCTAATTCTCATCAAGATTTCCTTAATCCTTCATTCATCTCTTACTCTCTTTTCTTTCTCTTTTTCTAAATTAGCTTTTTACATACAAAATTCCGCATTCACAAGATCTAGAAACACCTAGCCATATTCGAAGTTGCCTTCGCCCTAGACGTGAAAGGTTTAATTTCTGAGGGTTTGGTCCCAAATCTCTCTTTCAATTATTTAATTTAATTGTTTTGATTATTATTTTCATTGAAGTTACTAACGTGTGTATTTTGTCATTAGAAAGAGTTACGAGGCATCAAAGTAAGTGCTTTAATTGTTTTTTATTGATGTTATGATGTAGAAATCATGTTTAAGTTGTTATTATGATATTCCTAGTATCATGTTTAGGGAAAAGGTTATAATATCAAATATGCTTATTATGATTGTTACGATGCTTCCTATTTTCTTCCTAATATTTATGATTGTTAGTATCATGTTAGGGTTAAAACTTTGATTTTTATTGCTTAGTGACATGCTAGGGTTCGTTATTAATCTTGTTAGTATCATGCCTAGGATCTTGCTATTATTATGCTTTAATATTAACATGAACATGATTATGATTATTATGATTTTAATTTATGATGATTATGAATATTTTAATTATTATTATTATCATGATTATTTATGATATTTATTATTATGTTACTTGATATTTATATTTATTGCTTGATCACACCTTTTATGCATGTTTAAAGGGAATTTGTACTTGTAATCGCGATTAATAAGATAATTAATAATCTTGTTAGGTTTAATTTGATTATAATTTCAAGTGATCGCCAATAATAGATATATTTGTGCATTAATATTCAACCAACATAGATAAACAGGTTTAGGGTTAATCCTATTGATTGCATGTTAATTAAAAAGCGCACATGAATACGATCTGAACAAAATAGAGGCCTATTATTAGGGCAGGTTCAATCTCTTTTAGGTTGGATTTGTACCTTCATCCCCGAACCCTTATTTAGTTCTAGACCTTATGGAGTTGACGATATCTTGGATCGTTAAGGGGTGTAACCTTCACCCTGTGAACGGTTTACAAGTTCCTAAAACTTGTAGGCGACTCTTTTGCTCGATCTTCTTTCCCTTTGGACGCCACCGTACTTTAGTGTATGATCACAGTGGAGTTCAAGCTAGGGGTTAACGCTTGAATTTATTCCCTACAGTTTTTGGCGACTCCACTGGGGAGGATTTCTATTTTAATTCCTGAATTTGTTTCGGAAATGATTTAGAATGAGTGGATGAGACTCGAAACGTTCTAAGTATTTCATGTGCGTAATTTTGATTAACATTAATGTCATATGCATAAAAAATATCTCATTGGAAAGACCATCCGTAATGAGTTAAAAACATCGGATTTTACACGTAGGAAATTTGAGAAATATCTTTCACAACTAGAACCGAAATAACACCGCGCGAAACTGGAAAATTTTATCGAGCACAGAAAGCTGCTGAGGCATGTGGGAAGTAGCGCCAATGACCAGAGCATTGGCGCCAGCATTTTAGCTGTAGCGCCAGACGCCAGCATTGGCGCCAGGCGCTACAGCTAAAAGCTGGCGCCAGTCTATGATTGCTGGCGCCAATTTCCCCCAATACCGAGCCAGAAATATGCATTCTAATTTCGACCGGTTTTTCGTATTGTTTGCTCGATCCAACTTCCTGATTGAATTTTTTTCTCAATTTTCTGAAACCCATATGTGTTCTACATATGGACATAACCCTCTGGGAATTCATGCTCCATCTACCCAATTGAACGCTCCGTGCAACAAAGGGTACATCCGAGATGTTGAATTCACCAAACCATGGAAGCGAGTTTTTCTAAACTCGCGGTGTCCCATCCACTCGCGCCAACCCTTCACGGTTAGGCTTCCGTGCGGTGCATCCGGACAATTAACCATGGACCCTCTATTGACTAAACCATATCCCGAACTTTAGAGAACTAGAGCCATGGTTAGGTTGCAAACTCATTGCATCATATTGTGCCTACTTGACTAATTGTGCATTATTTGTTGTGTATATGATATATGTTTTCCTTAACCATTTGTTGACTTGTGTTGAGATTAAATAAATTAATGACTTAAAGAACTTTGCCTAATTAATTAATTAATTAATTTGAGTTAATAAAGTCTAATGTTTTAATCAGAATTGACCTAGTACGACTTTAGGCATACCCCAGTTGATTAATAACACCGAAAACAGTCTCAGATTGAAGCTCCACCATTGGTGCCAAAATCTGAGCTGTAGCGCCACCCTGTGGAGTGTGGCGCCTGGCGACATCTCTGTCGTCTGGCGCCAAGCTACACAGTGCGGCGCCAGTTATGTCGTTTGGCCGACAGTTCGGATTATTGGTCGAGTCATCACCTAGTGTCTAATTAACCAGTTTACTAATTAATTCGGTTAATTTTCGCTGTCAATCATGCCTTGTCGAGTCATTGATTGTGTCTAGTCACATAGTCTAGCCACATGGTCAGGACACGAGTCTTAACATATCACCTACATTCACTAGTCTTAGCACACACTTTGGTACACATGTCACCATGACCATGTCTTAGGTTCATGCATGAGTCGGTCTATTTCCGTCATTTGAGTTGGGGGGTACATTCTATTCCTAATTCTTCATATCCCTCCATCTAAATTTTCTTTCACATTCTATTCCAATCTTTCTTCACTTCCTCCATCCATTGCATGTTGAATAAATCTTGAGTCAAATAATTAACAATGAATATCCCCAAATTCCTTTTCCACAGTACTTGGTCGAGGAGAGAAGGGCGATTAATCAAGGATAACCTCTTTATTCAAGTCTCACTTTTTGATAAACCGATTCATCAAAAGAGGAAGGCTAAAAAGATAATGGCAACTCAAGAAGAAGTTAATGAGCTTAGGAACCAATTGGTTACCGTGACTGAGACGCTGAAGCTCCTCACACTCAAGATCAATGATCCCGTGAAGCAATAACAGATGGACCTCATGCAAGAGAGTCTAAGCAAGTTATCTAGTGACTATAAATATCAGGGCATGAGTTCACAAGGGGTCTCGCTGGACAAGGAACTTCTTCCACATAAGTTCAACGCCATTGACATCCCTAAATTCAAGGCGACAGAGAACCCTTACTTCCATCTAAGAGCCTTTGAAACCATAATGAGCATTAAGGGTATCGATAAGAAGGTTTTCCCCTCTCTATTCCCACTATCTCTCGAAAACGTTTGTAAAAAATGGTTCTTTTCTCTCGAGAAAGAAAAAATCTCTTCTTGGGAGTCGATAACAAGCGCTTTCATTGATAGATATAAGTGCAACATCCAAGACGAAACAGACCACAGACAACTTGAGATGTTAAAACAAAAAGAAAATGAAGGGTTCATTTCTTTTTACAACAAATGGAGGGAAACTTCCGCTAATATGGTCAAGGCTCGTACCGAAAAAGAATCTGTGAGGATGTTCATCAAGAATCTCCAAGGAAAGTATTCAAGGCACTTAAAGTACCAACACAACTTGAATACTTTCAAGGCTGTCTATATTATAGGCATTGACATTGAAGATGACCTTCTGAAAGATAATAGTGCGAGAGGAAAGAAGAACGACCATCCTTCTTCTTCCTCTCCCATTAATGAAGTACATGCCACGAACGCCTCTAAACCACGAATCCAAAGATCAAAAAGAGTGTTCACTCCACTTGGTATGAGATATGAAACATTTTTCGAGAAGCTACATCACAAAGGACTAGTCATGCCCATAGGGCCCATCAAAGATCCAGTTCCAGAAGCCAGGCCACCTAAGTGGGAACCTAATAAGCACTGCAAATATCACCAAGGAAAGGGTTACGACACTGAGGAGTGTTGAAAACTCAAAGAAGCTATTCAAGATCTGATCGATAATAATGAAACTTCTGTGATTCTAGCCATCGAAGAAAGTCAAACATCCTTCGATCCATCACTTCTCATCACACCTGTAGGAGAGCCCATGATCGAGACAGCTTATATGACCTCTCTCGATGAAGTGGCCATAATTGAGGAGGATGAAAGTATTTTCTTAGATAATACCAGGGAAGACTCGTCAAGTCTAAAAGAGGACGTTCGAAAATTGCAAGATGTCGTTGCCATGCTCTTGAATGTGGTAGAAGGATTAGCAAATCGGGTGATGGCCATCGAACAAAATTCTCGCCAAGAGTTTAATGAAGAACTCAATGCTCCTAAGCCACAGGCAAAACGGACCATTGAAGGATACATACCAATAGGAACGCCTTACAATGAAGCTTTTGACTGTTTACATGATCAAGGTCATATTCGCTCCATTGGTCCCAGTCAAGACCCTCCACCTGAAAATCGTTTTCCTAATTGGGATCCAAATTCCTATTGTCGATACCATAAAGGTCGCGGTCACACTACTGAAAAGTGTCTCGCCCTCAAGGATCGTGTTCAAGACTTCATTGATTCAAATCTCCTTCATGTTCCTCCGCGCAACAAGAAAGCCACGATTAGTGACAATAGTAACAGTGGCTATAAAGGGAAGAAGAACGACTATCCTTCTTCTTCTGAAAACACCTACTCTAGTAATAGTGTTGGTACTTTCAACCTTAGTGAGATCCTAGCCATGGGTAATCGAAAGCAACCAAAAAGGGAATTTACCCCTAATGGAATTAGCTACAATAATGCTTTTGGTCGACTCCATGCCAAGGGAATCATTACTTCCATTGGACCTATTCAAGATCCCCTACTTAAGAAAAGATTGCCTAGTTGGAATCCAGACGAACACTGCAAGTACCACCAAGGTAGGGGCCATGCTACTGAGAGCTGTTGGAAGCTAAAGGAGGCTATCCAACATTTGATTGATAATAACAAGCTTCCCATACCTCCAATTTACAAGAAGAGCGAGTGATGATAAAGGAAACAACACAAGACAAGAGGCGAGCTTCAACGACAAGATTTCGTGACCTCTTTTTTTCTATTTCTTTTTTATTTACCCTTTCCCTAATAAGTCTAGCATAGGAACCTTTTTATTCTCCTTAGATTTATTTTGTAGGATTTTTTTTCCTTTTTTCCCCCTTTAATAAAATGAGCATTTATTTCCTTATATATGATCATCACATCACATTGCATTGCATTAAAAAAAAAACACAAAAAATCCATGTCGAATTAAGCACAAGGTATACCAATGATTTGAGGAACCCCTTGTAGCCACATTATATTACCTTTCACCCTTCAATTATACAATCCTTTCTTCATAAACCACTTTGAGCCTCGTCTAACGATAGACCCTTGTTTTTTCAACCCATATCTACCTAACCTTGGGATGGGATGGTGTGCAACTTATGCAATTCTATAAAAGGCTTGAGTGATTTCAAAAGAAAAATAAGCAAAAATAAATAAAAAAAGTGTGCAAAAGGGTAAGTGTTCTAATGTCTTTGACATGAACATGTCTTTGATATGAACACGTCTCAGATTGCGTCTCTTATCGAGTGCTCGGTACCGTGCCTGAGAAACATGAATGCCAAGTGAGTGATAGACCGCATGATCGAGATTGCCCACACTTATAAAAATGAAATAGATGTCAAAGCAAAAAAAGAGAGCTAAAAAACAGTAGAAACTCAAGCATAAAAATACAAAGATTCGAAAGCAAAGTTGCACACCTTGGGGGATTATCTAGGGTCTTAAGCCTTTTATCCCCTTCTTCTTCAACCTTTATCCTAACCACCTTACAACCCTTAAAAAGACCTTTTTTGAGGTATACACACTTGTGCGAGATTCGGCTAGAGCTACGTTCGGCCTGATTCCTAACGGATACGTAGGCAACCTCACATCGAGGTGCAGCCATAATAAACATGCATTCATATTCACATTCACACACTTACACCATGATCATATCAAGGGATCTCTTACGCTCATCCCTTTTCACTTAGAGCTAGACTTGGGGGCTTGATCCCTACATCATTAGCTTACCTAGCCTAAGAGTCACCACCATTTGACTCTTTTAACAAATAATATTCTTTCCACACACTTAGCTCTTGCGGCCTAACTTTAGTGTCACTTTCACACACTGCATAGATACATGACCAAAAATACTTCCCTTAGGAACCCTTTGTCATGAAATATTAACATAACGTTGAAGTATGCCTTGTCATATCAACATCACTCATCAATCATATTCATCATTGCATCACGAAGAATGAAGTGCTTAGCCTCCATGTCTGAGTTACCAAAATTCTTTCATCATTCAGTCAACAGTTGAGATAGCCTAGGATGGATTAATCCTTGCACCTTGAGAGATAGTATCAAATAACATTTGACTAAGCTCATTCAACATGCATATTCAAAACTTCGATTCTTTTTTCGCGTCTTTCTTTTTCGGGAGAAAGTCGGTACCCTCCACAAAAATGACGGAAAATTTTTAATTTTTGCTTTTTTGCATTTTTTGAGTCACATTGAGTCAACACTATGCACACATGAGTCATGTCGTGTCATCTCACTTTGATTTGAGTCTAACACATGAGTCGAGTCAACCTCGAGTCAGTCACAACGAGTGAAGTTTATGTCTTGAGTCGTGTCAAGTCAATGAGTCAAGCAACGTTAAACTTTAGGTCAACCCTAAGACGGTTAAAAAGATTGGCAAAGTTCTATAGTAAAAAATAAATACAGGTGCAGTAGAATAGGGAAGACCCTATCACAGCGTTCGGCGACAGAGTCAATTCTTGGCGCCAGAGATATTTCAGCAGCGATAGAGCTCGAAGCCTCTCATAAAGGTGATTTCGACCTCATATAGCAATTTCGGGTTCCTTGGTATGCCAGTTAGCCTCTATAAGCAATTTGACATGATTAAGTAGTCAGTTTGATTACAATCACAATAAGTGAACGGCCTGATGAAAGATCGTCTCACTTAGCTTAAAGCGCCTAATCACGGAGACACCGACATACTGGTTTTAGCGGAAGCAAAGTTCAGGCGAGCTTTAGATATCGACAAACGTTGGTCTTCGGAAATTTTTTCTTCAGAATATTATCGCAACAAATGTTTAAGTCCCGAAGCTCTATTGTCCAGAGACGCGTGGGCATATTATTCAAGCTCTTTTGTTCAGAGACGCGTGAACATTTCCATCAAGCTCTTTTGCTCCAGAGACGTGTGGGAATATCATTCAAGCTCTATTTTCCAGAGACGCGTGGGCATATCAATCAAGCTCTTTTGTTCAGAGACGCGTGGACAATCCTTTTCAAGCTCTTTTGTTTAGAGACGCGTGGAAATTTCCTACAAGCTCTTTCGCTCAGAGACGCGTGGGCATCCTATTATCAAGCTCTTTGTTCAGAGACGCGTGGACACATCATCTAGAAGTTCATATTAAAAAAGAATATAATAAAGAAGCTCTATTGTTCAGAGACGCGTGGACATATTAAAAAAAAAAGCTCTTTGTTCAGAGGCGCGTGAACATATCCAAAAGAAGCTCTTTGTTCAGAGACGAGTGAACATCGAAACAGCATGGTGGCGTTCCCTAGATTGTGGAGAGTTGTCACAAACAACTAAGGATTGTTTCAAGAGAAATAATCTTCAATAGTATTCCCTTGGACGTTGAATATTATCATAGCGGAGGAGGATTGTTTCAGGCGAAGCAATCTTCTAATTTGGAAGCAGTTAGGGGCGTAGCAGTTTTCAAGCAGGATGGCATTCTCTAGCTTGCCGGAGGTCATCAAAACAAGAAGGATACAACAATAATCGGTTACTTTCAGAGACGTGTGCTCGACGGTGCAAGATACGCGGTTCTTAACTCTTTTATCTGTTTAACTAACGCTAGTTTGCATGTATTGGCGTTGTAAGAGTGATTTAGGATCGCAGAACGTTCTGAATCATTCTCCGTCTCTATAGATACTTTGACTTTTGTTTTCGAAACTTGCGTTTCTCCAAACTCAGTCAAAGTGGGGGCTTCTGTAGACACCATTTGTGTCTCCCCAAAACCAAACCCAGTGATGAGTACCTTTCACGTCGAGTCATAATCGAATGAAGCGAAAGTGTGGAAAGTTTAGTGTTGCGGATGGTTTTAATTTCTTTTCTCTTCTCTCTGTTTTTGAAAACTTATTTTAAGAAAACAGCCAATCCAGTTTGGTTGGTCCATGATATAGGTCCGATAGTAGTGTAGTTGGATGGGGCTTGACAAGAGCTTTCCAACGATATATTATAAGCCCAATTCCGATGAATATTGAGGAAATTATGGCCAATTTACTAAACTGGGCCCGGTTTGAGTTTTATATGCGGCCCAATGATCTAGGGGAGGGCCTAATATGATTTATCATTCCTAATGCAATTAGGAATGGTTTTAATCTTCTAGATTCTTCTAGAAGGTTCTTTTCATTCCTAATTCAATTAGCATTGATAAATTGACTTTTGTTGACTTTTTAGAGTTTTAATTAAGATCAAAGAGCATTTTCGAGGAAAATATACGATTTTATCCTCCTGAACGACAAAACTTATCTAATTTTCGAAAACGCGTCAAAAACAGGCCTAGCGCCTGACTCCAGGCATTGGCGCCTAGCGCTAGTGTTGGTGCCTGGCGCCAGTTAGCCAGGGTTGGCGCCAGCTCTGTTTTACGGCGCCAAGTGCTCTGTTTTGATATTTTATCTTTTTAGCTAATTTCTCTATAAATAATGTATTAAAAACTCCGTTTTCAATCATCAACAATTACTTTAATTAATATTCACCTACAATCAGTTTTCATTCGCAATCATTAATTCTCTAATTCTCTCTTAATCATTCACCAATTCACCTACAATCAGTTTTCAATTCTCTTTCATTCTCTTTAATCATTCGCTAATTCTCATCTAGATTTCCTTAATCCTTCATTCATCTCTCTCTCTTTTCTTTCTCTTTTTCTAAATTAGCTTTTTACATACAAAATTCCGCATTCACAAGATCTAGAAACACCTAGCCATATTCAAAGTTGCCTTCGCCCTAGACGTGAAAGGTTTAATTTCTGAGGGTTTGGTCTCAAATCTCTCTTTCAATTATTTAATTTAATTGTTTTGATTATTATTTTCCTTGAAGTTACTAACGTGTGTGTTTTGTTATTAGAAAGAGGTACGAGGCATCAAAGTAAGTGCTTTAATTGTTTTTATTGATGTTATGATGTAGAAATCATGCTTAAATTGTTATTATGATATTCCTAGTATCATGTTTAGGAAAAAATGTTATAATATCAAATATGCTTATTATGATTGTTACGATGCTTCCTATTTTCTTCCTAATATTTATGATTGTTCGTATCATGTTAGGGTTAAAACTTTGATTTTTATTGCTTAGTGACATGCTAGGGTTTGTTATTAATCTTGTTAGTATCATGCCTAGGATCTTGCTATTATTATTATGCTTTAATATTAACATAAACATGATTATGATTATAATGATTATAATTTATGATGATTATGAATATTTTAATTATTATTATTATCATGATTATTTATGATATTTTTTATTATGTTGCTTGATATTTATTTTTATAATTCATTATTATTATCATGATTATAATTTAATTATTATTATTATCTTTGATCTAGTCCATTGCAGCCACATGTCATACTCAAAGAGGTCCATTTGGATTCCTGAGAAGATGCCACGTGTTGTACTCTCATTGGGCCACGTGGCCGGGGGTAAAATCCCTAAATCAACACTAATCACTATCAACATAATAATTAAGTAAACAACAGTAACTACACCTAGCACATGCGTTTTTTCGATTCAATTATTAATCAAACATAAGTCTATGATTAAATTAATCAAAGCACGGGAAACTAGGGTTTATAAAAAAAATTCCCAAAACCTTAAAATTTAGTCATATATTGCGAATTTAACACGATTGTTGGACCACAACAAACAGTAAAATAATTAAATACCTTATCTCGTTTTTTCAGCACGTTCTTCCACCTTTTCTTCAATGGAGATGACGTATGTTGTTGAGTTGTTCCACGCAAAAGCTTCCACCTCTACTCTTCCAGAACAAATTTGACCCAACGAGACGAAGAGAAAGAAAGATGCTCTCTGGGGGAGAGAAATAAATAAAGAATCTGTAAAAAAAAAAATGGAGTAAATTTTAAATTGGAGAAGGTAGCATAATTTGGGTGTGCGAATTTGAATTGAGAGAGACGAGTAAAGAGTAATTGAAAAGTGAGGGAAGTTCATTGGGTGGGGCCCAAAAACGTTTACAGTCACAAATTCCGTAATTTGGTAGTAAATTAAAAGGTTTACGAGTTTGAGTAGTAGTTGAATAATTATTTTTTTAATTAGGTAGTAATTTTAAAAAAAAAAATTGCATTTTAAAGGTAGTTATTTCAAAATTTTCCTTAGTATTTTTTTATTTCGATTACATATTAAATGTTAAGTTTCACTAAGAATAAAACTCGTGCATCACACGAGTTTAAATCTAGTAATATCTATTTGTCTCTACGTGGCTTGACACCTGGCAAAAAACTGTAACATAAGGTGTCGCTGTATCGTGGCCTGACCATAAGACTGACATTATTTATTATTAGTGAAAGTGAAGTGATATAATATGATACGTAATATTAGATTTATTTATATTTTGCTATATTCTCTGATCAAATAACTTCTACTACCTCCGTTTCACATAATGTCAACAAACTCCCTTTCACATTCCCAAAGACAAAATTTGGTAAAAGCATAGCGTGTATACGTTTTTGTAAAAGGTATTTCCCACCATATCGTCCACGTAGGCTCGGGTTTTTAGTTCTTTTTTGCTAGTAATAAAGCGCTAATAAAGATTGCGGTTATACACAAATTAGAACCGCTAATGGTATTAGATATTCTTTAAAGCAGTTCTATTTGAAGAACCTCTAATACCATTAGCGGTTCTATTTGAAGAACTTGCAATGGTTAAATATTCTTTAAATAGATTCTCTAATGGTGCGGTTCTATTTGAAGAACCTCTAATACTATTAGAGGTTCTAGGTAAAACCTAAACATAAAGCATTTTATATGTAACCTGCACTCCTTGCACCTGTTGCAGTTTTAAAATTTACTTCATAATTCAACAGATACATTTATAATGTAAATAAAATTCATCAAAATCAATACCAAACCACCATTTGCATTACATATAGTCAAAAAGCCTAAGTACATATTAAAATGTTAATGAGTCAAAATGATAAATATTTACATATACAAAATAATCTTAAATTCAGCTATGATCCATGTTTCTTTTTATGATGTGCTGAAGATCCCATATCAGATTCATCTACCTCTGTAATAGTGTCCAACAAGGAAAAATCAGAAGATGTCGAGGTGGACTTGCGTCTACAATAAGTACGAGAAAGCGGGGAAGATAATAATGATGGAGTAAGATTGAAAGAGAAAGGTGACATGGGTGAAGATTATAATGACATAGGAGACAAAGGAGGTGGAGGTGGAGGTGGAGGTGGAGGTGGTGGTGGTGGTGGAGGAGGAGGAGGAAGAGTCAGCAAGCTAGGAGATGGGTCGTATGAGGAAGTTGAGGTGGGAGCTCTACGAACCCCACGTCGAGAAGTAGGTCGAGAAGGAGAAGAGGAGTGCATTGCTATGTGACGAGATGTATTAAAGGAGGAGGATGTAGGGTGGGAAAGGCCTAGATCATGGAGAAGATGCCCCTTGACAATTGCATGTAATGTATCAGCACAAGAAGTTGCTAGGCCTTGTAGAGTATGCAATGTGAGCTATAATGCCTTGTCATCCGGCAATTCAGATGCAGTCTCTGAATCTCGAGTGCATTTCCTTACCACATCAGATAATTCTTAAAGTTAGTGATTGTATAATAACAATATAACCTAACACAATATGATTAAGACAAATAATAAACTCAACAATTTAGTTTTAAATACTACCAGTACAAACTCGGTCGAAGCAGGCTTTTAATGAGTCCAAGGGCGCTCTAGTGTAGGCGGGGTGATAATAACAAGCCTTGTAATATTTCGATACCATGACACATATGCATGTAACCATTCAGTTTGACCCCTCATTAGGTTTCCCATGACAATTCTTTCCTCGCGTTTTCGCCACTCCTCCAAATATTTAGCATGCATCACTTCATAGCTCTTAGTACGTACTCCTCGTTGGTCTATACGATGTAGTGACTCGCTTCTGTTACATGGAAGTGGGATGGTCTGCTCGTATCTGAATTGGCGCATTACTCGATCAGGATGTTGTTATTCCACAATATCAAAGCAGATCAACGATGAGTATGTGCGCCAAATATGTTTATCAGCTCGACATATCTCTGGAAGTGTAGCAAGAATCTATTCGGTATACAACTGCCATGTCATATATCAACAACCATAAGTACAATAATTATGAACATAACATAATTGAATTAAGATCGTTTTTAAAAAAAGTAGTGTTGGTTTTTCGCATAAATATACCTGATCATCTGTTTGGCGATCTAGTGCATCACGATAATATGAAATGCAACTAGCTGAGTCCACTCGTGTAAAGTAAACATGTAGCCAACTATAAATGCAAATATATTAGTTTATACTTCATATTATAGTAGGTTAGATAAACATGAGCAAAAGTCAGGAAAAAAAATGAACACAATGATTTTCCTCCAAGTTAAAAGCCACATTTTTAGAGATATGCAGTAGATGAATTTAGTGCAGAGCTGAAACATAGTTTCTCACTTGTGTAGCTTCTAAGAAAGTGGTATAGAAGGCAGATTCGTGAATTAAAGTACTTTTTAGTGTATAAAAATATACCAAAATAAATCTGTGAGTGGTAACCATGTGTAAAATAAATACCTGCATGCTAGAGAGTCAACTCCATACTGATGTTGAGAACTAAGTATCGGAGGGGTCATTGTCATCATGTTGGTCCTCTGGAATAAGCAGTCTTAATCGAGAGATGGTAGGTCTACCGATGTGAATATGCTCCCACGACCACAATTATAGTAGTATCAAGGCACCACCAATCACCTTTGCCTTGCGTTTAGATGCTCGACAAAATTGCCGATACAAGTAGGCAAGAGTAGCACTCCCCCAACTATACCCACCAGCCCTCTGAAGATCTCTAAGCAAGGGTAAGTACAAAAGTTGCACAACATCACCGCTCTTGTCAGCAAATAGAATAGATCCCATCAGCATGATAATATAAGCTCGTGAATACATCTGGACAGTGGGGTCATTGGCGGTAGGGGGTAACTGTGAGAAGTGCGTCCTTAACCAAGATAATTTGATTGATGAACCTATAAGTACTGATTTTCCACTTCGTTCATTAACCCCGGGCTTTACCCCTAACAACTCTTCCACTAGAGCATACCAATTATATGAGATAGAGCCAATGACAGCATCACCGTGTACTCTCAATCCTAACAATACAGCAACATCCTCTAAAGTGATTGTAGCCTCATCGACTGTCAAGTGGAAGGTATGCGTCTCATGCCTCCACCTCTCAATCAGCGCAGCAATTAGAGGCCGATCAATCTCAACACCACATGCCAATCTATGTACACTATAGAATCATGCTTCCTTAACATAATGTAAGATTCGATCGTCTACCTCCCATCTATGAGTTGGAGAAAACAAATGCTCTCTACACGACAACACTCTATCTGCCTCCCCCTTCCACACACCTTCAATCCTATGGTCTGCTTAAAGATTAAGTACCGAGGGATCTTGAGGGCCCGGCTGCATTAGACCTAAAATAAATATAAGCAATGTTAGTTAATATAGTGAGTAAGTTATAAAACTATAAAAATAAAAGCAATCACACAATTACGGATTACAATATGAGGTACAAAAACTACCCTGAAGTACCCTCGTTATTCCTAAATGAACACGTTTTTTTATTGTGTCCTTTCCTATGGAATAAGCTTCATGATTTTCGTTTCTTTTCTTGTCTACTCTCATCCATTTCGTTTGGAAATCTTTTAAAATAGGGCGTCCTTGACCACATTTATCCCATGGAGGAGCAATGATTTTTGGCCCTATATAATCTCTCCAATACGAAGGATCTGATAAAGGTTTGAAGGATTTAATATAAGATTTTCTATGCTTATCAGTACTGGAGAAAGGATCAACAAATTAGGCATATATATGACAAGCTTAGATACCAACAAACCGCTAGGACATGAGAACATGGCAGCTTATCTATGATTAATTTCTGGCAAGTGAAAGTTTTCCTTCTAAGATTAACAGTGTGCACCTTACCACCTTTACCAGAAGGGCGATTACCTTGACCTATAGTCACATATACAAACCTCGCTCGTTCACAATCAAAGTGTGTGCTGCTGATTTTTGTAAGTTCCATTCAATTACTTTGGTAGCCTTTTCACAATACTCATGACCTTCTTCAAGTCTCCTCTTACTCCATCCCCTCCTAGTCACAAAGTAAGAATTTACTCGATATAATGTCGTTTTAACTAGAGCATTTATAAGTAAACACCGAGCTCCTTTCATCACGTCGTTAAAGGCCTCAGGCATATTTGTGGTCTTTATTCCATATCTGAAGCCCCCATCATGTAGAAGTGACCATTGATGTAATGGTTTATTGCTAACCATTCACGAGCTTCCAACTTTATCTCACTAATCCTCTTAAAGTAATAGTTGAACTTATTTTATTGGTATGCATCAATTGCACGACCGAAAAAGTTCTTCAAGTGAGCATTTTTTAATTCAGAATTGAAATTGGAAGCAAGATGGCGGATGCAAAACCTGTGATGAGAATGAGGCTCCTCCCATCCACTGCCTACCTCGGTCATTGTTTTCAAAATTGACTTAGGAAATTACACAAATACCTTGTCTCTGTGTAACAACTTGTCTTATACATGCCATAAACCATTCCCAAGCCTCACCGGTCTCTCCTTCAACAATAGAAAAGGCAAGAGGAAACAATTGAAAATTTGCATCTGTAGCCATAGCAATGAGAAGTGTTCCTTTATACTTTTCATAAAGATGAGTGCCATCAATGGTGATAAGAGGTCGGCAATTATGAAAGCCATCAATGGACGGCTTATAAGACCAAAATACTCTCTTAAACACGTGAATAGAAGGATCTAATGTTTGTATCGTACACCAATGAACAACGGTTCCTTTGTTTGCTTCTTGAAGTGCTTGCATATACTTTGGCAACTCTTCATATGATTGCTCCCAATAGCCAAAAGTGCTAGCAATTGTCTTTTGCTTCCCTAACCAAGCCCTCTTATATGTTATGGAATAGTGAAAGCGGTCCTTGATGACTTGTACTATAGCATGTACTTTAAAAGAAGGATCGGCTCGTATGAGATCTAATATGATACTACAATAAAATCAGAAGTGATAAGAGGGTGGTCAACTTTGTTGATGTCAGATACACAATTAGATGCATGAGGTCCCCCATATTTGACAATTGTAAAGATAGGAAGGGCTAGTTTTTTTATTGCACGTAGCCTCCAAAGACAATTGCATTCCTTCTTTCATTTGCACTCAACAACATATTTGTCCGACTCCACCTCCTTCACTTTATATGTTTGATTTCTTGTTAAAGAGTACAATTTCAATGCATCTTTAAATTGCTGTAAAGAATCAAATTCTTGGCCAACAACACACTAGTCGAAAAAAGACTATTCGTAACTGTAGACACCTAAAAATGTCTCCCCAAAACCAAACCCGATGATGAACAACCTTTCACCGCCACTATTGGCCGGGTTCAGTATTTAATCCCGAGAATGCTTAAAAATCGTATTTTATTAAATTCATATTTTTGAACAATCCATGGATTAGTCTTGATGTTTGGTAAAAGCATAGTTTTAATTTCAGCCCAAACTTATTAATTAATTTTCAGCCCAAACCTTTTTTATTTTATTATTTATTTTTGGCCATAACCTTTTATTTATTTTTATTTAATTATTTTCTTATTTTAGCCCGAATAATAAAAGTTAGAAAAGGCCCGAAATTATCAATCGGCACTTTAAAAAGCCGAAGGAAATTAGAGTTAAAAATGTATTTAGACGGAAAATGGACTGGAAATTCCCGCGCCACGACAGACTGCCACTGTGTCACAGGAATCCTTCCCGTCTGACGGTGGGATTTCCTGTGACACGGGACATTCTGTGTCTATTCCGCGTAAACCCTTGATGCGTTTTCTATCCCGTTTTCTGAAAATTTCCCGCGTCACGCCAAAACTGTATCGTGTCACGAGAAGTGTACCGTCATGACGGTGGGCTTCCCGTGTCACGGTACATTTTGACCGTGTCACGGGATACATTTTTAGGGTTTTTATCATTTTAGGGTTCTGTGTGCTCCCTCAGCACATTTTCCCTATAAATACCCCCTCATTTCTGATGAACAGGGGCAGGGAGTAATTCGATTATTTTATTTTCTCTCTTCTATGCTTTAGCCTAAACACTAGCCTACCCTTTTCACTTCAAAATTCCTTCTTCAAGTACTCAAAGGAGTCCATATTTTACTCGAGGTTCTGTCCTTAAACCAAGGCGTGAAAGGTAGAATTGTTTGAGGGTTTGGCCCCAAAATCAACTTTATTTTATTTAATTTAGTTATTGTTTTATTATTTCCTTGAAGTTACTAACTCGTTTATTATTTTGTAGTTGCAAACAAACAGAGTCAAAGTAAGGACCATGCTCCTTTTGTTTTTATTATTTTTCTAACGATTTTATGTTGTTGGAATTGTGATTAAATTGCTTCCAATATTAATGTTTATTCTATTATTGTTATGATCACCATATTGCATGTTTAAAGGGAATATGTAATTGAAAATCACGCCTAATAAGATAATTTGGACAACCGGCTTAGCTTCCTTTTTAATCTTGTTATTAAATCAAGTGATCACAATATTTTAGAATTATGTGTTGCATTAATATTCAACCAATTTAGCATAATAATAGTTTGGAGAAAATTGAATTTTTGTTTGTATGCCTTTGAGATCGCAAGAATCACTTTTCAATATAAGAATCGAGCAGAGGCCAATACGGGCGAATGTGACTCCGTGACTCACTTCGTACCATCATCCCCGATCCTCCTTTCGTGGTTCCGAACCATATGGAGTTAGTAATCTCATGGATTATGAATGGGGTGTAACCTTCACGGGTCAATCGTTGTTGCCTTCGTTGTCCCTTTATCGTGATTGCTTTTTATGATCCGTGAACGGTTTACAAGTTCTTTAAAAACTTGTTGGCGGCTCCCTACTTTATTTGTTCCTAATCGTTGTCCCTAATCGTAATGTCAATTTCCACTTCCTATGAGTGCCAAGCATATTCACACATGCTTTTTACGTAGGCGCACTTCGAACCGCCTACAATTTGGCGACTCCGCTGGGGAGGATTCTTAATTATTTATCGATTTGAGTGATCGGTATTTAATTAATATGAGTGGATGAGACTTGAAAGATTCTTGAAAAAATATTCCTGTGATTAATTTGGCATTTTTGCATCTGCATAGACGTTTTAACGTCGCATTCAGGTCTGTCCCGTAGGAAAAATTGGATAACTTGGTTGCGCGCGAAGGAAAACAAGGCACCAGTCAGATCTTCTGAGTCCCGTGCCACGGCAGAGTCTGCCGTGTCACGGTACAGTGCACCGTCTGACGGTGCACAGTACCGTGACACATGAATTTTTGCCGTGTCACGACAGTCCTAAAATCTGTCCGGTGGCTTATTTTCTTTCCTCACAGTCGACTTCCTTCGATTTTTCTGAATAAACGTATGTGTTCTACATGCGTCTTAGCCCCGGGGGATTTAAGCTCTATCGACCCAAAAACGCTCATGGCAATAAGGGTTCATCTGAGTTATTAAATCCACTCAAACCATGGAGTCGAGTTCGATTTCATCACGAACTCGCGGAGCCGCCCGTTGGCATACACCCTCAAGGGAGGCTGCCTTGTTAACGCGTCCAAACTCTTAACCATGATACCCTTTTGAAACCCAAAGCTTGACCAATAGTTTGAACATAGATCTTGACTCTAGGTTGCGAACTTTTTTTACATCATCGTGCCTAAATGCTATGTGGTTGCTTGGTGCTAACTTTCATGTGTTTTCTTTTTAGTTTAACCCATGACCGAGGGTTTTTATTCTCACATAGTAATTTATACGGACCTAAAATCGGTTAAAAAATGTTATTTTTAACCCACCACCGTTACGGATAGAAAATGTTATTTGTAACGGGCGGTTGCCCGTTACAAATAGGTAATTATTCGTAACGGGCAAAAGAAGTCCCCGTTACAAATAACGGGCATTTCAAACGCCCGTTACAAATAACCCCGTTATTTGTAACGGACACCCAAATGCCCGTTACAAATAACCCTGTTATTCGTTACGAATAACGGGGTTATTTGTAACGGACATAAAATATGCCTGCTACAAATAGTGTTTGATCCAATTATAAAAAAAAAAATCCATCAAATGCTGGACAGCTTGCTTTCAGCCTTGCACACCATTTTGTCAATTATTGAGAGATTTATTTTTTATACAAATATAGAATACAATTAATATACAATTAACTAATACCTAAAACTTATTAGAAGAGCTAAAATAAATCTCAATTATAACAAAAATAAACAAGTTTACTTAAGACTAATAAGAATTAAATGATTTTTCTCTAAATTAGTGTTAAATAATTTACATCTTCCAACTCTTTTCCGAGTTGCTGCAACTTTGATCTCAATTCCGAGGCTGTCTTCCACCATTTTGACAATCTCTTTTGCCATGTCATCCAATTTGATCACTCTACCTAAAATGGAGTGCAAAAAAATGTTAGATGTATAAAAATCAACTAATAATTGAGTAAGAGAGCATTATAAAGGTATTAGGTATTACTTATTTGTCTTTGTACAGTTAATTTAATCCTAATAAAACTAGATACATAAAGATAAAACACTATAATTTTTTTTTTTTTTTTGCATTTATGCTCCCACACCAATGTATGTTCACGTTAAAGCTACTACCCCGATTCTGGTAAGTGCAACCACAAGATTGCACAATGCTGCCACCATATATTTTTTCAAACTACCATTATCCCCTACTAAGTCCCAAACTCTCCCTCTCTCTGGCTCTACCTAAGCTCGGTAATTTGGGGAAATTATTATTTAAAAAGTGTAAAGTAACCAAAAGCACTTAGTAACAACCCTCTATGTAACACGATACATTCTTATGCACAAATACATTAAATAAATCAGAGCTAGTACAATATACAAGTTGATTTCCAATTTAATTCAGTTAAAGGATTCATCAAACTTTTGCAATCACATAATAACTTCAAAATGGGTGAGGCAACAGCTCTAACAAAGACATTTTTCTCCCCAAACTTCAACCATAATAAAGCTCAAAGTCAAATTGATGATAACTAAAAGCAAATGAACAAAAGCAAACAACAATGTTTGAAAACGTTAATAAAGATCCATATAACAGGGAATGCAATTAAAGGTTCAAAAACTATTACGGCGTATTCCTTGCATACTTCCGAATAATAATTACTCCTATTGGGAACAAGCCACCCATTTTAGCTAGAGTAATTTGACATACTTGTTATACTATGTTAATGAGAAACTACAACTAGTCCTACATATTCATATTGCAAACAAGCCACCCACTACTAACTACATGACAAGTCAACCAAAACCAAATTATACTTGTATGCTTACAACTCATTCAGTACTTTTCATAATAAAAACATTTTCTGCTCACTCTCATTAGATAAACGCATTAACGCGACAATACCAGTATCATCTTTATGTAATTTACATGTACTCCGTATGTCTCCATTCGTAAAGTTTTCAATTGAACTTTTTAAGCTATGTTTGCATTTTAAATCCACATAATCCAAATTATACAAAATCCACATTTCTCCAACTCTGAGAGCTGACAAGTGACCACACTATCCTCCATCTCACCATTGCTTTACGACAATTCGTAATGCTTGAGTTAATGTTTGTTCTCAAGAATTCAAGATGATTTCCATTAACTCCATCTCTCACAATTTCAATTCAAGCCTTAATGCCTTCACATTTCACTACAGGCCTTCAATTGTGAAAATAGCTCAATAGTTAAAATTATTCCACTAAAATTACAAGCTCGTGCAATTCAATTTCCAATTTAATCAATCAACTAACAAAACTCAATGCAGAAAGATCATTTACAAAATCAGTACGAAATAATTACAAAATCGACTCAAAATGCTCAATATCATCCAATTCAACTAGTTTTCTGGCACAATTAATCAAAAATTCAAGGTAAAAACATCGATAAACAAACACAGACGACAGAAAAACATCACCAGAAAAGGATAACTTAGAAAAGAGAAGGTAATAAAGTAAACGAAGAATGACCGAGTAAAATGATGAGGCAATAGAGCTTGAGTTTGTAAAGAAAAATTCGATGACGACGCCATTGAAGTAGCTGGAGAGAGGCGAGGACCTCCTCGATTGTCCACCATTGAAGGAGGAGTAAGTTCTGCAAAAATCCAAAATTAAATGGTTAGTGTCATCAGGGACAAATTTGTAACCCTAACCATGAATAATTAATTATTTTTTACCCAAATTACTCACAAAATCATCTCATTTATCTATAAAATCAATTAATAACCTAAATTTAAAGCATCAAATTTAAATAAATCTAAATATAATTACAAGTGAAAAATCGAAGACAAACATCAACGAAAACAGAAAAATATATATATTTTTTATTAAAAAAAAACCCTTTTTCAAATGAACATCAGTAATTTGAGAGCTCAGAAACACAGATGTATATAATTTCAAGAAATACTGACAATTAAATGTTATAAAAATTCAGTAATTTGTGGTGTTGTATGTAGTTGAGAAAGGCACAATTTCAATGGAGAAAATTGAATTAAAATCAAAATTTAGAAAACCCTTAGTTCCGAAAACATGAAATTGTAAATTTGAGCAAAACAAAAACTTAAAAAACATGAAATAATGAAATTAAATAATTTAAAGAGAAAAGATGAAGCACGAACCTTCAGGAAAAATCATTTCGAAAAGGGGAAAATGAGAGGTGGGTTTGTATCAAGTCCTTGCGCCATTGTCGTCATTGCTAGCACCGACCGACGCGTCAATAACATGAAAGAGGAAAAATAGAGAGGAGATAAGAGTAAGAGAAAGGAGGAGAGAGAGACATCTTGAGGAAGAAGATAAGAGGAAGAGAGAGAGAGCACTTGAGGAGAATAGCGGTTGCGAGAGAATAAAACCCTAGCACTTGATTTAGGTGTAACGACCTTTTGATTTGCCCGATACAAATATTAACTATTTGTAACGGACATTTATTTGCCCATTACAATTATTAACTAGTCGTAACGGGCATTTACTTGTCCGTTACAATGAGTTATTTCCGTAACGGTCATGTGTTTTGCCCGTTACAATTACTGCATTTGTAACGAATTTTATCATGTTCGTTACAAATAGGGTGTTACAAATGAAAATTTTTCCACCAGTGACAAACTCACCATTACCAGCATATGTGTTGTTCCCTGACCATGTTCTCCAAGAATCAATTAACTTTTAGTCAAACTCAGGAACATTGTTGAATTCATGTGAAGGTGCACTTGCTTTGATAGCAACTTTGTTAGCCTCTCTTACCTCGTCATCTTCACCATCATCAGTATCTACCCCAACATCATCAATGACTTGCACATCAATCTCGGGTTGAGTCGAGTCATAATCACCTAAGAAGGTAGTTTCAATGTGTTGTGAGGGATGTGAAGATCCAAAATCTGACAAGTGCTCACTAATGTATTGACCATCTGTGAGCATTCTTATGAATGATCCCATTAATACACTTGAATTTGTCAAGTTCATGGTCGTTTTCATATCTGACCATGAATCCGTGATAGGAAAAGAACCCAAGTTAGTCACCACACTTGGTATTCTAGGAACCTGGCCTGTTCCAGATACAATTTCATATTGGACATTGTATTCTGTCTCACGGTATCCCACATAGCTACTAATGAATTATCATCATTCAGCTGAATAGCTACATGAGAACTGTAAATCAGATACCTTATTCTAATTTTCAGCTCCACATGCGGCATTGGATCACAATCCACAACTTCATATATTTTATCTAAAACATACACAAATTTCAAAGTAGAACTTATAAATGCAAACTTAGTCTCTCTGCCTATGTATGAAACATCACCTCCTTTTTCAACAAGGTCCCCACCCATATATCATAGAAGAGGGAAATTTGAGAACTCAATAATCTAAAAAGCCAACTTCAATGAGTGGTTAGTAAGTCAGTCATATGAATAATAGATTAGTTGATAAATGACATATAAAATACATTGAACACGATACAATAAAAATTACCAAAACACTACCTATAAGTTATAAACTTTAGTGCAATTGTAAGAAGTATGAAATTATTATATATCTACAAACTAAGTGCATTGTTCGTGATCATAGTAGACTATATATTAAAGCACTGAAATCAACAATAGATTGGTAATTCAATGGTATGGAGACAATCCAAAAATCCACACTCCTAACAGAGCAATACATACTAGATTGTTAGCTCTAGTGATATCAAATTGCCCATTAAAAAAAAAAAAAAAAAAAAAAAAAAAAAAAAAAAAAAAAAAGCCTTACAAGCTACCCATTTAACAGCATACAGTATGATTTCATAGGTTTCAATCTAACAATGATCTTGCAATGAAATAGATGTAATACCATCCTAGATAAATTCTATTAACAAAACAATTATATAATTTACAAAGAAATTATATATATGATGTGATAATCCGATAATGTAGCCAACACGAAACATTGCATGTAACAAATTAGAACATCTCTAACTATCAATTAGGGGTTTTTATGAATTACGAAATTAATTAAGGGTTATAAATTAGAAATTGCAAGTTTGCAACTACTTTTGATCAAATTTTGATTAGGATTTAATAGAATAAGTAAATAATTAGAATTGTAGACTCGAAATTATTGTAAAAATAAATAAATCAAAATTAGGGCTAACCTTTCAATCAGGAGAAAGATGGGTGAATTGAGTTCCTGCACATAGATGCTCGGTCGACGGCGGCGGCGGAAATAACAGGTGGTAGGTGGTTTCGACGGCAATTTGGAGTAGTAGGTAGCTTTAGAGTATGGAGTTGCAATTTTATAACTAAAGATATGAAGGAGTGGAGTGGTGTCATGCCTTTTTGTATTTGGCTTTGGTGGAAGATGAAGGCTTAATATTTTTAAATTTCCCACAAGTTAGTGAGCATTTTAAGATAAACTGCTAATAACATTAGCGGTTCTTTTTTTACAAACCTTCACTAAGCCTATGTGTTCGGTATCACAGGAAATAGTTTTAAAACTGACATATATTCGGAATTATTTTTTTTTTTAGCATTATCTATGAAAATCGCTCGATAAAATTACATTAACAAAAATAAGATGAAGTGACTAAAGATTAATGAGAGAGAAAGTGGGGACCAAAATTTTACCCCCACTTGCTGCTGCCAGTTTGTTTACACAAAAAGGAGGGAAACTTTTCGAGAAAATTTTCTATTTGGGCACCAAATTTAAAATTTTCAACTTCCTCCAAAATTCAAATTTGGGTCCCTGATTTCTGCCATAGTGTAGACACCCAAATATGTCTCCCCAAAACCAAACCCAGTGATGAATACCTTTCACGTCATTTAATTATTGAACAAAGTGAAAGTGTGAAAATTCTAGTGATGCGGTTGTTTTTATTAAGATATCTCTCTTTCTGTTTTTGAAAATATTTCTTTTTATACTCTATTTATGAAAATAGCCAGTCCAATTTAGTTTGGTCCATAATAAGGGTCCAATAATAGTGTAATTGGATTGGGCTCGAAAAGAGCTTTTCAACGATATATTATGAGCCTAATTTCGACAAATAATGAGGAAATTATGGCCTAAAAACTAAATTGGACTTGAAATGAATTTTATATGTGGCCCAATGATCTAGAGGAGGACCTATTAATAATTATTCCTAAATTTATTAGGATTGAATTTAATCTTCTAAAATAATCTAGAAGGTTCTTTTAAATTCTAATGGAATTAGGATTAATAATTATATTTGTAAAGAGTTTTATGATAAATAAGTGTCTTATGATAAATCTAATCTTAAAACTGTTTAACACGGATTCTAATTACTTAATTATATTAGGAAAAGGATTTTGTACAAAGCGTGTTTTATCTTTTAATTTAATTAGCGCCAAACGACAGAGTCTGTCGCCTAGCGCTGGTGCTGCCCGCCTACTGCTAATACCTGTCATCTGGCACTAACTACTGTCGTTCACGACAAGAGGTTTTTTTATTCCGAATGGGACTCGATTTCTTTTCTATCGGTTTCCGGACTATTTTTCTATAAATAGGGGTCGTATATCCCCATTTTTATTCATTCACAACTATCTAATCCTATTCTCTCTTCTCTCTAAAGCTAGAAGCTTATTCTCTCTCTATTGTTTTTCTAAACCTTCCCTCTTACAAAGTTCCACATTCATTAGTTCTAGACACGCCTAGCCAAGTTCGAAGTTGCCTTCGCCCTAGACGTCAAAGGTTGATAATTTCTGAGGGTTTGGTCCCAAATCTCTATTTCAATTATTTGATTTAATTGTTTGATTTATTATTTGGAAATTTTGTGTAGAATTACCCTAAAGATAGGGGCATTTGTGAACAACTATCCATTTTTTTTTTATTTGTTTAGAACTACCCACAAGTTTGGAAAAGTTTGGGTAGCACTACCCACTAACGTTTTTTGTCCAATTAAAACGTTATTTTAGGCCAATTTTTCACTTTTTTCAATTACAATGGCCAATTAATGCTAATATATGCAAAAACCCCAATTCAATTAAACCCCCAAACCTTAGAAATCAAAATCCCCAAATAATACTAAACTCATGAACCCTAGAATGAATTCTAACTAAAACCCTAATTAGGTTAATTAAGGTTAATTAAAACCTTTATACAAATTGGGAGAGTTAATTGGGTGGCAAAAGTGAAAAAAGTAGGCTCCAATAACGTCTTAATTGGACGGAAAATGTTAATGGGTAGTGCTACCCAAATTCAAAATTGTGGGTTAATGGGTAGTGCTACCCAATGCTTAATAAGATAATTAATAATCTTGTTTAGGTTAATATGATTATAATTCAAGTGATCGTCAATAATAGTTTTGTTTGTGCATTAATATTCAACCAACATAGATTAAACAGGTTTAGGATTAATCTATTGATCGTATGTTAGTCAGAAAGTGTACATGAATACGAGAAGAATAAAGTAGGGGCCTAATTTTAGGGCAGGTTCAATTTCTTTTAGGTTGGATTTGTACTTTCATCCCCGAATATCCAGTCATGGTTCCAGACCACTATGGAGTTAGCGATCTCATGGATCGTAAAGGGGTGTAACCTTCACCTTGTGAACGGTTTACAAGTTCCTAAAACTTGTTGGCGACTCTTTTACTCTAGTTTCCTTCCCTTTGGACGCCACCATGCTTAAGTGTATGATCACAGTGGGGCTCAAGTGTATGATCACACTGGGGCTCAAGTGTGGGATGCTTTAAATGTTCACTACACCTAGCCTAAGTTATAAATACACCATTTACTACACCACTATCCACATTAAAAAAATTACACACCACCATTTAATACAGCATTTGCTACACCCCATCATGTTCAAAAAATTACATGCCACCATTAAATTCCTAAATTAATATAGTCAACAGTTCAAGCTTCCAAAAAGTCAAGCCTTGAAGCATAATCATCTACATCATCAGCTTCCAAAAAATACCATTTTTGGCAGGGGTTAGTGGTGGGCAGCCTACTGTCTCAAAGCAAAATCTGAAACCGAAACAAAAAAAATGGAAGAAGTGTTTGATGATGATTATTTCAATATGGAACAAATTTCAATGGAAGAACAACTCCTCCAACCAAATATTGAAGCAAATCAGAATGGTCAGCAAGAAAGCGACAGAAAACAACTTACTTTAGGTGAAAAAAAGTGGTATTGTTGATGAAATTTTAACACAACTTAGAGAGGATGATACACTAGAAAGAGGGATGCAAACAAAAATTGTAGCTAAATTTGGGGTGCATAGATCAACAATTAGCAAAATATTCAATGATGTAATGACTCAAAAATAGAATCGGGGGCTAATTGATGTCAGGAATAAAAAAAATTGGCAAAGTTGATCCCAAATGAAAAGAGTATTCTGAGGAATTCCTCCTTTCAGTCCCACTTAGATTGAGAAACCACTGAAAGGAGTTATGAAGATGCTTTAAAAATCTCACATGTTACAATACACAAAGTGAAGAAAAAGGGGCTGCTAAGGACTCATACAAGCACCAACCATCCAAAGTTAACTGATAATCATAAGATAGAAAGACTAAGATGGGTGTTGTCACACCTCACCCCTGCCACAGAGATAGAAGACCCAATGTATACAGACATGAGCAACACCGTTCACATTGATGAGAAATGGTTTTATTTGAACCCAGAGACAAGAAGGTTTTATCTTCTGCCCAATGAAGAAAACCCTTATAGGTGTGAGCAGTCTAGGAGGTTTAAGGTCAAGGAAATGTTCATGGTCATGATAGCAAAGCCATAACACAACACAAATGGTGAGATGATCCATGATAGCAAGTATGGTATATTTGGCTTTGTTTATGAGCAAAGGACAAAGAAATCAATTATGAATAGAACAACAGGTACAATGGAGATGAAATTAATGCAATTAGTCACAAAGGATGTCATTAGAGACATGTTGATTAATAAGGTCATTCCATGCATAATAGAGAATTGGCCAGCTCATTTGTCTAAGGACACTCTCATTCAATGGAATAATGCAAGACCCCACAAAATTCCAAGTGATCTAGAATTTGTGGCAACTTGTACACAAAATGGGTTCAACATTAAGATGGTGTACCAGCCACCATAATCTCCAGACCTAAATGTCCTTGATTTAGGGCTTTTTACAATAATGCAATCAATTCAATATAAGTCTTTCCCAAAAATGTGGAGGAGTTAGTAAAAGTGGTTGAGGATGCATACAATACATTTGAACCACTTTCAAACAAATTCACATGGATCACATTACAGTCATGTATGACTGAAATTTTGACAAGGATGGGAGGCAACAACTTTACTCCACCCCACATGAAGAAGAGAAGGTTGGAGGAGCTAGGTATTCTACCTGAGAGGCTCACAGTAAGCCCTGACTTGGTAGCTCAAGCAGTTAACTACCTTAATGACAGGTTTAAGCCAGTGAATGAAGTTCAAGGACAAGAGGATGGTTAAATGGAAGTAGATGCTGATTGAAAAGAAGCCACCACAAAGGGACTCACAGTAAACAAACAGATTATGCTTAAATTAGGTATCATAATATGTTTTTTTTTTAAAATTTCCTTTAAGGTGTCAGTTTGATTGTGAGAAGTCATTAGCACCTAGATACAGATCTTGACTGCCATACATAACCATGATGAGATATGTGGGTATGTATATGTATGGTTATGTGCATCTTTTGTGGGACTCCAAATGTTGTATGGATGGTATGAAACCTTTTGTGAATGTAATGGAATAGTGATGTTTATTTTGTTGAACTATATTAAAACAACAAAAGCACCCACAACTTCTTCCTCTAGGTTGTAAAAAAAAAAAAGCATAATTCTATCAGAAGGTTATTTTTCATCAACACTAAAAAACAATGTTTGTTACCTCAACACTATATGGCTATGGAAAAATAACCAAAAAGTGGAGCAAATCAAATAGGTCTTTCATTATGAAAAGGGTCCCTTCATTATATAGAATTTAGTGTAGTTATTGATCTCTCACAAATGTTTATTGAGATCGAAAAGGGAGTTAAATTAGGTCACCAACCATCAAAAAATGATCTGTCTAAAGTAGATCAGTAAGATCAAAAAAAGGACTCTATTTAGGGGATCAACCAAGGACAATAATGATCTCTCAACACTGGTCATTGAGATCAATTTGGAACTCAAACTAGGTTATCAAACACAACAAAATTCTTACAATCATCATCCATCAATCAGCAACCCCACTAAGTCATAACAACTCATAACTAGTTCATGTATCAATTACCATCATAATCAGTTCATGCATCAATTATGAGATCAGAAATTATCATCACAGTTTAAGCTAAATTATGCCACATCAGGGACTCATAACAACAATAAAAAAATAGCCAAAATTAAGCCACATCAGGGACTCATAACAACAACCATAAATTATCATAAATTAACCTACATCAGGGACTCATAACAACAACATACAACATAACAACAATCACCAATTTGATCATAAAAAATTATCAATAATTATGCCACATTAGGGACTCATGAATTATCAGAAATGAAATTGAAATTAGGGGTAGAGAATGTTACACTGGACAATCACCCAGATGGGTGACATTTTCGATCCACATACTTCAGGAACTCAAGCAACTACCACATTAGGTATTTCTCCTCCTCAACCTCAATGCTAGATCTGACCCTTTTGTTCCCAACTCTTGCATATTCAAAAGAGAAATACATTTTGGGTGGAGGACTAGACATGGAATAACCCCACCATTCCTCTTCTTCCTTTGGTGCTGCAGCCACCATCTTAGCCCCATTCTTTAATTTTTCCTTCCCTTTTCCACTTAGATCTGAAACTCCATCACCCCCTTTCGCTTTCTCCTCTTCCTCAATTTTGTCAAATATTTTTACCCCCTTCCCATCGACCTTCCTCATAATCTCACATTTTCCGATTTTCCTTGGTTTGAATGTAGGGAGCTTTGGTTTCAGTTTCATAGTAGCCGGCAAATCCACCACTTTTCCCCTCCCCTCTTCGCTTCCTCTATGGAGTTGAGGACTGGTCCTAGAGCTTCCAAACCTGCATCAAACAACAACTTTCAAGCTTCATCACTTTCGTAAAAAGGCGAGGCGAAGAAGACCCCTTCTCAAGGGAAATGATAAGATCAGCAACAACATGAAGCTTGTTCTCGCCGGTGGTGGTGTAATAAACCTTTTTTAATGGGGTCAATTCAGCGATTTTACGGGATTCTATGGTTAGATCGTGCAGATTTGTTGAAAATAAGGAAATTGAAGCAGATTTAAAAGAAACAAGAGGTGCAATTTTCAGAAATGGAGAAGATGAAGGACTGGATGAGGGAAATGGAGTGAAGAGAGAGAAAGAGGGGAGTGAAAGAGGGAAGAACAAGGGTTAGGGTTTCTGGAAATGTTTAATGAATGATGAATATGGTTGATGATTTAATTGGGGATGCAAGAAATAAAGGAAAGTAGGTGGGAGTTGATTTAATTTTGGTGGGAGAGATTACATTAATTGATATATTAGTATCAAGTAAACTATAAGTGCTAAAGTCCCTTGAGTAGGGTTTGAGTTTCTCTCTCCTCTAGGGTTTTCAAACCAAGCTTTCCTCTGTTCTGTCCTGCAAATCTCCTCCATGTTTCTCAATTTTCCATTAGAAATTCTATTATATAGGCTCCTGATAAGATGGACGATCAATTGGTGAAAGATTGGGAAAAATTGAAATTGACGGAAGAACATAATTTTGTTCTTGAAGGGTCGAATGTGATGGTTGATGATGAATTACCGAATCAGAAAATTGCTCTCTCTCTTTGGTGGGGAAACTCCTCATGAAAAAATCATTCAATATTAAAGCTATGAAGCGTATTCTGAAAAACCTTTGGCGGATTGATGACAATGTTGCGATTCGTTCTGTGGAGACAAACCTTTTTGTATTTCAATTCTTTAATTTATAGGATAAGAAGAAGGTGCTTAAAGGTAGACCTTGGGCTTTTGGTAACCAAATTCTGTTAATGAAGGAAATCTGTATTGATGAGCAACCTTCGGATGTTTCGTTTGATCACTGTCCCTTTTGGATTAGGCTCATGGATGTCTCTTTTGGTAGGTGCTCTCCCTAATTTGCTCGTGATGTTGGGGACTGCATTGGTGAATGTATTGTGGTTGACGAGTCAGAACCCCTTGGCTGAAATGAATACATGCGTGTGAAAGTTATGGTGAACATCAACAAACCCCTTTAGAGGGGCATGAAGGTTGTTGTTGGCTCTGGTAATGCGAAATGGGTCGGTTTTAAATACAAGAGACTAGGGGACTTCTACTACTATTGTGGTAGGATTGGACACATCGATAAGGATTGTGAAGAGAAAGAAAATTGTGATGATGTTGAATCACCTTTAGTGTTTTAATATGGCCCGTTCCTAGCTGCTTCTCCTCATCGTCCAAAATTTTCTGCCATTGAAAGGGAGAAAGAGTTGAAATTGATGTCTAGTTTGTCTTCGAAAGGGGGGTTCATAGGTCTGACTATAATGATCCCTCGGCGATTCGTCTTGGGCCCCCTGGGGCTGCTAGAAAATTGCTATTTTCTTCCCCAAAGATGGACGTTGCCACTACTCTAAAACCTCGTGAGGTTTCCTTGTGAGCTGTGACTGTTGCGGGTGGGAATAAGGTTGTGCTTCGCCCTGTAGCTGCTGCTGAAGGTGGGATTGTGATGGTGAGCAAAGTTTAGATGCTAGTACCCCCACCCAGCTGGAGGATATCGTAGTGTCGGGGTCTGCTGCTACTGATGCTGTAGAGCTGCAGGTGGTATCTATGGTGAAGAATGGCCAAGGGTCAAAACGTGATAGGAAATTGGCTCACAATGATGGTATGGCTGCCATGGACACGTCTAAAGGGGTGGGTACACAAATCTTTTAGAGGAAGAGAAATGTGGAGTCTGTGAAAGAGAACCAACATGCTCGTACAAATCTGCCAGAGAAGAAAATGAAACTAAGTGTGAGTAGTGAATTTTTCTGAATTTTCTTTTTCTAAAGTAGAGGGTCTTGGGAATGCCCAAACCCTTAAAAAGCAATGAAAATCTTAAGCTGGAACTGCCACTGGATTGACAACTGACAGGCTAAAGTCGTATCACCCAATCAAAGTATTACCTAAAACCACTAACTAAATATAGATAGGGAAGTAGGGTCGAATCCACAGGGAAACAAGTCTTTCTATTCCTAATTAATTATTATAATCTAAATTATTAAGTAACCAAGTTATTATTATCGAAGGAAAACTAAACTACGAAGATTAAGGGTAAAGAAAAATCAATGAATAAAAGACCTAGGGCATAGGTTCACCAATAAATAATACTCCAGGGTAGGGTAAAACATAATAATCAAACATCAATGCATTAATTAACCAGATCATAAAGGGCTTTCGCTATGTATTACAATCACAGAATTAATCTACCGGTATTAAATCTCATCTCTCGAATCTTGACTTAACCATTTATAAATTAACATGCCTATTGAAACTAGACCTAAACATCAATTCTCATCTCTCGAATCTCGAATCAATGTTGTCAAACTCATGCATAAAAGATCAGGCCTAATCTAGTCACAGAGCATTAAATCAATCAATAGGAAATTAATATAGCATTGACAATCAACAACAATAAATTACCCCTTCATATTATTTATGGATCCCCATAACCCTAGAAAGAAAACTACTCGCACATAATTAAATCCAAACTAAACAAAACAATTAAAGGAGACATGATCAAAGAAAGAGAATAAATTACTGAAATTAAATCAAGAGTTGTAAAGAGAGAAAGTAAGACTAAAATTTTAATTAAAAGGAGAGAGAGAGAAAATTTAGAGAGAGAAAGAGAAAAGAAAACTAAAACTAAAACTAATTAATAAAACTAAACTAAACTAAACTATTGAAAATCCTATGTGAAGAGCTCCCCCCTAGAAACTCACTAAAAGTTAACATAAATAGGCAAAGTAACCGCCTCACCTAGGAGTCATAATCCTAACTAAAGACAACTAATAAGCCTACTTGGTTTTAAAAACAACAAACCCAAATCCAATTAAATGGAATAAACAAAGCAGCTACCCAACGAAATTGAAGTGCATCCTAACGGCCCAGATACAAGCTCACCCGATCGGACTTTGATCCACTCGATCGGGCCTGCTTATTACGCCTAGCAGCCCAACAACTGATATCTTGTGATTAGGTTTGTGTTTTCCTTGAGCCCAACTCTTAACTTGATTGATTAGCTTCTAAGAACTTGGACCTCTTTAATAATCGAGCCCTTAATCACCAAACTAAATAAATTTAGTTTGGCCTTGAGCTTCATATATACGGTCATAAAATACGATCAAACTCCAATGTCTTCGTAGTGGTCTAATAAGCTATGAAATTGTCACAATTCTGCAAATTCCTACAAAATAATATCAACTCTACAAAAACACTAGAAAACGTATATTAGTAATAAAAATAGCTCCGCAAAGCTCAAATAAGCACAAATATGACCATGGGACGGGGAATAAAATATATATAAAATAGACTTATCAACCCGTGGACAGTTAGGGCTCTCCGTGACCGTTGTTGGAGAGATAGGCCAAATATTGTTTTTGTTATGGAAACAATGATAGATGATAAGCGTTTAAATAAAGTAAAAAATAAATGTGGCTATGTTGATGGTGTTTGTATTAGTAGTATTGGTAAATATGGGGGGATGGGAATGTGGTGGAAAGATGTGAAGGTTAATGTTGTCTGATATTCTGTTCATCACTTTGCTATTGATATTTTAGACAATAATAACTGTGTGATATGGAGAGCTATTGGTATCTATGGTTGGCTTGAACAAGCTAACAAACACTTGACTTGGTCTCTCATGGCTTCTCTTAAGTCGGAGTGTGATCTCCCATGTATTATGTTTGGTGATTTTAATGAGATGATGTGCTTGAATGAAAAACAAGGAGGGGTGCCAAGGAGTGATCGTCTCTTAGATGCCTTTAGAGATGTTATGGATAATTGTTCTCTTCAAGATTTGGGATACAAGGGTAGTACTTTTACTTCGGAGAGAGGAAACTCCATTGACACTTTAATGACGGAAAAGTTGGACAGATTTATGGCTGATGAGGCTTGATGTAATCTATTTCCGAATTTTGAAGTCCGTAATATGCCCATTTTCAAGTCCAATTCGATCATGCTCAGATTATTTTGTCTACGGAAATAGGAGGGAATATGTGGAGCAGTAGTTCGGGGCTCAAGTTTGAGTCTTTGTGGCTGTCTCATGAGGACTGTGGGACGGTGGTGGCAGATGGGGTGCTAGTGTGAGGCTTGATATGGGTCGTAGAGTGGTCGGGTGTGGTGTAAAAATAGCATCATGGGCAGCCACTACCTTCGGATCCGTCAAGAAATGCATTAAGGATGGGGAGGAGAAAATGCGTGAATTAAAAGTTAGGGTGATGGATGGGGCGAAATTGGAAGCATGTAATACCCCTGCAGCGGAGCTGGAAGAGTTGTATTGTCTGGAAGACTCTTATTGGAATACTAGAATGAGAGGTAATGAGCTTAGAGATGGGGACAAAAACACGAAATATTTTCATCATAAGGCGAGCCAAAGAAAAGTGCATGATAGAATTAATAGCCTTCAAGATGAGAACGGTGTGTGGTTCAACAAGCGGGTGGATTTAAAGAGGTTGATTTCTGCTTACTTCTCAAATCTGTTTGCTACTAGGTCTCCCACTGGATTTCAAGATGCTTTGGAAGGGATCGATAGGGTTGTTACTAAGGAGATGAATATGATGCTGGATGAGGAACCGTTTGTAGAGGAAATAAAAAATGCTCTTTTTCAAATGCACCCTAACAAAGCTCCCGGCCCTGATGGTATGCATGCTCTTTTCTTTCAAAACATTTGGCATGTTGTTGGTCATGATATTATTGTATTTGTAAAGGGATGGTGGAGAGGGGATGTAAATTTATTGCAGGTTAACAATACTTGCATTGTCCTTATTCCGAAATGTGACTCCCCGTCGCAATTATCGGAATTTAGACCTATTGGCTGTTTTAATGTTATTTATAAAATCGTATCGAAGACAGTAGCTAATAAACTTAAGGGAATTTTGGACAAGGTGATTTCCCTTAATCAAAGTGCGTTTATTCCGGGATGCCTCATTTCGGATAATGCCCTTTTTGCTTTCAAAATTTTTCGTGCTATGCAGCGAGGTGGTGAGGGAAAAGATGGTAGCATTGAGTTGAAATTGGATATGAGTAAGGCATACGACGGGGTTAAATGGGTTTTTCTAGAGAAGGTTATGGATAAAATGGGCTTCTTTGAAGCATGGATTGGTAGAATAATGAGCTGTCTGCAGAGTGTACAATTTGTTTTTAAAATAAATGGGCAGATTTTTGGTTTTGCCACTCCTACTGGAGGCCTTCGCCAAGGTGACCCGATTTCCCCATATTTGTTTATATTATGCGCAGGTGCGTTCTCGTCGTTGCTAAATAAGGTTGCCTATGAGGGTTTAATCCATGGTGCAAGGGTATGTAAGGGTGCTCCTCGCGTATCTCATTTGTTCTTTGCCGATGACAATATTCTTTTTACTAGACCTAATACTCAAGAGTGCTATGTGATAGCTAATATTATTAGCAAAGCGTCGGCCAGAAAATTAATTTGAATAAACTGAAGTTGCATTCAACAAAAAGGTTTGCAAAATTCGTTGGAAAGAAATTGTGGATACTCTGGAGGTTCAGGAGGTAGATAAACATGAGACATATCTATGTTTACCAACGACAATTTGTAGATCAAAGAGAGCTATTTTTGCAAGATTGAAGGAACGGCTCTGGAAAAAGTTGTAGGGTTGGAAAGAGAAGTTACTATCGACACCCGGGAAAGAGGTTATGATTAAAGCTGTAGCCCAGGAAATCCCCACGTATATGATGAGTATACTAATAATCTCCGATGGTATTACTGATGAGATACACTCCCTTTTGGCTCACTTTTGGTGGGGGTGCACGTTGTCTAGAAAAAAGCTCCATTAGCAAAAGTGAGAAGATTTATGCAGGCCGAAGGCTCAAGGTGGTATGGGTTTCCGCGATCTCCGGTGTTTTAACCAAGCTCTATTAGCAAAACAATGTTGGCGCCTCCACCATAATCAAGGTACTCTGCTACATTCTATTATAAAAGCTAAATATTTTAAACATTGTGATGTTTTGGAGGCGTATCGGGGTTATGACCCTATTTATATGTGGAGGAGTATGTGGGGCGGAAAATCATTGTTACTTGATGGGTTAAAATGGAGAGTGGGGAATGGGTGTGATATTTTGGTTTGGGAGTCGGCTTGGTTGACAGGTGCTTCGTCTGTTTGTGTGCCAACACTGTTAAGCGGAAGCAACATGGGATTACGTGTGAGCGACTTAATCGATCATGATACTATGTCTTGGCGTACGGATATAATCCAAGATAATTTCAATGCTAGTGATCAAGCTTCAATTTTATTAATCCCCCTTTCTTATCAGAATACCAAAGATAAAATGTTTTGGTGGTCGTCTAAGAGTGGGGAGTATTCCATGCGCTCGGGGTATTGGTTGGGTAAGGAATGTGTGGTGTCGAGGCAAAGGCAGCAGGGTGATGAGGTATGGCGCCTTTGTTTGGGGTTTGAAGGACCCTCCAAAACTTGCTCATTTCTTGTGGAGGGCGTGCAAGGGATTTCTTGTTGTACGTGAGAGATTACATTACCGCCATTTGGTTGATAATGGGGTGTGCACGATTTTGTGGAAATGGTGTTGAGACCGTGATCACGCTACTTTTGAATGTATTGATGCAGGTGCTATATGGGCTTCCAGCTTGTTTTCCTCACTTCTTGCTCAAGCACCTTCTCTGAGCTTTCGTGACAGGTTACTTTGGCTTGCATCCAAGGTTAATTGTGAGGAGTTGAAAGCAATTACAACATTTATGTGGGCTTCTTGGTGGTGTCGTAACTTGATTATATTCGAAAATGCTAACATTTGCCCTGTTAGCCTAGCTGCAAATTAGTCTAAATCGGTTATGGAGTATGTTGAATATGCCAAGAATGTATTTATGTGTCACGGGGTTTAGAGTATGCCTGCTGCTAGTTCTTGGTCACGGCCTGAAATGGGAAAGGTGAAGATTAATTGCGACGCTCACGTTGGTGCTGTACTTGCCTTGGGGTTCCCCAAAGTCTCTTAACTTTGGTGTAGTTACTGGACAAAAAAAAAAAGATTACATTAATTGATTACCATATTAATTTAATCACATCTGATTAACAAAATTAATTGTTGCTTATATTGTTTTAGTAAGGGTATAAATGTAAAATCATACAAAAAATTGTTATATTAGGAAAGTTTGTTTGTTGTTTCATATAATGTGAAGCTTCCGTAAATGGAAATTATTGCAGATAATGTGAAATTGAGGTAGTATATCTCTTTTTTCTAAATATACTTTGTACTATATTTATCATGGCCATGTTTGGTAATTGGCTTTTTAATGGCTTTTTGGTTAGCTTTTGGCTTTTGGCTTTTTTTAGGTGGTCAATCAGCCAAAAACCGTGTTTGGTAATTGGCTTTTTAGTCAGCGAAAAAGCTGGCTTTTAAGCCAAAATGAAAAAGCTGGCTTTTAAGCCAAAATGAAAAAGCTGCTTTGAGTAGCTTTTTTGTTGGCTTTTGGCTTGTTGGCCCACAAATTATCTAATAAACAGCCAATAACCAACAATTAATTTACCAAACACTTTTATAAATAGCCAGCTTAAACAGCCAATTTCAAAAGCCATTATAAACAACCAAACATTCCAGCTGGTCAAACAAGCTAAATGAACCAGCCAACAGCCATCCGCCAACAACCATTTGCCAAACAAGGCCCATACGTTAGCACCGATGCAATCTAGTATCGCCAACAACCATTTTCCAAACAAGGCCCATACATTAGCACCGATGCGATCTAGTATTTCCTCCGATTCCATTTTGTTGACATGTTTAATTTAAGCACATATATTAAGGAGAGGAGTGAGAGTGAGAGTGAGAGAGAGAATGAAAAAAAAGTGGGATAGCTTTTAAGGTAAAAAAAAGTTACCCTAAAAGAAAGTGTTAACTACAGTAAAAAGAAACGAAGGATTCGGATATTGAATCCGCGCCACTGAGGCCTAACTCTTAGCCCAGCACCATGCTGGGCCAAGCACACATTAAATTCATTAAATAATGTGTTGTGGGTCCTGTGTGTCATATTGGAGTGTTCTTTATACGGAGTATATTTCTATACATGTACTCAAATACGCTATATTATTTTGTTCTTGTTGACAAATAGTGTTCCGTTGTTGGCCGTTGCTTCGCAAATTTCAACTCAGTTCGAATTTCAACTCAGCTCCTTCTCCTCTCATCCTCTCTCCTCTTTCTTCCTCTTACAGTTAAGAGTATGACTTGAAATACCTACCCGGCTATGCCTTCAAATTCCTATTCATCTAGAAATTCATAATTGGGTCGCAAATGTAGATTGAGAATGTGGATTTCCTTTATGTAATTGCGCGAATTAAGGATTTGGTCGAATTTAGGGTTAGTGTAATTTTGTTTGTGAATTTCGGAACTTGTTTGCGAATTTCGGGTGTATGTTGGTGTTGTTGAATCAAAGCCTTCTTCCTTTACATTGTAAGTGTGGTTAAATTGCATTTCTATTTTTGTTGTCGAATTAATTGGTTGAAGCAATGGCATCGAATTTGTATAGTAAATGGCTGGCAATGTGTGTGAACTGAGTATATTTCTAAATTTTGTGTAACTGTACGAGTATATTTCTTAAAATAGTTTTATCCTTCAACTGATTATCCAAATATTGCTAATCTAAATACTCGTCCATGGTATGTTGTGTACTATATGTGATGAATGCATGATTTGTACCATCTGGTGGCTGTGTTGAATCATATGATTTGTGTATGTCTGTTATTTGTAAGTTGATGATGGTTGAAAGCCATTTTTGCCTTTCAAAGGCTATTATATACACAATTATACTTTGTATATTATATACACAATTATACTTTGTATGGTAAGGCCATCTAGGCCTAACTTCTTACAATTAAGGGGAAGATTCTAAACAATGAGCATATTTAAGTATTAAACAATTGAGTTTTGTGTTTCAACTTAAATAAAGTATATAACCTTGGAATCTTGGATATCTACTTGTCTTTCTTTAAGCATTGGCTATTGAGCATGTTTCTGGTGATTTAAAAAGGCTAATTAAGAATGGAGGTTGGAATGTACATGGTTTATGCAAAGAAAACACATGACATTATTTAAATTTTGGCAATATGTGATTTTTCCCCCATTAGCACTTTTCACTGAAGCAAATGGAGTACACATGGTTTATGCAAAAAGAGTTGAATAAAATGTCATTATGTGCTGCTTCCATAAAACATTTTGAAATTATAGGCATATAACACTTAAATGATGCTGGTATACCTCCCACTGCCACTCCACAACTGTGCCTTGGTGTTAGCTTCAGCTGCATTACATTCTGCAGAGACTATTTGCAAATCCACATAAGTGAATACTGCCATGTATCCGATTCTCCCTTTCAGCTGCAGTATATTCTGATTTATGGATTTTTAACATTGTTGTGATCTTATTGTCAAAATTTGTGGCTTATAGTTGTTTGAATATATTTGTAAATAGGTGTAAATGACAGTTGGTAGTGGTGAGTGTGGTGATTATGTTCAAAAAATGGAGGAGATGGTGGAGTATGATGAATTAATGGATGAGATAGTGGAGTATGATCGACAAATGGATGAGATTATTGTAGATGGGAATGGTGACAGTGGAGGTTCTTATACTCCAGATGAGAAGGAGCATAATACTGATGTTCAGAACATGGTGAACATGGACTGTGTTAGGGTGGATCCCCCTGAGGTGGGAATGATTTTTAATTCATGGCAAGAAGCTGATGTTTTTTACAATGCATATGGGAAGCAAGAAGGATTTGGGGTAGTTCTTGCTCAAAGTGCTTATAAGTGGGTAGACGGAGTGAAGGTAAAACGTGCCACAACCTGGAAATGTGACTATGCTAGTAAACCAGATTCTAGAAGGAGGGTTGGCGGAAAGAGAGTATCAAGGGAGTTAGAAGGTGAACCTGTGGCAACCAAAAAGTCGAAAAAATGTGGTTGTGGTGCAAAGGTGTATGCAGGGTTGTTGGAGAATGGAAGATGGAAGCTGAAGAATGTTGTTTTGCAGCATACTAACCATAATCCCACCCCATCTAAGGCAATGTTTGTGGCAAAGTACAGGTTGGATGAGTTGGAGAAAGTGCCATATGTCAAGCGTAGGCTTCAATTTGGTGATGATGTTGGTATTAACACTTCAACAATGCATAATATGATTGCTGCCGAGAGGAATGGCTTAGAAAATATGCCATTTACTAAGAGGGACTTGCACAATTTGAGGGCTAGGGAGAAGAAATTGAAATTCAAAGATGGTGATGCCAATGCAATGATGAGTTATTTTAAAATGATGCAAAACAACAACAAGAATTTTTATCACATGCAGCAGTTGGATTAGAATGGGGTACTGAAGGATGTTTTATGGGTAGACCCTAGGAGCCGGGCTGCTTTTGATGATTTTGGTGACGTTGTGTGTTTCGATACGACCTTCCTCACAAATTAATATAATTTACCGTTTGCCAATTTTGTTGGCGTTAACCATCATGGGCAGACTACATTGCTTGGTTGTGCACTAATATCGCGGGAAACCACTGAAACCTTTAAGTGAGTTATAACTTTGTGATTCATTTACCTTTGCAAATATATGTCCTGCTGTTGTACTCTTTATAAATACTGCTGCCGTTATGGTGTTTATATATGTTACTTATGTGTAATGTTTAATTTGATATGTTAGGTGGGTGTTTTCAACTTGGTTAGATGCAGTTGGGGGAACTCCTCCCATGGATATTCTGACAGATCAAGACCTATCCATGCAAAAAGCGTTGAAGGCTGTTAAGCCGCAAACTAGGCATAGATGGTGTGTTTGGCATATCACGACAAATTTGGTTCTAAGTCAGGGAAGTGTAAGGGGTATTCATATTTCAAAGAGGTGCTCAAAAATATCATTTATGATAGTTTGAGTATGGAAGAATTTGAGTTAAGGTAGAAGAAGTTTATAGCCACCTATAACTTGGAGAGTAACTTGTGGCTTGCTGTTTTGTATTCAGAGCGCGAAATATGGATACCAGCGGCCATGAAGCACATGTTTTGGGCTGGAATGAAGACCACCAAAAAGTCAGAAAGTATTCATAATTTTTTTGATGAATTTTTCGACAGAAATACCGGACTGCGTGACTTTGCTGAGAAATATGTGGGGGCCATGGAGCATCGGAGGGAAGCAGAGAGGTTGGCAGATGGTAATTCGGCTTTGTATCTTCGGGGACTAATAACAGATTTCAAGATTGAAGAGACGTACAGGTTTGTGTACACAGATGCAAAATTCATGGAGGTGCAACGAGAGTGTAAGAGAATGATGTATTGTAATTCCACTAGCTTGCAACATCTTGGGGATGGCTGCTATGAGCACCTAATTAAAGACAGAATATATGTTTGGAATGAATTTGAAAAAAAAAAAAAGAAAAGCATGTGGCAAAGTGGCGAGTTTACCCAGTTTTGTACAATGCAATAAGTGAGGAAGTTGAATGTGAATGCAAGATGTTCGAATGCAATGGGATTCTTTGCAGGCATTGCATCAATGCTCTAGAAACACAGCAAGTGCCTAACGTCCCACAGAAGTACATCTTGGATAGGTGGCATAAAGATGTATACCGCAAGCATACTAGAGTCAAAGTTGCGTACCATGACATATTTAAGACTGCGGATGTACTTCGGTTTGACAAGATGAACTTTGTATTTGAGGCCATTTCATATCTTGCAAGTGAGAAGGACGAAGCTTTTTCCATGGTCATTGCAGGCTTACGAGACTTAGAGCTGAAGATTAAGGAGATTGTGAAACCTACACTTCCCTTGAGCAGTGTTGGGGAAGCCATGACAGATAACACACCCCAGAGCAGCAGAAACATGGCAATTGCATGCCCTACTGTCTTTGCCACTCCTTCTTCTGTTGGTAGGAGCGTCATAGGGGGTTATGGTGGTGCGGGAACTGATGGCCTTGATCTTACGATTGCGGATGAATCACAGCAAACTGATCTTGGAGTTGGCATTAAGGATCCACCTTCAAATAGGGGTTCTGGTGGTGTTAGAGCTTCAAGGTTTATGACCATTTTTGAAGAAGTGTGTAGACAAAAGGAGGCAAGGAGGAAATACTATGAAGAAAAGCAACGTCGAAAAGATAGAGCTAAGAAAAAGGATGACAGTGTATAGTTGACTGAAGAAGATGTTGCAAGGCAGATAGACTTCAATCACAGCTTGGGACACCAACAGGTATAAGTGCTGGTATATTGAATCACTTCATGTGTAGTTAACAACTTCTGTTATCAATAATTATGAGCTTTGATTTCATACCCTTTTGTATTTTTAGTTCAGTGAAGACACTGTTGGGAATCAATTGAACCAACAAGCTATAGTAGAAGTTGGACTTTCGTCTCGGCTAACGGTGAGTGCCAACAAGATCTGGATGCTATGTATGCTGATGATGAGCTCATCCAGCGTAATGGGGTTCATTGGGGTTGAATGTCCTAGTATGATGAATTGGGCAATTCGATTGCTATAGTAGTACTTAAATACTTAAATACTTTGGGCTTTTGATTTGCAGTAGTACTACTGTATTATTCACATATTTAGATTCCTCTTTTAGTTGAATAGTTTGTCTAATTAGTATTTGGGCTTTTGGATTGGGCTGTAGTAGTAGTATTCACATATTAACTCGTTTTCTTAACCTATTGTCTATTTTGAATTTTTAATTATGTCTTAGTTTAGGGTCTATAATCTAATGTGGTTAAATATATATTTTGAGTTTAAGAATTATGTATTTGGGCTTTTGGATTTTGGCCCCTTTGATTTTAGGTTAATTCTCTTTTTTTTTTTAAAGATGATTTAGGTTAATTAGTACTAGCTACTTCTAGTAATTGTTTTTATTACTTATATAAAATTGTAAAACAACAATATAATCTAACGAATTCCAGCTACTAGTAGAGTATGAGTAGCTTGCGATTTGTCACACATCATAAGTACCACCCTTAATTTCCGCTTTTACTACATGACTTTACAATACTACTCGCATTTGAGCCTTTGTGTTTGGGTTTAGGGTGGGTGTAGAGTAATTTTGTGTTTGGTTTTAGGGTGGGTGTAGAGTAATTTTGTGTTTGGGTTTAGGGTGGGTGTAGAGTAATTTACATTCTTAATTTAAATCACATTGTAAGTCTAATTTGATTTTCGTATCGTAAAAATATACATTTAACTAAGACTAAGATAAATATATTTGTTTGCTTGTTAAATCACATTGTAAGTCTAATTGGACTTAAGCTAAATAAATTTGTATCTCTTAATTATTATTTGGTTTGATCATTCGTTGGACCAAGCTAATATTATTGAACAAATATAACCTTATTATTAGATACTCATCAAACTTTGAAATAAATATTGGAATAAATATTAAAACAAACTTATTTATTTTTTGATGCAATGGACAACAAATTTATTGATTGACCAAGACTCACAATTAAGTAACAACTACCAAACGACCAAATATTGGATTAAGCTATATTCTATTTGTATTTTTAACACTACATAAATATATTTATATATATATATATATATGTACTCATAATTTGTTTTAAACATAATTTAACAATATTAAATATAATTCACAAAACTTAAAAAATAATTTAAATTAAACATAATTAAATCCACAACATACTAATACTAAAGACATACAAATTGTTCAACAACACCTACGAGCTGATTAAAAGATTACAACCCAAATTAATAATTGTTCTTATCATTAAATTAAAAATATTGTTCATACGAAATAGTAAATTAAACATGACGACATAATCAGCCTTTCATAGCTTAGCCCCTTGCAACTCGAACTCTACTCCTCCTCATGCGTTCCAGCCGTGCCTTCACCAGCAGTTCCCGACGAGGCAGCCCCACCTTCCACCTTCACCTGCAGTACATAAGGGTTTTTATTACATTTTATGAATGCAATAATAACTAATATATACAATTAATTAACTACATTTAATAACAATGTAATTGCTCACACTTACTTTGACTGAACCCACAACAAGCAACTCGCAAGTTCCCCCACAGTTGAACATTGTTTCACAGTCGACCAGATTTGCATCCCACAAAACAATAACACCTGATGCTAGCCCTCCTCTTGGGAGACACGCCACTTCAAAATTGCAATTCATGAATTTTTTGAAGAGACGTGTCCAATTCTTCATGGTTGCTTGTGTCTCAAGGAGTATTATAACTCCGGGTTGGTGTTTCTCAACCAATGCTTGGAAATTTTGCATGAAAGATGGTCTAGACACATCCCAAACATTCCATACGACAATTGGAGTTCCTATGGGCAGGGAGGGACAATCTTTTTCAATTGTTGGTGTTAACCTCGTAACATAAAATCTAGATGCAGGGGCCTCATCAACAAGGTGGCTAGTGAGAATGGCAAAGTCAAAAGTGGTAAACATTCCATGGACATGGTAAACAAGTGCATCACTTCCAAAACCTATTTTTAACTCAGTGGGATTTGGTTTTCTCAAGCGATAAATTGGACATTTCAAATTCACAACAGGTAAAGGGTCAGCGATCTTTTTCAGATTGGGTGGAACAACCTTAGACACAGTCTCCATTTTATAATAATCAAAAGACTTAAGCTTTGAATTAAAAGTGGAGGGATTTGAGATAATACCGTACATGTCATAATAGTTGGGAAGGTGAGCCGGACGCATGGTTCCATCCTCCTTGATCATCTGGAGGCCATGGTAACAGTCAGGCCACGGTTTCAAAGGATCCCTTATCAAAGCCCTTACATCGTCATCATTGAGATAATGGATATCGTACGACTCCTTCTTCACAATTCCGTAGAGAACATTGTTGAAATCCGTCTCACTCTTCTCGTGGTGTTTGGTTCTAGAAAGTATATCTCAGATTGAGCATCAGGGGGAGTGCATCCCATAGGGTATTTGGGTTTGGAGAGAGAGTAGCGAGAAGCCATTGGGATGTTAGTGTTTGTGTGAATTTGCTTGTGTTTGGTTTTCTGTAATTCATTTACCAAAAAGGGATGACATTATTTATAGTAGAGGTAAATAAATTATTAGGAATATTAAATAAATAAACCCACTTACGTAAACAAAATTTTACTAAATAAATTTATATGGTTCAACAACGTTACCGTGGGTAAAAGACAGCCCAAGTCAGTTACTAAGATTTCCCTAGTGCACTTCAAAACCATAGATGACAGTAAAAAAAATAATGTATTGATATTATAATTAACCAAAGAGAGTATATTTATAAAAAATTTTATGTATGTGACAAATATTTATCAAATGACAACATAAATACAAAAATAAACAGTATATACGATGCATATGACCATCTTTATTACATCATTAAATACAACCACGTTTGTATTACGATATCTTAACGTAATACTTATACATTATCATATCATCAAATTCATTTATATTGTAATTTACTATAATTAATTGTGTCAAACATAATATCTTTAAAAATTTCATGTGCAAAAGTACAAATTAACTAAGGGCCTGTTCACATTTACTGAACTTAGTTGAATTGAACTAAACTGAAATGAACTGATTGGAGTTGAACTGAAACTAAACTGAACTGAAATTAAGTAATTGTGAACAGGCCCTAAGCTCGTCTATAATGCTTTATGAAGCATATTCCCAAACAATGTGTTTTAAAACTTACTATTACTAATTTGTATATAAAATAGAAGCAACATTACTTGTGATTGTCAAAATTGGGTTGACTAAACTACACTTAACGGTATTTAAATGAATTATTAATCAATAAAACAAATTTGTGACTCGATCTATGCACAATTACGGCTTAAATGGATTGATATACTATCGTTTAAAATATTCTTCATACAAAGATTTGGTCCGTTGGTATGTTATTTTAGAATAACTCATTAAGGCGATTGTAGTGCGACAATTTAACTTACATGTATTGAATTAGTGGTTAAGTTACAAATTAAGTTACAAATAATTTTACATGTATACCTAATATATAACCTGTAAGCAACTAAACATAATTTATGATTAATTTACCTAATATATAACCTATAAGCAACTAAACATAATACATTTTTATTATCATATCCAATTATATGTCAATCGTTTGATTTATATTGTCATTTCTATGTAACAAATATCAACTAAACGTTATCAATCAAAGTTAATATTATATACTTATTATTGCCAATATAAGTATAACAGTTGACAATATAATTCTATCTATTAATAGTATATATTTGAACATTGTGCTACATATATATTATCTTTGTACATACCATCCGATGAACTTATCTTTGTACATACCATCCGATGAAGTTGTCTATTAATTTAATAATTTATGTTGTCAATTATAGATATGCAATGGTCAATGATAATATGTTAAAAGTGTCAATTTTGTGAAAATCCGTTTGAATGTACTAATCTATATTTTGACAAATAACATTTCCTATGTGAGAATTTAAATAATGTATTTTTTTAATTAATGTCATATTTATTTATTTGTAAAACTTCTAACATGTTATGACACATATTGGTGAAGTGTACGAAGTAATTTAAATTATAATTGTTGAAAAGAACCAAGGTATTTAAAATATAAATGAAGTGTAGCGAATTGCTAAGTAACACAGCTGAACTGCGATAATTTATTGCGAACCACATTGTTATAATTCAAAGACATTGGAACACTTATCCTTTTGTACACTTTATTTATTTATTTTTCTATTTTTGCTATTTTAATCTTTTGAAGTCACTCAAGATTTTTTTTTTTTTGAAAATTGCATAAGTTGCAAACAATCCCATCCCAAAGTTAGGTAGATATGGGTTGAAAAAATGAAGGGTCTATCGTTAGACGAGGCTCAAAGTGGTTTACCAAAAAAGGATGTATAATTGAAGGGTGAAAGGTGATATGATGTGGCTACAAGGGGTGCCTCAAATCATTGGTATACCTTGTGCTTAGTTCAACATTTATTTTTTTATTTTTTTTATTTTTTTTTTATTTTTTTTTGCAATGCAATATTCATATGTAAGGAAATAAATGCCCATTTTATTTAAAAAGTGAAGGTAAAAATCAAACTCTAAGAAATAAATTCAAGGAGGATAAAAGGTGCCTATGCTAGACTTATTGGGGAAAGGGTTTAAAAAAAAGAGGAATAAAGCATGAAATCTTGGTGAGAAGCTTGCCTTGTGCATTTGTTTCATCATTACCTCATTTTTTTTTCAATTACATGACTCAAACTCGATTCAACATGCATGGACGGAAAAATATAGGAAGAATGAAGGTTGTGATATGTAAAGACTGTAAAGATGATGTAGACGGAGAAAGATGAAAAAAAATTAGGAATAGAATATACTTCCAACTCAAATGACGGAAAAAAAACCGACTCATGCATGAACCTAAGCCATGGTCATGGTGACATATACAATGTGTGTGCTAAGACTAATGAGTGTAGGTGACATGTTAAGACTCTTGTCATGACCATGTGGCTAGACTATGTGACTAGACTCAAGCAAAGACTAAGTTAAGACTTCATGTATATGCATTAAACTGGACAGACTATGGTATTTTAGTCATAACTTTTGGTCTGTGACTCTGATTGAAATATAACCAACGCCAAACTAAAGATAAAACTCGGGGCTACAGATCCATAGGTTGTACGACTCGTAGTTCTTCCTATAACTCCGGCTATGACCAAAACAAGTTGACGCTTGTGCAGTATACGGGAATAAAAATCCTGGTTGACTTAAAAGAACTATGGCTCGATAGGCATATTTATTAGCTCAAATTAATTAATTAATTAATTAAACAAAGTCCTTTAGTCATTAATTAGTTTATTAAGACTTATTTACAAACACAAGTCAAACCAAACGGTTAGTTTAGTCACATAATAAGTATGTACAAGTAAGAGATGCACAAGTAGTCAAGTAGTCACAACATGATGCAATGACTTTGCAACCTAACCATGTCTCTAGTTCTCTAAAGTTCGGGATATAGGTTACTCAAAGAGGGTCCATGGTTAATTGTTCGGATGCACCGCGCGGAAGCCTAACCGTGAAAGGTTGGCTCGAGTGGATGGGACACCGCGAGTTTAGAAAAACTCGCTTCCATGGTTTAATGAATTCAACATTCTCGGATGTACCCTTTGTTGCTCAGAGCGTTCAATCAGGTAGATGGAGCATGAATTCCCAGAGGGTTATGTCCATATGTAGAACACATATGGGTTTCAGAAAAGTGAGAAAAACTCAATCAGGAAGTAGGATCGAGCGAACAATGCTAAAAACTAGTCAAAATTAGAACGCATATTTCTAGCTCGGTATTGGAAGAATTTGGCGCCAGCAAACAGAGATTGGCGCCGGATTTTGGTTGTAGCGCCTGGCGACAGAACTGTCGTCTGGCGCTACAGTCAAATTTCAGGCGCTAATATTTTGTTCGCTGACGCTAATTCCTACATGCCTCAGCAGCTTTCTGTGCTCGATAAAATTTTCCAGTTTTCGCGCAGTGTTATTTCGGTCCTAGTTGTGAAAGATTTTCCTCAAATTTCCTACGTGTAAAATCCTATATTTTAACTCATTACGGATGGTCTTTCCAATGAGATCTTTTTTATGCATATGACAATAATGTTAATAAAAATTACGCACATGAAATACTTAGAACGTTTTGAGTCTCATCTACTCATTCTAAATCATTGCCAAAATAAATTTCAGGAATTAAAATATAAATTCTCCATAGTGGAGTCGCCAAAAACTGTAGGGAATATTTCAAGCATTAATCCCCAGATTGAACCCCACTGTGATCATACACTAAAGTACGGTGGCGTCCAAAGGGAAAGAAGATAGAGCAAAAGAGTCGGCAACAAGTTTTTTAGGAACTTGTAAACCATTCACGAGGTGAAGTTTACACCCCTTAACGATCCAGGAGATCGTCAACTCCAATAGGTCTGGAACCATGACTGGTAGTTCGGGGATGAAGGTACAAATCCAACCTAAAAGAGATTGAACCTGCCCTAATAATAGGCCTCTACTTTATTCTGATCGCATTCATGTGCGCTTTCTGACTAACATGCAATCAATAGGATTAACCCTAAACCTGTTTATCTATGTTGGTTGAATTTAATGCACAAATAAATCTATTATTGGCGATCACTTGAATTATAATCAAATTAACCCTAAACAAGATTATTAATTATCTTATTAAGCGTGATTACAAGTACCAATTCCCTTTAAACATGCAATAAAAGGCGTGATCAAGCAATAACAATAATATTATCAAGCAACATAATAAATCATCAAAAATTATAATAATCATAATTATGAAAATATAATCATAAATAAAATAATCATCATCAAAATAATAATAATAATAATAATATTCATAATCGTGTTAAAGCATAATAATTGCAAGATCCTAGGCATGATACTAACAAGATTAATAACAAACCCTAGCATGTCACTAAACAATAAAAATCAAAGCTTTAATCCTAACATGATACTATTAGGAAAGAATATAGGAAGCATCATAACAATCATACTTAGTATTAAATTTACCCTAGACATGATACTAGGAATATCATAAAAACAACCTAAGCATGAACTCTATATCATAATATCAATAAAAACCATTAAAGTACTTACTTTAATGTCTCGTACCTCTTTCTAATAATAAAATACACACGTTAGTAACTTCAAGGAAAATAATAAAACAACAATTAAATTAAATAATTGAAAGAGAGATTTGAGACCAAACCCTCGGAAATTAAACCTTTCACGTCTAGGGCGAAGGCAACTTCGAATATGCCTAGGTGTATCTAAATCTAATGAATGCGGAATTTTTATATTTGAGAGAAGGCTAGTTTAGAAAAGAGAGAGAGAGAGAAAAAAATCAAGAAAATCTTGATGAGAGTTGGTGACAAGAATTGGATGAGAAGGATTGATGAGAATTGATGATTGAAAACGGAGTTTTTAGAAGGCTATTTATAGAGAAAATCAGCCAAAAAGATAAAACATCAAAAACAGAGTTCTGACGCAAAAAGCCAGATTAGCGCCAAACGCTGACCTTAGCGCCAGGCGCCAAGCGTAGCGTCAGGCGCTACATCTGGCGTTTGGCGCTGACTCAGAAATTCACGCGTTTTCTTAAAATCAGATAGAAATTGCCGTACAGGAGCATAAAATCGTATTTTTCTCAAAAAACGTTCGTTGATTCTGATTAAAACTCTGAAAAGTAAAAAAAAAAAGAAGTCAATTTATCAATGCTAATTAAATTAGGAATGAAAAGAAACTTCTAGAAGAATCTAGAAGACTAAAACCATTCCTAATTGCATTAGGAATTATAAATTCATATTAGGCCCTCCTCTAGATCATTGGACCGCATATAAGGCTCAAACCAGACCCAGTTCAGTAATTAGGCCATAACTTCCTCAATATTCATCGGAATTGGGCTTATAATATATCGTAGGAAAACTCTTTTCAAGCCCTATCCAACTACACTATTATTAGATCCATATCATGGACCAACCAAACTGGATTGGCTGTTTTCTTAAAATAGGTTTTCAAAAACAGAGAGAAGAGAAAAGAAATTAAAACTATCCGCAACACTAAACTTTCCACACTTTCACTTTATTCGATTATGATTCGACGCAAAAGGTACTCATCACCGAGTTTGGTTTTGGGGAGACACGAATGGGTGTCTACAAGATTACATTACCATAACCGAGAATTATGACCAATTTTAATGATAACTTGTTGAATCTAATTTCAATTGTTGTACCATGTTGTTGAATGACAGAAAAAGATTCAAAATTGATGCTTTTCAGTTAGGAAGTGACAAGTCACTGATATCTGTTATCAATTTATTAATGCATATATTTTTAAAGTCATCTAATTAAAAAATGTTGTCATTTCAAATGTTTTTAAAATAATATAGTACAGCTTAATTTATGGATATGTAATTGGTCTAAACTAGTCCGCCCAAATTCAACTAATCCTTTAGCTATTGAGCCCAACATAAATTAATTTGGATAAGCTTGTGATTCCATCTATAAAAATAATTTCTTAATTAATTTCTTCGTAATATGTAATTAATTTTCTTACCTAGTAAGCCCAAAATAAATTATACGCTGCATTTCTTAATTTCAAATTGTAACGTATTTAACAAAACTGAGGGTTTATATTAATCAATTTTTTGGACCCAATTTAATAGTTGTGAATTCATAACAACTGGAGTTTGGATCCAAAAACCCAACAAAATGCAGAGTTGACGTAAGTCCATTCACATTTAGTTAAAAATTTCTCAAAAATAGCTTCTGTTGATTTGTATAATTTTGTTCCGAAAATTTTAAAAAATTTCACCAAAAAAATTCAAATTTTGGCTGAAAGTGAATAGTAAAAATCAAACATTGAGCCTATTTCTAGCTCTGTAGTTAGTTAAAATTCAACATTTTAGTCAATGACGGTACACAATCTAATATGACAAATATCAGAGTCCAGCTGATGAAAAATAAAGGTCATGTTTGTACAGCAATATTAAAATGACAATAAAAGAATATAAAAGGACTTATATCAAAGAATCTTTTGAATTAGAAACACCTTATGATATCATATGTTTGAAAGGATTTATCACTGACTTCACTAAGATATTTACACTAGCATGGAGTGGAATTATTGCAATCAGATTTAACCTTCAAATACGGGTCTGTTATGTTCACCTTATTTTCACTTATTTCATGTGTAATAAGTTCAAATAAGTTCAGATAAGTTCAGATAAGGTTTAATAAGTTCTAATAAGGGTTAACCAAGTACAAATTGCATTTAAAATAAGTTTTAATAAGTTCAAATAAGTTCAGGTAAGTTCGGATAAGTTCAGATAAGTTAAGATAAGTTCTGATTAGTGAAAATCAGATTAGTTAACATTTCCTTTTAATTGGTTCGGGTAGAATAGGATCGAATTGAACCAGTAAACAAGTGTAAGTGTAGTTCAAAATCTTTCGTGAAACAATCGGTTATGATTACAGTACAAAGACTTTACATTGACAAAAATAATGAATTAGGACGATCCGAATAGTAAATATGTAATAGGTTGACCAAACATTGGAATCATTAGTGTTTGAGGTTCCAAAAACATCGGGTGGGATCGGTTTACGGGTTTAACATAAAAAATGATCATCTATTAGCATGTTATGATCATCGTTTTCCCATATTCATTTGCTTAGGTACATCATTCTACCATATGATCAAATTATAAGCTTTGGAGGTGAGTACATAGCTTATCCACATCAGTGTTAAAAATGACAGTAAAAGAATCCTCAATGACATTTTCAGGGAATCTTTTGAAACTAAAAACACCTATCGTAGCTGTTTGATTTGAGTTGTCACTAGAAATTTATTTGTTGTTGTGTGGTTAAATTTTGTCTATAAAATGGGGAATGTAAATCAATAAAGTGCAATCAATTAGAAGTCATTATCTAGTTCATTATCTAGTTTGCCTAAAGACTTCCAAAATGGATGATGTAAGTAAATTTTCTAATTGTTTATATTTAATTTTTTGGTGCTACATTTATTTGCTAATGATTATGAAATGAATCATGTAACATCATTGTGCTTTTTTTCACTTTTTGATGATTAAGGTGTATGAAAGCTTGCCAAATTTCAGCGTTTTATGTGATGAAGACAATGACCGAGTGGTAATTACTATCTTATTGACAAATATGTTTACTCATTTTTGTTAAAAATTGTTTACGTAAAATATAACAGGCATCGTACAATATTCAATCTACTTAATTTTAGTAATATGTATTATCATGTATTAATTTGTAATTTTTTGTATTATTACTTATCATGCAGATGATTCCGTCTATATTTAGAGGCGTAATGTCTGACATGAGTGGCAGTGCTCATGTGTATAGGGGCCTAGACACTTCACAACATTGGGGTGTGTTTGTAACTGAGGTGGAAGAAAATGTCAATATGGTAACCTACATTGAAAATGGATGGAAGGTATTTGTAACGGACAACGATATCCAATTTGATGATGAATTAGTAATTTACTATGGTTTTTCTGGTAAGTTTAATTGTCGTGTTATAAGGGGTGGGGTTGATATCACAGTCGTTGAGGAGAACATGAACAATGAGAATGACCACGGAGATACCATTGTTGTTGATGATAATAATTTAATTGAATTGGAGACTCGCAAACAACGAACCAAGCAAAGACTTGGTAGGATGATCTTTCAATCTAGGAAGGTTGCCTTTGGTGTTACATTAACATCGACCTACATTGAGCATGGAAATATGGTAAATACTTTCAACTATTAACTTGTTACATTTAACTAATATTTTAAAATTTTATCATTAGTCACATGTTACCTTCATTGTTTTTGTAGAATGTGCCGGTAAAATTTGCTCGAGAAAATTTTGTAGGCCTTGCCGAAACCAACCGCGTTACTTTGACTTATAAAATTAAGCGTTGGGACGCCGACCTACATATTGTGAAAGGAGATACAAGAGGAGAATTGAAGATCGTGCTAGCCACTCTTAAAAGGATTCGCCCTATGATGAGGCAAATGAAGTTGAAACCATGTCATGGAATTTTTTTTGCTTATGATCTTAACACCCCTGACTTGTTCGAAGTTCGATTTGTTAAGGATGGTTGATGTTGCTATCATAACGTCAAATTATTATGTCATTTATTATATTGATTATGTCAGTTATTGAAGTCTTAATTTCGTTATCGTTTATGTATTGCAGCATCCTAATTTTAGATTGTAATGTTTGGGTCTATTAGTTATTTGTTGGTGTCATTTTGGAATGTATTTTATGTCATTATTGTACTCCTTTGTGGTTTTGTACTCTCTGGCATTAATCCTGTGGTATTACTAGTAACTTTGATGATTTTAATGTCTTAAATATTGTTCTAATAGGGGGTTAACAATTATTTAAGTAGATGTTGCATAATTTCAGTACTTGTTCACCATTTAAGTATTATACAAGTAATAATCATTTGCGTAATCAATTTTTAGAATCTACTTAGGATTGATTGATTATCAAATATCAAAAACTATTGTTAATTTATTTTTATTTGATAAAATTCAATACAATAATTTCCGCGCCTAATATAAAATAATCCTTCTTTCCGTTTAGTGAATTTTAGGTTGTGCGTCAATTACTACAAAATAACTGTCACCCTTTAAACTTAGTATGTCATTAGAAATTTCAACTACTAGCCAAATCTGAGTTCCATACTGTAGACACCCATTTGTGTCTCCCCAAAACCAAACCCGGTGATGAGTACCTTTCGCGTCGAATCATAATCGAATGAAGCGAAAGTGTGGAAAGTTTAGTGTTGCGGATAGTTTTTAATTTCTTTTCTCTTCTCTTTGTTTTTGAAAACTTATTTTAAAAAAACAGTCAATCCAGTTTGGTTGGTCCATGATATGGGTCCAATAGTAGTGTAGTTGGATGGGGCTTGACAAGAGATTTCCAACGATATATTATAAGCCCAATTCCGATGAATATTGAGGAATTAATGGCCAATTTACTAAACTGGGCCCGGTTAGAGCTTTATATGCGGCCCAATGATCTAGAGGAGGGCCTAATATGATTTATCATTCCTAATGCAATTAGGAATGGTTTTAGTCTTCTAGATTCTTCTAGAAGATTCTTTTCATTCCTAATTCAATTAGCATTGATAAATTGACTTTTGTTGACTTTTCAGAGTTTTAATTAAAATCAAAGAGCATTTTTGAGAAAAATACGATTTTATCCTCCTGTACGGCAACTTTTATCTGATTTTAGGAAAACGCGTAATTTTCCAGATCAGCGCCAAACGCCAGCTGTAGCGCCTGACGCTACGCTTGGCGCCAGCCTTGGCGCCTGGCGCTAGTGTTGGCGTCTGGCGCCAACAGCTAGCGTTGGCGTTGGTTCTGTTTTTTGTGCGCCAATGCTCTGTTTTGATATTTTATCTTTTTGGCTGATTTTCCCTATAAATAACGTCCTAAAAACTCCGTTTTCATTCACCTACAACCAGCTTTCATTCATCGATTTTCTCATTCTCTTTAATCATTCACCATCTTTCTCTCTTTTTCTAAACTTGCTTTTTACATACAAAATTCCGCATTCACAAGATCTAGAAACACCTAGCCAAGTTCGAAGTTGCCTTCGCCCTAGACGTGAAAGGTTTAATTTCCGAGGGTTTGGTCCCAAATCTCTCTTTCAATTATTTAATTTAATTGTTTTGTTTATTATTTTCCTTGAAGTTACTAACGCGTGTATTTTGTTATTAGAAAGAGGTACGAGGCATCAAATTAAGTACTTTAATGGTTTTTTTGATGTTATGATGTAGAAATCATGTTTATGTTGTTATTTTGATTCCTAGTATCATGTCTAGGGTAATTTTAATATCAAGTATGATTAAAAGTATGATGTCTTCTATGTTCTTCCTAATATTTATGATTGTTAGTATCATGCCTAGGATCTTGCTATTATTATGCTTTAGCGTTGATATGATTATTTTAATCATGATTATTATTATTATTAATTATAATTGTTATTATGATGATTATTTTTTTTTTATTATTATTATTATGATAATTTATTATGTTGCTTGATATTTATTGCTTGATCACACCTTTTATGCATGTTTAAAGGGAATTTGTACTTGTAATCACGCTTAATAAGATATTAATAATCTTGTTTAGGGTTAATTATGATTATAATTCAAGTGATCGCCAATAATAGTTTTATTTGTGCATTAATATTCAACCAACATAGATAAACAGGTTTAGGGTTAATCCTAATGATTGCATGTTAGTCAGAAAGCGCACATGAATACGATCTGAACAAAGTAGAGGCCTATTATTAGGGCAGGTTCAATCTCTTTTAGGTTGGATTTTGTACCTTCATCCCCGAACCCTTATGTGGTTCAAGACCTTATGGAGTTGACAATCTCTTGGATCGTTAAGAGGTGAAACCTTCACCCTGTGAAAGGTTTACAAGTTCCTAAAACTTGTTGGCGACTCTTTTGCTCTATCTTCTTCCCTTTTGGACGCCACCGTACTTAAGTGTATGATCACAGTGGGGTTCAAGCAAGGGGATTAACGCTTGAAATTTATTCCCTATAGTTTTTTGGCGACTCCACTGGGGAGGATTTCTATTTTAATTCATGAATTTGTTTCGGCAATGATTTAGAATTAGTGGATGAGACTCAAAACGTTCTAAGTGTTTCATGTGCGTAATTTTGATTAACATTATTGTCATATGCATAAAAAAGATCTCATTGGAAAGACCATCCGTAATGAGTTAAAAACATAGGATTTTACATGTAGGAAATTTGAGAAATATCTTTCACAACTAGGACCGAAATAACACTGCGCAAAACTGAAAAATTTTATCGAGCACAGAAATCTGCTGAGGCATGTGGGAAGTAGCGCCAGGGGCCAGAGCATTGGCGCCATGATTTTAGCTGTAGCGCCAGACGCCATAATTGGCGCCAGGCGCTACAGCTAAAATCTGGCGCCAATCTCTGTTTACTGGCGCCAACTTCCTCCATACCGAGCCAGAAATATGCGTTCTAATTTCGACCGGTTTTTCGTATTGTTTGCTCGATCCTACTTCCTGATTGAATTTTTTTTCTCACTTTTCTAAAACCCATATGTGTTCTACATATGGACATAACCCTCTGTGAATTCATGCTCCATCTACCCGATTGAACGCTCTGTGCAACAAAGGGTACATCCGAGAATGTTGAATTCACCAAACCATGGAAGCGAGTTTTTTCTAAAGCTCGCGGTGTCCCATCCACTCGCGCCAACCCTTCACGGTTAGACTTCTGCACGGTGCATCCAGACAATTAACCATGGATCCTTTTTTACTAAACCATATCCCAAACTTTAGAGAACTAGAGTCATGGTTAGGTTGCAAAGTCATTGCATCATATTGTGCCTACTTGACTAATTGTGCATTATTTGTTGTGCATATGATCTATGATTTCTTAACCGTTTGTTTGACTTGTGTTGAGATTAAATAAATTAATGACTTAAAGAACTTTGCCTAATTAATTATTTAGTTAATTAATTTGAGTCAATAAAGTCTAATATTTTAATCAGAATTGACCTAGTACGACTTTAGGCATACCCTAGTTGATTAATAACACCGAAAACAGTCTCAGATTGAAGCTCCACCATTGGCGCAAAAATCTGAGCTGTAGCGCCACCCTGTGGAGTGTGGCGCCTGACGACAGCTCTGTTGTTTGGCGCTAAGCTACACAGTGCGACGCCAGTCCTGTCGTTTTGCCGACAGTTCGGATTATTGGCCGAGTCATCACCTAGTGTCTAATTAACCAGTTTGCTAATTAATTCGGTTAATTTTCGCTGTCAATAGTACTTGTTTGAGTCGTTAATCGATTTTAAGGCACTAAGTCCCATGGTCTTACACAAGGGTCCAAACATGTCTCTGAACGCACACATCAATACACACACTTTGACCATGTCTAAGTGAGTCTTGCATGCGCGTTTTTTCCGTCATTTTTTAGGGGGGTAAGTCGGATATTAATCCTCAAATGTAAAAACTATACTTAGTTCTCTAAAAATATGTAAAAATATGTACATTATTTTTGCCACAAATATGCACCCATTTTTTTATTTTTTCTCTTTAAAAAACCGTAAAGTCAAGTTGATTTGAGTCAAGTAATTAAAACGCAAAATGGTTTAAATTACAGCGCGTGGTCAAGAAAGGAAGGACGGTTAATCAAGGACAATCTTTTCGTACAAGTCCAACTTTTCGACAAACTCATAGCTCGTAAGATGAAAGCTAAGACCATAATGGCAACACAAGAAGAAGTCAATGAGCTTAGGAACAAATTGGTTACCGTGACTGAGACACTGAAGCTCCTCACACTCAAGATCGATGATCCCGTGAAGCAACAGCAGATGGACCTCATGCAAGAGAGTCTAAGCAAGCTATCTAGCGACTACAAGTTTCAAGGGCTTACATCACAAGGGGTCTTGGTGGACAAAAGATCTTCTTCCGCAGAAGTTCAATGCCAACGACATCCCGACATTCAAAGCAACTGATAACCCTTATTTCTATTTAAGAGCCGTCGAAACAATAATGAGTATTAAGGGTATCGACAAGAAGAATTTCCCCTCTCTGTTCTCACTATCTCTCGAGACCGTTTGCCAATAATGGTTCTTTTCTCTCGAGAAAGAAAAGACTTCTACCAGGGAGTCCATAGCAAACGCTTTCGTTGATAGGTACAAGTGCAACATTCAAGTTGAGACCGACCATAGGGAACTTGAGGTCCTCAAGCAGAAAGAGAATGAAGGCTTCACCTCTTTCTTTAACAAATGGAGGGAAACCTCAGCTAAGATGATTGAGGTGCCAAGTGAAAAATAGTATGTAAGGTTGTTCATCAAAAACCTTCAAGAAAAATATTCCAAGCACCTCAAGTATCAAAATAATCTCCATACCTTCAAGGCCGTCTACGACATTGGGATCAATATTGAAGATGACTTGGCTAAGTTAAAAGCTTCCTCCAACAGTGGCTGGAAAGGAAAGAAGAACGACAATCCTTCTTCTTCCAAAACCACCCACTCAAACAACTTTAGCACTTTTAATTTAGGTGAAGTCCTTGCTATGAACAATCAAGGACAAAAGAAACCATTTAGGAGAAACTTTACTCCTATTGGCATGAGTTATGACACCGCATTTGATCGATTAAATACAAAAGGTCTTATAACTCCTATTGGACCATTTAGGGACCCACCAGTCGAGAAGAGGTCGGCTAATTGGAACCCCAATGCACACTGCAAGTATCACCAAGGTAGGGGCCACCTCATTGAAAACTGTTGGAAGCTATCCAAGACTTAATCGACAACAACAAGCTGCCATTGCCCCCTGCCAGTAAGAAGCCAAGCATTGATAATGCACCTCTCGCTCATGCCCTGGCTATCTCTGATGAGGAAAACGAGGTTGACCCCTCGTCTCTCATTAGACCTGTCAAAGAAATCTATGCCACAAAAAAAGAGGAGGAAACCTTTTTTTATGTCAGGGATAACCTTCCAGAACCGGCAAGTAAGGAAGATATACAATTGCTCACACTGTCTATGATGGAGGTATCGCATTTACTACGTGAAGCTCTCAAAGCTATAAGGGAAACCCAAAATAAATATGACGAGGTTCCACTTCCGAAAGATGAACCTAAGAGAGAATTCACACCCGTGAGAACGACTTATAAGGCAAAGCGTTTTCCTTTACAAGTCACTGAAAAACCCAAGAAGAGTAATAGAATCTACACTCTAATTGGGATCCCATATGCACAAATGTTCGAAATGCTCTTCGAGAGTGGCGAGATCAAACCGCTCGAACCGAGACCATTCGAATCATTGAAAAGGACGGATAGATATTACTGTCAGTATCATCAATCAGGGGGTCACACTATCGAAAATTGTTTTAAATTTAAGGATTTGGTTCAGAAAATGATTGATGAAAAGAAATTAGTCCAAGTTCTACAAGAAGATGATGCAACCATTAATGGAGTTTGGGACAGTGATGAAGAAGATGTCTACTTAAAAGACATAATAGGATCTCCACCTTCTGTGTCATACACCACGGATGACTTTTGGGCTGAAGAAGACCCATCGATAGACGTCCTCACAAGATCTGGGAGAATGCAACCTCCCGTTTCAACACAACCTATTCCAACCACACAACAAGTTCCTATACCTATCATGGAAGACAATGATATTGTTAAACAGTTTAAGAAGACAAAAGTTGAGATGAACGTATGGAAACTTTTGGCAACATCTCAAGAACATAGGTTGGCTGTAATGAATGCCTTGGCCAAAATAGGGATAGATTCTGACACTACTCCTGAGGGATTAGCAAACTTCCTAGTCCAATTAATTTGATCACCTTTTCTGACAAGGATTTACTTCCAGAAGGTGACAAACACTACAAGGCATTAAACCTCACAGTAGTTTGCAAGAGAATGAATGTCCCTATGACTCTTGTAGACAACGGATCGGCCATCAACGTCTATCCACTTAGAACTGCGAGGATGCTAGGCATAAGGGATGAAGATTTAACTCCGTCTACACAAGGAATAAAAGCCTATGACAACACTCGTCATCAAGCTCTTGGTAAAATTACCCTGAATGTAACGGCGGGAGCAATAGAACATGCTACTACTTTCCAAGTAGTAGACATTAAAGCTTCGTTCAATTTGCTGTTGGGACGCCCTTGGCTTCATGACCTAAAGGACGTCCCCTCATCTCTCCACCAACAAGTAAAAGCTATAGTTGGGGAAATTCCTATCACTATCGATGCTTCGCCTATGAGGATCAAGTCTATAGAAAATCCAATCATTAATGTGGAGCACGACGAGGATGATGAAGACTTATGGGGCTTTAACGAAGAAGTCTCCTTAATCCAAGAGGATGAAAGGACCCCTCTTTGCCATGAACCCCATTCCAACATGATTGTAAATGCTATGCTGAAGAAACAAGGACATTTTCCTAGGATGACCCTAGGAAAGAAGAAAGGGATGGAAAAATCGCTGGAGTCACCTGACCTCACTAATTTAGACACTTTCGGACTTGGTTTCGAACCGACTCGGAAAGATCTCAAGCGAGCCCAGGAAAAATCAAAGGCACGTAGAGACGCTCGCACTCAAAAGAAAGCAATCCCAATGGATCAGTACCCTCTTACACTTAACGATCAATTTATAAAAGAAGGAAAGGACTATCCATGCCATGAATTTCCCGAGCCATTTGTTGTAAACGGCATAAGACAATCGGGATTTGAGATTTTCTTGGATTGCTACTTCACTGATGAAATCCCAACTCCTGTTCACAAGGAGAAAGCACCCCCATGCTTTGACTTTAACGTCATGGGATTACTGTTTGGGCGAGAAAAGAATGAGCCAACTTATAAAGAGGATAACTCCTCGCTCATTCAAACAGTCCTACAAAGCGAAAGCTTCGATCCCTCGAAGCTAATCACTCCAGCTGAAGGATCACTACAAGGGTGGCGCAAGACTATCAAGGTGACTACTCCAAGTGGAAGGAAGATATCCATCACAACAGGGCAAGGACCAATGTTTGAAGAGTCGTCTGAGACAGAGTCTCTCCCCCTAGAGTCTTCTAAGTCTTTAGTAGTAGCACCTTCCCCTCCTATTTCTTCTCCTAGAATAGTTAGTGATCAAGTCCCTGAGGACATATCGTTCTTTGATGTAATGATCTCAGAGTATAATAATATTTCTCCTTCTCCTTATTTCTTGTGTTCTTTTCTAACCCAAGATCACGAGCATTCCTTATCTAACAATGAAAAGACAAAGAAATTATTAAAGCAATGGAAACACTCGAAAAGAAAACACCAGTAATTGAAGAAACTGAAACGGTTGATATCTCAAGTGATTCAAAACATAAAAGAGAAGTTAAAATCGGATGAACACTGAATAAACAAGAAAGAACTGATTTAATTAACTTACTTAAAGAATTTATCGATGTATTTTCTTGGTCACACGAGGATATGCCAGGCATTAATAGAGAAATAGCTCAACACACTATACCACTAATTCCAGGAATGAAACCCGTAAAACAAAAGTTACGTCGAATGAAACCCGATGTAGCTCTTAAAATAAAAGAAGAAGTTCAAAATCAAATAACGGCAGGTTTCATCAAGGTATCCAAATACCCCGAACGGGTCGCCAACGTCGTCCTAGTTCCGAAGAAAGACGGAAGGGTAAGAATGTGTGTCGACTATCGAGATCTAAATAAGGCAAGTCCAAAGGACGACTTCCCTTTACCACACATCGATATTCTGGTAGATAACACGGCAAATCACGCGTTTCTCTCATTCATGGATGGGTACGCAGGTTACAACCAGATTCTCATGGCAGAAGAAGACATGGAGAAAACAACTTTTATAACACCATGGGGCACTTACTGCTACACGGTAATGCCATTCGGGTTGAAAAACGCGGGTGCTACTTACCAACATGCAGCAACTGCCTTACTCCATGACATGATGCATAAAGAAGTCGAAGTATATGTCGACGACATGATTGTAAAATCAAAGGACCGTCCAGGCCATCAAGTAGCCTTAAGAAAATTTTTCGAAAGGCTAAGAAAATATAATATGAGGTTGAATCCATCTAAGTGAGCCTTTGGAGTCACCTCAGGCAAGCTTTTGGGTTATGTCATAAGTTCTAGAGGAATAGAGATAGACCCAACCAAGATCAAAGCAATCATGTCAATGCCACCGCCCAAAACCGAGAAACAGATTCGAGGATTTATGGCCGGTTGCAATACATAAGTAGGTTCATATCAAAATTGACGACTATATGTGAACCAATCTTTAAAAAGCTCAAGAAGAATGTACCAGTAATATGGGATGACAAGTGTCAAAAAGCCTTTGAAAAGGTCAAAGCCTATCTCGCAAATCCTCCCGTATTAGCACCAGCACTTCCCGGAATACCTCTTAGGTTATATTTGACGGTTACCAAAGAGACAATGGGAGCTATGCTAGCACAAGAAGTAGAAGGCAAAGAGAATGCAATCTACTATCTAAGAAAGAAGATGCTCGAATACGAAACACGCTATACACCACTCAAGAAGTTGTGCCTTGCCTTGGTGTGGGCCACAACCAAGTTAAGACATTATATGCTAGTGCATACCGTCTTCGTAGTCTCCCGATTAGATCCACTCAAGTATCTATTTGAGAAATCTACACTCAATGGACGCATATCGAGATGGAGAGTCAATCTAGCCCAGTTTGATGTAAGGTTTATGCCACAAAAAACTATCAAAGGATCCGTGGTGTCAGACTTTCTAGCAGATTTTCCAATAGAAGACTCGACGCCAATACAAGACAACGAATTTCCAGACGAAGACCTAATGGTTACTGAAGATGATACTTGGACCTTATACTTCGACGGAGCCTCAAACCAAAAGGGATGTGGCGTTGGAGTATTACTAGTATCACTTAAAGAAGAGCATGTTCCAATCTCCATAAAGCTTGATTTCGACGTTACCAACAATGCTGCTGAATATGAAGCATGTGTGGTAGGCTTTGAAACAGCTTTAGCATTGGGAGTAAAAAAGTTAAGGATATTCGGAGACTCTTCTTTGATTATCAATCAAATATCTAAAAGGTGGAAAGTAAGGAGCGAAAGCCTAGCCCCTTACCAAACCTATCTGGAAACACTTACCGATCAGTTAGAGAAGGTAGAATACACATATCTACCTAGGGAAGAAAATCAATTTGCTGACGCCTTGGCAAGACTAGCCTCAATGGTTAGGATTCCCACGGAAATCGAGCAAATGCCTCTAACTATAGAAAAAAGGCACAAACCAGCATACATCCAGGCTATAGAAGACGACGAAGTAGTCCAAGACGAAGAAGAAGAAGAAGAAGAAGAAGAAGAAGAAGAAGAAGAACCGTGGTACACGGACATACTCAATTATGTCACCAAAGGAGAATACCCTCCCCATGCAGACAAAAGAGCAAAACGAGCATTAAGGCTTTTGGCTTCCCAATATGTACTCATAGACAACGAGCTACATAAAAGGGTACCTAAGGGTCGAGCTCTCTTATGTGTAGGAAAGAAGGATGCACAAAGAGCAATGAGGATAGTCCACGAAGGAATATGTGGCACTCATATAAACGGTAAAATGTTAGTCCAAAAAATAATGCGAGAAGGATATTATTGGACTACAATGAATAGGGATTGTCATCAATATGTAAAAAGATGCCCTAAGTGCCAAATTTATGCAAATTTACAACATGTCCCTCCATCCTCGCTCTACACCTACACATCGCCATGGCCATTCTCTACATGGGGAATCGACATCATCGGCAAAATCACTCCCCCAGGAACAGGAGGCCACGAATATATCTTAGTAGCGATTGATTACTTCACAAAGTGGGTCGAAGCGCAATCATACGCTAAACTCACTGCAAAACATGTAGCACTCTTTATCGAGAGAAATATTATTTGTCGATACGGAGTCCCACATGAAATGATAAGTGACAATGGAACTCACTTTCAAGCCAAATGTGAAGAATTGCTACAAAAATACGGCATTCAACATCATCATTCTTCCCCTTACAAACCTTAAGCAAATGGAGCAGTCGAGGCATCTAATAAAAACCTAAAGACTATCATCGAGAAAATGACGGAAAATTATAAGGATTGGCCTGACAAACTTCACTTCGCATTGTGGGGTTACCGCACGTCAATTCGCACATCAACAGGAAATACGCCATTTTCCTTGGTATATGGAATGGATGCCGTACAACCTGTCGAACTAGAAATACCATCTCTACGCATCTCGTTAGAGAGCAAACTCGATGAAGTTGAATGGACTAGGGCAAGATATAAAGAATTAATTCTACTCGATGAGAAACGACTAGAAGCTCTGCATCACACTCAGTGTTATCAAACTCGCATGGCTAGGCATTTTAATAAGAAGGTCAAGACAAGATTCATCAAAGTAGGAGACTTGGTGTGAAAAGCATTAAGGAAAAATGTTTTAGATCCAAGGGGAAAATTTAGACCTAATTGGTCTGGACCCTACATTGTCAAAACAATCCTGTCATGAGGTGCAGCAAAACTAACTGATATGGATGGCAATGAGCTCTCGAACATGACAAATCTTGACCAACTTAAGAAGTACTACCCATAATTACTTTAGTAGGATACTCAAGAGAGCTACGTTTGGCCTGATTCCTTAAGAAAGGATACGTAGGCAACCCTTTACGGGTGCGACCACTTTATTTTTCGAAAATCTTGCATCCCAGAATTAATTAAAAATTCGACAGAAGATCGGCGAAATATCAGCGTCGTGGAGAAAACTCTAGCGCCAGACAGCGACCATCAGCGCCAGCCGACGGCACTGGCGCCTGGCACCAGACTGATGTGGCAGGCGCCAGTCGTAAATAAGCGGCGCCAATTCACAGCCAAATTCTGGGCATATTCAGTGTTTTTTTTGGAAAATTTTTGACTTCCGTACTCGAAGAATTTCTGGAAAATTAATTTTTTCGGTTTTCATTGCTTTAATAAAATAAATTTAAAGTAAATATTTAATTAAAAGCTGAAATTTCATTAATAAAATAAAATTACATTATTGATGGAATTTTAATAAAGCTGAAATAAATTAACTTTAAATAAAAATATAAACTAAGTCTAATAATTTGAAATTAAGCAATGCTCCTAATCTTTCTTTTCTTTCCTAGCCCTTTTCCAATTTTTGTCTGCTTCCTCCTCCTCATCTATAACCTTAGCTAGTAGGCATCCCTTAGAGGACCTACATTCAATCTTAGAGTAGATAGTTTCCCCTTCGGCTAGGACTCCATGCTTCTTTTCTACCCAAACTTTTTTATCTGTGGTTTCAGCTTTCCTTTTTCCCTAATCTTTTGTAGTACTTTTCTTCCTAGGCATTGCAGGTGTTTTGAATTCAACTCTTTCACCTAAGCGTTCCTTGGCAGGGATCACCCTGTCACCTAGACGACTCTTCACGTCAGTTTTACCCTGATTTTTCTTCAAGTCCTTTGAAGGTTTCTTCAGCAACCACTTCTTCACATCATTGGGCAAAGAAGGAGGAACCTTTTGGGTAATCACTTCCCATAAAGGTTTAGCACTCCAATAAGCATCAAATCTGTCTACTTCCTGAGAGACGGGTACTCGTAGGGAGGACGAAGATCTCCGAAAGGAATATTCTGAAGCAAGCCGTATTGTCTTTTTACCCTGCAGGGATAATAATAAGTCATACGGGACACACTTGGAAGACGGCAGAAAGGTTGCTTGTTGACACCAACCATCCTTTCTATTTTCCACCATGGGACAACCCACTTGATAGCAAAATTGCGGGATTCGAAGACCCTTCTCCACTCATGGCGCCTAATTTTAGAGAAGCGTTTCTTCCTCCTCACGAAGCAATTGGGGGTGTACTTCTCAATGCTGTCCGGAGGGCTAATTAATTCTAGCCTTTCCATTAGCCACATCTATAAAAAAATTGCAATGCAAATAAATTATTATTAGAATACAAAAATATATTTTTTGATTTCTGTAATTAAAAATGTTATTTTTCTACCTGTAATAAAATTGGAGAGCCGCGAAAAGGTGCCTTTGGGTTCCTTTTCAATTCATCAAGACTAATCATAGTCTCTCCAACTATCAATGGCATTGGATTTCTCCCTGATTCAATTTGTTCTAGTACGGTGGTTATAATTGATTGACCTTCATTATTTTTACCACTACTAAGAAAAAATTGATTAAGCATGCAAAATAAGAAAGCCCTTCTTCTATAAATATGAAAAGATTCAGAAAGAGGTTTATCAAAATAATGGTGTGCAAATTCTTTCAAATTAACTATGTTGCCATCTACTATTTTTGATAAATCCCTTTCTTTTAAATTGAAGAAGCGCTCAAAATTCTTGTAATAATATGCATCTACTCTAGGGATTACTATGACGTCTATTGAAGGGAAACCTAAAATAGCACCAAATTCTTCTGGCAAAGGGCTAATCTCATCATACCCTATTCTAAAGCAATGAGTATCAACATTCCAATATTCTAGAGCGGTATGAATGAAATCTAAGTCAAGATCCACCCCTTTGATGCCATAAATTCCCCCCAAGTGAAACAAATCTAATTATTTTCTTTCTCTAGCATTAAGAGATCGACACCATTCATGAGTGTATTGCGTGAAAGTTTTGGTGACTAGAGACATGATATTATTTTTCTAAGGCCAAAAATTATTCTACTTACTAAAATTATGAAAAGAATCGGCTGGGAAGGGGGCTATTTATGGACGATTTAGGAGCAGTTTTAATCGGGGTAAAATACGGAGTCAGCGCTATTTGGCGCTAGACGCCGCGATTGGCGCCACACGCCAAGTGTAGCGCCTGACGCTACACCCAATTGCGTGGCGCCAGCTGGCGCCAATCTGCCACGTCATCCGCGCTTTCCAAAACCGCGTTTTTACCTTAATTCGAGTCTGCTAATGACTTTACGGCTTCTTTATCTTTTTTCTTAAACATCTTTTTATTCTTTTTTTAATTAATATAACTATTATATTAATTATATTATTCTTTTTTTGATTTTATTTAGGTTAATTTCCAAGTTTTTATAAACCCAACATTTTATTTTCCTTTTCCTTTTTTCATTTTTCTTTTGGGGGAGAGAGTCGGATACCCTCCATCAATAATAAAAATGACGGAATTTTTTCACACACAAACACGCACGTAAAAATAATAATAGCAAACATAAATAAACTCATAATAGTATGTATATACTTATCGTCCTGATAAAGCAAAACCAAGTCTATGAAGCATTACTTGGGGGCTACTTAACGAAAGATAAAGCAAAATCGTACCGCCACATCCTCAGCCGGTACAGGAACTGGAGCTAACAACGGCAGTAGCTCCTCTGCATAGCATTGCCCAGGGATCGTGCAAGATCACCAAGGGAGACCAGCTCCCTCTAACATGCTCAACAACCTCGCGGCGCCAGGACACTCAGCCACTCGGTGAGGTTGTTCTACCTTTTTGCAACATATTTTGGGTTCTTTGGTACGCCAGTTAGCCCCTCTAAGCAATTTGACACGATTTTTAGTAATCGGCTTGATTGCACCAAGTGATCGACCTGATGAAAGATCGTCTCACTTAGCTTAAAGCGCTTAAGCATTGGCTCATTGACAAAAGGCACCGTCATAGTGGTTCATTCGCAAAAGGCACCGGCATACTGGTTCATTCGAAAAGGGCACCGACGTACAGGTTCAAAGCAACGGAAGCACCGACGTACAGGCATAGCAGGAGAAAAGTTCAAGCGAGCTTTTAAAGATCGACAAGCGGAGATCTTCGGTAATTTCCTCTGGAAAATTATCGCATCAAATGAGGATGGCTTCAAGCGAGGATATCTTCGACGGCATTCCCTAGCTTGTGGAGAGTAGTCACAAAAAACTGAAGGTAATTTCAAGCGAAGTTGTCTTCGACCGTGTTCCCTTAGACGTGGAATATTATCAATGCGGATGAAGATTGTTTCAAGAGAAATAATCTTCGATAGTATTCCCTTGGACGTGGAATATTATCAATGCGGATGAAGATTGTTTCAAGAGAAATAATCTTCGATAGTATTCCCTTGGACGTGGAATATTATCAATGCGGATGAAGATTGTTTCAAGCGAAATAATCTTCGATAGTATTCCCTTGGACGTGGAATATAATGAGGATTGTTTCAAGAGAAGCAATCTTCGATGGTATTCCCTTGGACGTGGAATATTATCAAAGCGGAGGAGGATCGTTTCAGGCGAAGCAATCTTCTATATTGGAAGCAGTTACAGGCGTAGCGGTTTTCAAGCGGGATAGCATTCTCTAGCTTGCAGGAGGTCATCAAAACAAGGATACAGCAGCAAATCGGTCACTTTCACAGACGTGTGCTCGACTGTGCAAGATACGCGTTTCTTAACTCTTTTATCTGTTTAACTAACGCTAGTTTTCAGGTATCGGCGTTACAAGAATGATTTAGGATCGCCGAACGTTCTGAATCATTCTCCGTCCCTATCGCTACTTTGACTTTTGTTTTCGAAACTTGCGTTTCTCCAAACTCAGTCAAAGTGGGGGCTTCTGTAGACACCCATTTGTGTCTCCCCAAAACTAAACCCGGTGATGAGTACCTTTCGCGTCGAATCATAATCGAATGAAGTGAAAGTGTGGAAAGTTTAGTGTTGCGGATAGTTTTAATTTCTTTTCTCTTCTCTTTGTTTTTGAAAACTTATTTTAAGAAAACAGCCAATCCAGTTTGGTTGATCCATGATATGGGTCCACTAGTAGTGTAGTTGGATGGGGCTTGACAAGAGCTTTCCAACGATATATTATAAGCCCAATTCCGATGAATATTGAGGAAGTTATGGCCAATTTACTAAACTGGGCTCGGTTTGAGCTTTATATGCGGCCCAATGATCTAGAGGAGGGCCTAATATGATTTATCATTCCTAATGCAATTAGGAATGGTTTTAGTCTTCTAGATTCTTCTAGAAGGTTCTTTTCATTCCTAATTCAATTAGCATTGATTAATTGACTTTTGTTGACTTTTCAGAGTTTTAATTAAAATCAAAGAGCATTTTTGAGAAAAATACGATTTTATCCTCATGTACGACAATTTTTATCTGATTTTAGGAAAACGCGTAATTTTCCAGATCAGCGCCAAACGCCAGCTGTAGCGCCTGGCGCTATGCTTGGCGCCTGGCCCTAGTGTTGGCGTCTGGCGCCAACAGCCAGCGTTGGCGCTGGTTCTGTTTTTTGTGCGCCAATGCTCTGTTTTGATATTTTATCTTTTTGGCTGATTTTCCCTATAAATAACGTCGTAAAAACTCCGTTTTCATTCACCTACAACCAGTTTTCATTCATCGATTTTCTCATTCTCTTTAATCATTCACCATCTTTCTCTCTTTTTCTAAACTTGCTTTTTACATACAAAATCCCGCATTCACAAGATCTAGAAACACCTAGCCAAGTTCGAAGTTACCTTCGCCTTAGGCGTGAAAGGTTTAATTTCTGAGGGTTTGGTCCCAAATCTCTCTTTCAATCATTTAATTTAATTGTTTTGTTTATTATTTTCCTTGAAATTACTAACGCGTGTATTTTGTTATTAGAAAGAGGTACGAGGCATCAAATTAAGTACTTTAATGGTTTTTATTGATGTTATGATGTAGAAATCATGTTTATGTTGTTATTTTGATTCCTAGTATCATGTCTAGGGTAATTTTAATATCAAGTATAATTAAAAGTATGATGCCTTCTATGTTCTTCCTAATATTTATGATTGTTAGTATCATACCTAGGATCTTGCTATTATTGTGCTTTAGCGTTGATATGATTATTTTAATCATGATTATTATTATTATTAATTATAATTGTTATTATGGTGATTATTTTTAATTATAATTATTATTATGATAATTTATTATGTTGCTTGATATTTATTGCTTGATCACATCTTTTATGCATGTTTAAAGGGAATTTGTACTTGTAATCACGCTTGATAATATATTAATAATCTTGTTTAGGGTTAATTATGATTATAATAAGTGATCGCCAATAATAGTTTTATTTGTGCATTAATATTCAACCAACATAGATAAACAGGTTTAGGGTTAATCCTAATGATTGCATGTTAGTAAAAAAGCGCACATGAATACGATCTGAACAAAGTAGAGGCCTATTATTAGGGCAGGTTCAATCTCTTTTAGGTTGGATTTTTTACCTTCATCCCCGAACCCTTATGTGGTTCAAGACCTTATGGAGTTGATGATCTCTTGGATTGTTAAGAGGTGAAACCTTCACCATGTGAACGGTTTACAAGTTCCTAAAACTTGTTGGCGACTCTTTTGCTCTATCTTCTTCCCTTTTGGACGCCACCGTACTTAAGTGTATGATCACAGTGGGGTTCAAGCAAGGGGATTAACGCTTGAAATTTATTCCCTACACATACATTTCAAATAATTGAACCAAAATATTCCCGCCTTGACCAAAATATTTCGGGAAATTTTAAAGATTAAATATTAGAAATTTCCCACTAGTTTTACGACTATAAAACTAACTCCCCCCTCCTTAAATGAAGAATAACAACTAAATATTACTTCCTAGTTCCCACAACTATGGGCAACCCACCCCATGAATGCACCTACCATTTTTACTCATCGCCATCCAAAAGGCCGAAACCCGAAAATGAAGTGTTTGTAATTTGTGGGAGCATAAAAGATCTAGCACTGGTGCATCTTCAAGCTGAATTGGGAATTCGCACGCTAAGGGCCAGGAGCAGAATGAATATGTTCAGCTCTCAACTTGCAACGATCGGAAGGATTGGTAACAACGCCGCAGAAATCCGATTCCATCCAGAGTACCCATTTCTTAGACCCTTCAAGATAAGAAATCCCCTCAAATTTAGGAAGGAGGCATATTGCATGTTACATTATATGTTTGATCTTTATAATGTTTGCTTCTTTTTTCAATTATCTACGCTTCAAAACTATGTTTATAAATTCACTTATTATGAGCACACTTATGGGCATATATCGACGTTCATGAATATATTTATGAATTTAGAGGATTGGGAGGTAGTTTTAAACTCGCTGCAGGAGGAACATGGTGATGATGCTTGGGCCTTGATGTCACTAAGAAGGGAGTTCTGTACTCTTCACCTTGATGATTTGAAAGAAAGAGAAGAGGTTCATGAGAATGCGAATGAAGAGGAGAAAAGAAAGCCTAAGGGAATACTTAATTGGCTTGAATTCGGAGATGAAGATTTTTGTGATGTGTTCAATGTTAATGAAGTGAAATATAAAGATTTTGTTACTATCATGTGCGACTTGAATGGAATCGAAACCTCATTGGCAAGCAGAATAGTGAGCAACCTTCCTTATGATAATAGCCATGACCCCCCAGCATACATTGAGAACATCAAAGATGCCTACGAAAACTATGGCTTAAAGCTTGAATGTCGTGTTAGGGGTAGTTCCGACTCCGGTCGTGAATCAGACGAGTACAACAATTCTGATGAAGATGACGAATGGTAGATGTTACAGAAGGGGGAACAACTTCTACATTAAAATCAAAGTAATTATTGATTTTGTTTAGACTTAAATGTAACCTTTTAATATAATTATTGTTATTTAAATATGTAATGTTATGGTTAGTATTAAATATGTATTGTTAATTTGTTACGGTTACGATTATGAACCTAATATATGTTTCGTAATTTAAATTATATGATGACCCAAAAACAAAAATTAGTTGACTTCAAAAATATCGTGTGTTAAGGGAAGACGTGTCCATATTACATGTGACCCTTGAATAGTTAGAGATGTGTTAGTAATTCGTGTACTAAGCGTAGTTGACGGTATTGGATTGATAAGACTCATAACCATAAAGATTAAAAACAATGTAGTTGTTGTAACTAAATAATGTACTTTCTTTTGCAATAAATACTACAAACTAAGTTATCCATGCATTTATATTTTTTTTAAAAAAAAAAAACTACATTAAAGTATCTCTCTAATACTCCCTTTTGCCAATACAACTATAACTCCACTTATCACTCCCTATATAAGGGAGTCACTATGCAATGTACTTCATCAATTACTTTACAAATTCCTCCATCTTTAAAAACGCCTACCCTTCTAAAAATATTTGACTCATTAGCTCCTTCTCCTAATCCAGACAAGTTCATGTATTCATCTGACGGCTCATCAGAGGAGGAATCACTTGATCTCACAGACGAGAGAGACGATTGTGTTGTCATAACTGGTAAGCCACTTACCACCAAAGTCAGTTTGTTAGTGAAAGGAGGGGATGTTGATGACAATGGGCAACCAATCGAGATGAGTGTTGACAACCGTTTACATACGGTTTTCTACGAGTACGCAGCTATGGTAGGCCTTCGTCCTAAGGACCTACGATTGTGGTGGAGGGGTAATCTTGTTACACCAGAAGACACTCCATTTAAACTTGGATTGTACATGTCCGAGGTTATTCTTGCGTATGACAAGGTACTACAAAATTTCTTTAAAATCGTAATCAGTTATATAATATGATGGATGGCCTTTTTTTCTTCCTTTAAAATAATTATACATGCTTTAGTAAGAATCAAAGTAAACGTCAAAATTTAAGGAGTAGTAGCAGCAGCATGTTTTAGTAGACAGCCCATTTCAATGCTACATTTCACAGCTTCATGTAAGTGTTGAAGTTAATGAACATCATTATTAGTAATATGGCAAATAATTACTCATGTATTGAAACTACATTGTCTATGTGCAGGAGGGCAAAGGAGTTCCTATTGATCCACCAGCACAGGAACCAATCAAGCAACAAAATAGTTATTACGGTATGCACTGTAGCATCAGGCCGTGAGTCTCATCGATTTTCTATTCGCAAAACAGCCCGTGTGCATGACCTATACATGAAATGGGGCTTAAGTCACAACGTCGACGCTCAACGTGTCCGTTTATGGGTCAATAGGGAGGACTTAAACGATGAGAAGACATTGGAAGAGGAGAATGTTCGAGATGGGGCTGTGGTTTGGGCTCACATTGAGCCTCGTGGTTTTAAAAGGAACGACCACATTAGGTTTAATGAGGCTTACTACAGATAAGCCTAAGATTTGATTAAGCCACAGTTGTACTTAAATTATAGCTGAAATTAGTATTGTGTACTACTAATGTAGATGGTTTAAAATAACATTGACTAAGAACCAATTAACTAGTAATGTATTATGAAGGTACTAATGTGTAAACTAAGAACCAGTTACTGTTCCCTTAAGCATAATATATTAAGAACCATGAACATGTTTTGGATATATATGCACTTTGAAGATGTGATGTACTTAAGTAAGTTCTTAACAAAATCAAAATTTCGTTGGGTTAAGTAAAAAGTGACTAAGATCGATCGAAATATCCCACTTTTTACTTGACCCAACAAATAACAGCCCAAGAACCAAAGTTCAGAACATAGCCCAACTTGATGAGACTAGAACAAATGCTGGCCCACATAAAATGGCCCTATACAATTGCAATCCATTAACTTAACCAAAAAAATTACCAAAATAGAAGTTAATAAGCAGGCAGGAGGAAGAAATACAGAACCCGGGGTGTAATTAGTTCCAGGACATCCTGTCTGGCTTCATTGAATTCTGACAGGAGGTCTTCAGCAAGCAGCCAGGACCTCTCTACCATCAAATCCTCAACCTAGCAAATCAGAAGCTCAGCTGTATTATTTTATACCTTAGTCAAAATTAATGCTTGAGGATATAGTTAACGCACTTACTGGAGGCATTTGTTTCAATATTTTAGAGGCGTTGCGCTTGATTGCAATAATCATGTGTACTCCGCAGCTATGACTGTAAAAAAAGTTCAACAGAAGAAAAACAAGTGTCTGAATCTGAAGAAGTTCACCAAAAGAAAAACAAGTGTCTGAAAGGGCAGAAGTTCATCAAATAAAAATCAGTACATAATGGACATGGAGAGCAACTCACATATCGCCTTGCTGAGCCATCTCTAGGGAGGTCCGAGGCCAATTAGTAATGGTTCCTATTGGCCAAGAAGGATCCATGCTTTGAAATGCAACATCCATGGCAATGGCCTGCAAGCCAATCAAATTAATTCGCAATTAGAGGGACATATGGTTGACCATTTGGTTGAGGATAAGATAATAGAGTGGTGCCCAATATTGAATGGATGTTGTACTCCTGAACCACATACCAGCTGAGAGACTTCTACACTCCTACTTTCAGCTGCCTTCTTGGTTTCAATTGAATCAATAACAACAATCTCCTCCCTGTTCATTGAAAATGCCACGCACCACCAATGTCCATCGAGTACGACCGGGACAAAAACCTGTCATTCAGATTAAACAATCCACTTACTTACCCTTTTTGTATAATTATCCACCTAACCTTTCCAGCTTCAAGTCCACAGCTAAACATTCCTAATACTGATTTTTTTTTTTTTATTTCTTAGAATTGATATCTATTTACAATGGAAAACCTAGCTCAAAATACACAATTTACTGTTATAATAATTAGTTGTTGTTTGGATGTCAAACACAAAATCCTCACCTTTCCTCATTTCCTATTTGAATCAGAATATACTTTACCAAAATTAAATAAATAAACCAAAACTGTGATTTCTTGCTTTACTAAATAAATAAACCAGAACCCCCCAAACTATTGAATTTCTTTCTCTGACAAGGAAGATAGGGTAAAGGGAATCACAAGAGACTCAAACTTATCATCATTGAAGTAATATTTTGAAACCTATGAAAATGAGTATCGGGAGCAGATGTTTTTCTTTCATACCATTAGGAAGCCCCAGCAACTAAGGATAAATGGTAACTATGCTAATAAAACTTTCCCTCACATGGACTAACTAGCCAAATGTATGATATTTGTAACCAAATTGTATGTTACTTGAAAATGGTATGGTTAGAGATTTCATACAGACAAATTAAAAGAGTTTTAATTGGAGGTTAGTAAAACCCTTTTATTGAATACACAAGAGAAGTAAACACAAGCAGCTTGGGAATGGGGTGTGATAATAAGAATGGATGTAGTTACCTAGTGACTTCAAAAAAACAAATTTGTCCACTAACTACATAAATGAAAGACCCTTTGAACAAAGATGCAGGCTGAAAGGGGAATTTACCGACAGCAAAGTGAAGGGGCGGATCCATAACTTACCACATTGACTTTGTTAGGGACCGTCTCCCTAAGTTGTTTGCAGTATGATTTCACTAACTTCTGTATTGCAAGCAAATGTCCATTACAATGCAATACCATCATCTACAACAAACCAAAACAAAGTAAGGAATAAGATGAATAACAATTCAAAACTTAAAATTTGTTTTCTTACAAATTCTTTTACTTACTCCGAAGGCAGGATCAAGCATGAAACGCCTACTCTTACCAACAAATTGCATCTCCCAAACCTTCTCATATATTTTAGCTGCAACCCTTACATACCGCATTGAATAATAACGTGTAAATTATGAATTTCCTTAGCACACAACATAACATATCATGGACTGAGACTAGAATACACATATACCTACCTAGCTAGAAATCTGCCCCATACAACTAGCAACCAAACCACATATACTGACGGGCGCACACTCCCCATCATATTTCAATTAGGCAATATCAGTCCTAAAAATAGAATAAAAATCATATCAAAAACTCAATGTTATGAAACAATTAAATAATCAATATTGTTAGACGACAAGTATAAGATGAGGACTCACTCCAAATTCCTAACTCGTCCATGACTAGATGAATGATCCATCACATACTGGACCAATGGTTCTCGAAACCGACGAATATACTTCGGTCGCCAGTGAATAACATAATCGACCGGCAATGTTGGAGGGCCAACAACCTTCCTCTGCCTCCTGCTGCGCTCGACTTTCCTCCTTAACATCTCCATCTGGATAACAGTCCTCTGATTTATCGGGGTAGTCGGTTCTTCTTCAGATTCATAAGGGACCTCATTAATCTCCGATTCATTAGACACTTCATTTGACTCTATCCTTACATTATCAGTACCAATAGTTCCATGTCCCTCAGTCAGCCGTACAGCATTCGGTGCACTTAAATCACCAATGCCTGCACCATTCTGTGCACCATTCTGTTGTGCACCAGAAGCAGCTTTTTTCCCCTCACCAACCCCACCAGTATCATCAATATTCCCCTCAACGCTTCTTGCACCAATCTCATTACCAACATGATTAGTCTTTCCCTCAACCATCCCATCATTGTCATTTCCCTCTACCATTTCACCACTATTCTCATTTCCCACCCCTTTAACCTCACATAGGATTTTCAAAACTGCATTGTCTGTCTTTTTCAAAACTGCATTGTCAGAAATACCTGCATTCCCATGATTATTATCCAACCCTGATCTACCCTCACTAACATTTACATCAACAAAATTATCATTTGCATCTGCAAACTCATTAAAGCTTGCATCATCATTGGTCAAGGTGTACTTGCTACCCCTGAACCCACAGCCTGAAGTGTCAACGTTCAATGGTTGCTCAAGTTCCATAATTGGTACACATGAAGTCACAGTCCACACCAAATCATTAACTTGTTCATGAATACCCCTACTTGAGTTAACCTCCTCACTATGAGTGTTGTTCTGACTCGCATTATCCATCAAAACATTATGAGGACCATCTTCCTCATCAACACCAAATTCCTTTTCATGGGACTTTGAGGCAAAGTCCCTAACCACACTTCCCTGATCATCAACAGGTTGGTGTTGATCTGGTACATCCATATTTGCTTCATTAGCAGGAGATTGATCACCATCTGCTTCATCCTTATCTTCACTCACATGCAGATCTTGCACTTGAGGACCTATAAAAGAACAATACATAAATATGAAGACAAACCTAATATTAAAACCTAATATTCAATGTGGACAAGTATATCACTACCTTCCCGTACTTGATCCAGTTCCTGTTGCCCTACATTTTTCTTCCGAACAAACGGACGGTCCGATATTGCCTTTCTTCTCTTCTTCACATTTTTTGTCAACATCTCCAAATCAATATCATCTACATCCATAGGTCCTTGTTAGACTTCAGGATCCTTAGTATTCAAAACACTCCTCAGAACATTAAGCACCTAAATCAAATCGTAACAAAAAATTTAAAAAAAAAAAAAACATAATAAATGAACTTTCCAAAAGTATAAGTACTGAAATAAATACAAAAACCCTTACATCTACACAGTCCTTTGAATTGTTCCCAACACATGGAAGGATATCATCTGCTTTCAAGGGATGTGGGCGCCCGTAGCTCACTAACAGACACTAAGCACAATATTGTAATCATCAGCTTTCAAAATTTTAATAAGTCAATTGATTGGAGTGAATAAACTCAGTCTTTAAAGCACTTACCCCACGACGTCCAAAATCACCCGAGTCAAACTCATCATCTGATATTGCCTTGTTCATTTCCTGTCTCGACCAAACTTTCATCCTTGGGAATACACCCCAATTCAACGGAGTCCGATTAAGGCGATCAAGATAAAAAATCTACATTTTCAGAATAAAATAATATTAAATAATTATAAACATTAATCATAAGCAATACTAACTATTTCCATTTAGCCAAACAATTCACTGCAATGATTAAGAATCTTATAGCCAAGAAAAGAGTACATCCCCCACTGCTTGTTGCTGAAGCATTACCATAGAATCTTTTACTAAACTGGCCTAGTGCTTTCATAAGCTGATCTAGGACAAACTCACACCAGTTATACTCAGATGCATTGTCCGCAACACTAGCTCCATGTAGGAATGACTTCTTCAAACGATGGCATGTCGATGAGCACAACACATTCAGAGCATACATTAGGAACACCTTCTTAAACTCACTTTCCTCAACCAAAGGACCCTCCAAATATTCAATCAAATTCTTCCTGGTAATACCTCTTGTACCGCATGGATATAATGTGCTATATGTATTGTACAATCTATCCTCGACTTCTTTGTCCACTACCTTGTCCGGAACAGCCCGTGGACCATATGGAATTCCCAATACCCAACACACTTGCACAGGGTCCAAAGGCAAAATTTTACCATCCACAGTCAACAAACACCTTCGGCTCACATCAACTCTAGTACACAACCAGAAAGCCAAAGTCCGTGGAAGTCCCTTACCAACACAATAAAACAAGCCGCCAAATCCCATTTCCTTAACTAAACGAATCTTCTTTTCGTCAAAGTTCCCTAGCACCCTTCCCATTGTCTCCACGGGACAGTTCACATTCATTGCCTACAAAGTACAAGTACCACAACCATTAATAAGCCTATTAACTATGCCACACAAAATTGCTATACTAATATCAAATCATAGGGATGAAGTATCCATAACATTATACCTTCTTATGACTCTTGAATGAAGCAATAACAGTTCCTGAATCCTTCACCCTCCCTCCTGCGATTTTCGAATTATCCTGCAAAATAATAAAAGTTAAAAACCCGGAAACAGCTGGGGGTTCCCAAATCAATGCTGGAAACAACCGAGGTTTGAAAAAACAATGAGGATAATTAACCAAAAAAAACTTCTAATCCTAAGTGTCCAAAAAAACTTCTAATCCTAAGTGTCCAAAAAAACTTCTAATCCTAAGTGTCCGAAAAAACTTCATAAGACTTCATAAGTGGAACTTAATATCAACTTCAGCACAGGGCATCGCTGCAAAACTAACCTAATCAAAATCAACCAACAGGTCTGCCCATACCTATACAACTTCTAATCCTAACTGTCCAAAAAAACTTCATAAAACATCAACATGAAATTAATTATAAATTAACCAAAAACTAGCAAAGCAAGTGAAAGCACATATAAGTGGAACTTAATATCAACTTCAGCACAGGGCATCGCAGCAAAATTAACCTAATCAAAATCGAGCAACAGGTCTGCCCATAGCTATACAACTTCTAATCCTAAATGTCCAAAACAACTTCATAAGACATCAACAATCAATTATAAATTAACCAAAAACTTGCAAATCAAGTGCAACCCAACTCCCAACAAATAATAAAAAAATAAAGCAATCACCAACTCATAAAATTACATAACGTATAAACAGCTATTATATAAACAAAGAGCAAAAAACCACTCACCACATATACCTGCGGATCTATTTTACGTTTCCTAGCCTTTGCTTTGCGTTCAGCCTTTTTCACCTACAATAACCAAAATAACCACAAATTACCACAATCACAATCACACATTATCACAAAATAACCTTTAATGAAACAAAAATCACAGTATATTGCATTACCTCTTCATCACTACTGTAGCATTAACTAACATCTCCACTAGACACAACACTATATGATTCATATACACTTTGAGAATCAGGAGCATAAGAATTATCCGATGCCAACAGTGATCCAGACGATAAAGACTCAGAATCAGAATACAAACCGCCAGACTCATCATAAAATCTCTTAATGGGTGTTTTGCTTTTGCTTTTCCTTTTGCTTTTGCTTCCTTTAACATTCCCTCCTTTAACATTAACCTTACCAACAACTCCCTTTTTCACACTATTACCTACATTAGCAACAAATTACACAACCATCAGCCCCACATGCATAAGCCATAGTAATATTGCAATCAAAACATCCCATTCTAACTAATACCAAAAGTAACCGCAATCAGTAAACACTATAGTGCAAGTTCAAGAATACAACTACCTCAAGGAATAAACTCAAATTTTAGGAATAAACATGCATTGACAAGCCACAAATTCCACAAATTCACAAAAGAAGTGCCTGAACCTAATAAGCTTTGAAATTTAAGCTAGGGAAAAGTTACTAATTATTCTAAAATAAAAATCCAAGGAAGGTTATCACCTTTGGCAAAATCAAATTATGAAACTCAGTGAAAGTTCCTAGTACTAGGCATGAACTCTGAAATTCCTCATGAAAACTTAGAAATGATTTTACTCTGATTTTCTGAAGTTCAAAAACAATATACCTTGTACATCATCAATAAGTTTCAATGAGTTTTAATCAGCAGACTGCACAACAACACTGACATAGGAAAGAAAAAAACCAAAAAGTTGGTTTCTAGTTACAAATATTTGAATCAAAGATATTTACATATATCACACAGTTATCATAAAAATGAACCTGAATAGATGGAACCAGATCGAGGAAGAAAGGGAGATCTAAATCTCAAACATCAAATAGATCATCAATGAAAAATGTCAAATACTCATGAGATTCATGACTGAAGCTCTCTCTATAATAATCTCTGCTATGCTCAACAATACACAATACCATAGGCAACTAGATAATAAAATTCACAGCCAATCATCAATATCCAACAAATACATATTCACATGCCCTTAGGAAAGCTCCATTATTCATATCTATATTGGTTTTCCTATTCTAAAATAAGTAATCTCACTGACAGGAAGGTTATCCATATTCAAAAATTTATCTAAAATAAAAATCCAAGACAGGTTAGAGTATCACCTTTCGCAAAATCAAATTATGAAACTCACTAAAAGTTCCTAGTACTAGGCATGAACTGTTAAACCATAATTCCTCAAGACCACTTAAAAATGATTTTCCCTACTTTCTCTGAAGCATTTTGCAGTATGATGCTTTAAGATGAAAAAGATTACAGCAATATTTGATTGACAAGCTCGGGAATAAACATGCATTGGCAGACCACTCCCAATGACTAAACATGCATTGCAAACCACAACCAATGAATAAACATGCATTGAAATATTACATTCAAAACATCCCATTTCCCACTAATTCATATCGAAATTCATGGAAAAATCAAACAAATCAATATTCAAGGCATATTTCAACCAAATCATTAACCCAATAATCTATTTATTGAATAATTTAGTCCAAACTAAAACCCTAAATTCAAGTAAAATGCTAAAATTACATACACTTACAAATGATATTCTGATTAATAACAAAATTGTAACAGGTCATTTCACAATACAAGCTTAATCAACCACATTCATGTCGCAAAACTCCTGACACATAAACCCTAATTCACGATTTTGATAATTCACTCACCTCTGTTCTTCATTGGAAAGGGTAAGTCTTTCTCGCTACACCACCACTCAAAAATCGGGCAACAACCGACGAGAAACCTGAACTGCGGTGAAGTTTAACTATGCTAAGCACAGAGCGGGAAGAAGAGAAGATGACCACAGTTGAAACGGGGAGCGAGAATTCGAACAGGTATCTCAGCCTTTTATATCTGTATATACATACGTACAAAGTACCTACATACTATCACTTAAATTTTTAAAAGTTATGAAATACCGATATTGCCCCTGTACTTGGACAAAGCGGCCACAGCACCTTGCTGGGCTGAGACTTGCTCCGCCACTGAGCATACTCCGAGTTTTCCATTGTAGCGGGTTTCTTCTTTTCCATTTCAAAAGCCTTGAATTTTCGAAGATTTCTCTCCTCCATTGAAGTAACTTCTGAGGCAAGATGTTCTTATTTTTATTTTAATTTCATGATATATGATTTCGTTTTACACTATCATTAATTTAATTGTCAGTACATTGAAGTTAGGGTTCTTCTACAGTGGATTATTCAACTATTGGTTATAATTACTAAACTAACGAAATATTTCAACGAGCAATTTTGCTGATTGAATTTTGCAATTTGCAATTTATGTGTCTATTCTTAAGCAAGAACAATTTCATGTGATTTTTCGAGCTTAATTTGATGATTTAGTTAAATTTGGATGCTAATGTGTTGCAGGCTTTTTAATGTCTGGACGAAACTATGAGAATGAACCCTTTCTCCTTGGGACCAGGGGGGATGGGCCTGCTCAGGAGATTTTTAGGAAAGCCTTGTTAAATCCCGAGCCGCCCGAAAAATTTGCCCTTCAAACTGTTCAGGAAGCCATTAAACCCCAGGTGATTCTTCTCCATAATATTTAATTGCAATTCTTGTTATTGGTGGTATCATATCTGTTATATTTGCTCTTTAAGTCATTGGTTTTGATAGAAATACTTTTTGAGCGTGTGTTTTTCTGTGTATTAGTAAATATTAGTTGTGTGCTTTGTTGAAGGAATACATATTTTCTCCATTGTGTATTGATTATTAGTTTCTTTCTATATTATTTGATGAAAAGAAGTTCAAATTGTTATTGCTTTGTGCCCTATGTGCTTGCAATGATTATTTTTATCCATTCACCCAAATTAATACTTCCTCCGTTTTTTTTACTTGCAAAAGTTTGACTTTTACACTATTCACATATATCACTTTAACTAGCTTTGGTGATTTATACATTAGGAAAAATATAGTCATGTGGGATATTATTTTACTCGTCTCGATTTATACTTTCATAATATCAAATTTTTATAATTTTTACACATTGGTGATTTTAAAGATATTAACGATTGAAATAGTGCATTGACAAGCATGAAAAGAGAAGTGTTGCAAGTATTAAGAAGCAGAGGAAGCATTTCATTTCATGTTGTTTGTTCTTGAATAGCTTTCGGTATGTTGTATTTTTATAATTTATACTCCTTTAAGTTACGCCGATCGAATTAATAGTCACTTATACTACTTTAGGATGTTTGGGTAAGTTGATACATATCCTAATATGTGGTTTATAAGTAGATTTCCCATTATGCCACCACACATATGAAGTGATGATGAGAGGATGGGAATTAGGAAATCACCCAGCTATTTAGTATAAAGAATGTCTTTGTAAAGTCTATTCATACACTTATTTTGAGGTATTGGAACAATGTATTTGGGTAAAAAGATTATTTGCAAATTGTTAAGGAGATCATCTTATAAGGATACAAGAGCAATATATTAGTTACCTCTTTTGTAGTATATTTGTAATACTTCCTCCATTTTTTGTAGTTGCTCCTTTTTTGTTTTTACACTGTTCATACAACTACTTTAACTATATATTGTGATTTAAAAGTAAGATGAAATATTGTCATTCATTATATCAATTTATTACTTAACGATGTTTTAAGATATGATGGTTGAGGTTAAGCATTGCAAAGCGTGAAAATGGAAAGGCTGTAACTAAAAAGAAATTAAAAACTGAGGAAGTGTATACCAACTTGTTGCTAAAACATTTAGAATGGGGAACTAGTTGACATTATTTGAATAAGGGGTTTAATTTGTCTTTGTTCAATAATTATTGCATCAACCAATTTGCTCTGGTTCTTGTTTGCCAATGCTTAGGCTGGACTGCTCGACTCAGTTCAGTGTTATGGTGCTGTCTTTCTGATCTATCAGTGTTTGTTAAATAGCATTGCATAGTAAATTTCATGTGCCATTGGCTTCTTTACGTTATGTCTGTTGGCTGATTTCAGTTGAATTTGTGTTTTTTCAGAGGCAAACAAAGTTAGTTCTGGATGAAAATCAGCTGCTAGAAAACATTCTACGGACATTACTCCAAGAGTTGGTGGTATGGATGCATTCTAATTTTCATTTGAACCATGTTAGCTCCTTTTTGTGGCTCTTATGACTGCAAATTCTACACTTTATCCTCAATTTTTTTTATTCAATTTTACATTAGTGTTTTACCAAATATTTGCAAAGCTAACTAGCAAACAACTAGGTCATAAATGATAGATAAAGTAATTGTTTGTTTTGATGAATTATGTCTCTGAAACTATTAGTTAAGTGTCAACATAGGTTATGGAATGACCCTTTATTCTTTCCCAGATACTTTCTGTGCACTGTTGGTATTCTGGTATTCCATATTCCATGGTGGACAGTGTGTTTTTGTTCCAAAAGGAATACAGAACTATCTTTGATGAAATTTATTAACACTGTATGTCATTTTATTTATTTTGTGAATATTACTTACATTGCATGTCTCTTTTTTTTTTTCTTCATTTCTTTTAAAAAATTATCCTTTCAAAAAAAATATTACAGAAGTTTGACTTGTATCTGGTGTCCTGATGCAGTCTTGTGCAGTACAGTCCGGAGAGCCAACCATGCATTATGGTCGTTCCATTGCTGAAGGAGTTCTTGCACAGGGTCAAATTCCTCGCCTTCTTGGTACAGCCACACTTTTTTCTAGAGATTATGATTTCAGATACTTGCATTCTTTTGTTGGAGTACTGTTCATGGCTGGAATTTGTTTGTATATTCTACACTAAAGTTTGTAAGTTTGTTAATTGTTGATGGATCTCTGCCTTTTGACTTTGTTATCTCCGACATGTTTGCAACATTTATGTATTGTGCTGCATTTTAGTCAACACATAGTTCAAAAAATGTGGTACCCATTTGGTGACATTTTGTGGTGGAGCAAATGCAACCCAAATTGACTTTTTGTTGGCTAGGAGAATGGTTAAGGGTCGTCTTGATTGTAAGGTGATACCAAGGGAAAGTGTAGTGACACAACTTAAACTTATAGTTCTTGATATTCGCATTAAAATAGGTGATCAGAGGATTTGAAGGCGAGCTTTTAAAGGGGCCAATGTTAAGGCTATGATAGGTAAAATTTATAAGATGTTAATTAGCGTAGGAAAATCGGAACTCAACTTGGATAGAAATGAAGGCTTGCATTTGTAGAGTTTCAAAGGAGGTTCTTTGGCAATCAAGTGAGAAATCACCAATGCACAAGGACACAATTTGGTGGAATGATGTTGTTGACTAGTGGTTAAGAAGGAGAGAGAATGCTACTGCTAGGATTCACATCAGAAAACAGAGCACACACAAACACACAGACGATTAGGAAGCTCAAATTGATATGATGTATTGATAATCTAAGTAATTATCCAATACAACTTTCCTTCTTTCGAGAGGAAGGATTCTCTCCAACAAACTCCACTCTATTCAATATTTTTCATAATCCTCCTTATTACAAAACTGCTATATATAAATGTAATAAGCTACTAGCATCTTCTACAGCTAAGGAGAATAACAAACTTATTTCCCAAAATTACCACATTACCCAAAACCCCATAACAAACTCATAACAGAATTCCAACTCTTGGGCTTCCTTCGAGCATATGTGATCAAAGGCCTAGGCTGACCCCTTGCAGCTACTTGGCCTTAGGAAAATGCTGAGATGAAGAAACTTTTGGAAAATGTGAGGAAGCTAAAGTTAAGGCAAGAGAAGTAGTTCGAGAGGCTTTAGCTTAGGTGTATAAAGATGTTTATGAAAGTTCAGGTTTGTGGTGAAAGGGATCTCTTATAGAGTTAAGAGAAGGCAAATGCTGGCAAGGACCTTTGTATGGTGAATTGTGTGAAGGACAAAAACATAGGAATTATTGTTCAAGCTGGCGGGACTAAGGATAGATGGAGGTAACACTTTGATTGAGTCATTAATTAAAGCCCTAGTGGGTGCTATAGGAGACAACTCTACTCTATGGAGGATCAAAGATGACTTGGGTTGAGAGAGTAAAAAAGGACATGGTGATAGTGAGCTTACTAGGTTGCATTAGATAGAAGTGAATGGAGGAGAATCTTCTTTGTGGATGATCACATGAAGTAGACTCTCAGTTCATGTAATTGACCTCATATCTTAGGAAAAAGGCTATGGTTTTGTCGTTGTATTTAAATGTCAGTGTACCCTGGAACTTTTAAAATTTGTCGAATATTTTTCGCCTTTGTAAATTGTAAGTCTTCTTTGCATGTGAATAAACAATTATTAAATAATCTCTTCAAGCCATATAGTTTTAAGGCTTTAGGAAAGTGTTGCCTTTGAATTTAATGAAAATGGAGTGGACTATCAACACTTTTTATCCTTATAGGAGGAATACAAATCAGTTTAAGCACTATTTTCTGCTTTTACATTAAGGGATCATGTAATTTGAGATAACTGCAGAAAGAAATAGGGCTTTAGCTTATGAGATAGGAAGGAACATTGAATTTTTTACTTAATGATTTGTTTTCTCATTGACCATGCCCGGTTTCTCATAAGTCGATATTTGTGTGTTCTTTCACAACAGATATTGTGTTGTATCTTTGTGAGAAGGAACATGTGGAGGGTGGCATGATATTTCAGCTGTTGGAAGATTTGACTGAAATGTCAACCATGAAGAATTGTAAAGACATTTTTGCTTACATAGAGAGCAAGCAAGACTTACTTGGAAAGGTATTTCTTATGGTGCACATTTGTAATTATGTTATGGGCTTTTATGTTATCATTTTGCATCACTGCTTAATTTTGTTTTGATGAATGTCGTGGTTTAATGAGCAGCAAGAACTGTTTGCTCGTGGCAAACTTGTGATGCTGAGGACATGTAATCAACTGCTTCGTCGTTTGTCAAAGGTTCTAATATCTGACTTATGCTGTATTACATCGTTCTTACATTTGTCACAACTCATATGCTTTGTATATGGTCATTGATTTTGTAGTATGAGATCGTTTAGGGGAAAAAGGGCTCTAGTTATTTTCTATTATGTGTGATTGTTGATTTATCTGTGACCTTAACTACTGCAAAGATGCAAACTGACTGAATGTACGTTCTTCTTGATGCTTCTGTTGTTCTTTGCCAGCGTTGATTTGTTATTCTCCATGCCTCTGCCACTTAGTTCTAGTATTGATTTGTTCTTATTCCACTATAGCATACTTGCCCCTGCAATTATTGCTGAACCATACAAGAACAGCTTTCTGAACAAAACTGTGAGTTGGATGTTCATTTAGAATAAACCTTGCCCCAAATTTAGCAGGTTGCCACTTGCCAAGCATATGATACAGGGATTTGGATAGCATAATTTGTCCCAAAGGGTTGTCTGGTTTCTAGTGGCTTGATTTTATTTTCCTTATTTTGTGTTGTAAGGATTCAAATGACAATACTTAAGTTCATGTGACTATGTTAGTAAATGAGACTTTTAGTGTTCAGCAATTAGTGAAGAAATCAGTGAATAAACTTGAATGTACTAGAGTTATTAGGAGTAGTTGAAATGCCAAAAGTTGTGACTCTTTATTGCATCACAATAATATAAAAGGCATCCCTCACCCCTATATAAAGTACTCTTGTAACTATCAATAAAATATAAGAAATCTTCCTACTTTCTTTCTATACACACTGTCCAGCCTTGCTCTGATATGATTAATAGTTGCCAATGCTGCAATGTACTTGGCTTCGGCTGTGGATTGAGCTACTACTTCTTGCTTCTTCGAAATCCATGAAAACACTCCAGATCCAAGTAAAAAAGCAAATGAAGATCAAGTATTATGCACTTGGAGAAGCTGAACAAGAGAAAGAAGTGAAGCTGATTCATTGTCCTACTGAGTTCCAGCTCGCTGACATTTAGACCAAGGGTCCAAGGCTTTACCAAAATGCAGATTTGAGTTTCTCGGACTCAAGCTTGGTATGATGGCAAAAAGTCTCAAGGAGAAATGTTAGTAAATGAGACTTTTAGTGTTCAGCAATTAGTGAAGAAATCAGTGAATAAACTTGAATGTACTAGAGTTATTAGGAGTAGTTGAAATGCCAAAAGTTGTGACTCTTCATTGCATCACAATACTGTAGAAGGCATCCCTCACCCCTATATAAAGCACTCTTGTACATATCAATAAAATATAAGAAATCTTCCTACTTTCTTTCTATACACACTATCCAGCCTTGCTCTAACAGACTAACTGGCAGCATTATTGTGTAGATTTGACGGTAAAAAGGTAAGGACATGGTGACTTAGTGAGTTTGTTAGCCATAAAATAATGTAGTGCTCTTGTAGTCTTGTTGCAGTCAAGCAAAGTATAATAATTTGCTTGATGTGAAGGAGACTATCTTAGTTTCATAAAGCACTTCTCAGGGTGAGCAATGAGGCACCACTCCTATCACTTTACCCAATGATGCAGTGAGAACAGTGTGAGTTGTACTTGAAGAGCATGAGACACAACTATGATGTCCACCCCCTTATTCTCTTATCTAGTTATATGTCTAATCCTTCTGTTTCATCTTCTATTTATTCTATTCTTCTTTAAAACCACTCCCATGTAAAAAATGAAATATAATGAAGCGATTCTTGCAATAAAAAAAATTGAGACCAAAATGATCTACTATCTCCGCTTCATATTACTCGCAACATTTGCAAAAAATGGCCGCTTCACATTACTTGCAACAAAGTGATTGCTTTTCTTTTTTAGTAAGTTTTTTTTGTGTGATCTTACAAAATTACCCTTACTTTTTTTAAACACCCTAATTAAAAAACTGATTTTATCTTATTAACTTAAACCCTAACATTGGTTAACTTAACTATTTCCACCAAAATCAATCCCTTTCTATCTAAATTCATCATCATCCCAGCCACCTTCATCATCCTTCATCTTCTTCATCATCCCCATTATTTTTCTCTCTTCATCATCAAATTTGTTCATCTTCTTCCTCATCCCCATTAGTTTTCTCTCTCCTCCTCCGACCCATTCTCAAGGGTTTTCAGATGTGAGGGTTTCGTGGGTTCGCTAGATCAGTGGGTTAGTGGGTTCGCTGGTTTTGTGGGTTGGTGGGTTCAAGGGTTTTTGTGGTTTTGTGGGTTTTTCAGATCTGTGGGTTTTTGTGGGTTGGTAGGTTTGTGGGTTTGGTTGGTGTTTTGTGCGGCTAGTGGTGGTTAGTTCAGTGTTTTGTGCGGCTGGGTTGTGGGTGGTTTCATTGGTGGTGGTGGTGGTGGGTGGTTTCGGTGCTGATCGTGGTGGTTGTGAGTGGTTTCGGAGCTGGTGGTGGTGGTGGGGGGTGGTTTCATGGTGGTTGTGGGTTAATTATTTTAATTTTTGTTAAATTTGTTTTTTCTTTTGTTTTTGGGTTGGATTAATACTCAAGTATATGCCCTTATTTTTCAATAACTACACTTAAGATCTTTTGCCTAGGAGTCTGCGCGCAGCATGTTTGTTGTGAGTAATCTGAAGCGGAGGTAGTATACGGTTTATTGCACAAAGTGTGCCTTATGTGTGTGCTATGCTCTCCTAGCCAAACCAGCTGCACAACAGATTCCTTGTGCATTTAAATAACTAAGTGATGGTTTGTTTTGTAAGCTAGATTTAGAATAGGCTTATGATCATGCTTCTTGGGACTTTTTAGATGTTAATTCTATAATTGGTACTTTTGTTTATATATATATATATATATATATATATATATATATATATATTTATATATATATATATAAAATATTTTGCAAGGGAGTGGGCTCATTTGAGTATTTTTACAACTTGGTTTTAGTGTTAGAGTATGGCAGCCAGCAAGTTTCTTTTCAAGCTCTTGTGGATTGTGCCAAGGAGATCCACTTTCTCCATTTCGTTTCACGTTGTGACTTGTGACGACATCTTAGAGTAGATTGGTGGCAAAAGACGTTGAGGATGGACTTTATGGTTTATTCTTCGGAAACAATGCTTCTCAACATCTCATCTTGCACATCTCATCTTTGGTGATGATACATAAAGGGTTTGCTGATCCCAGTCTTCCTGGTTGTCAAGGTTCCAAATTGAAGTTTTTAAGCTGATGTCTTTGGTTGTGGGGCGGAGAATTCTGTTATTTTCATCCTGTTTTGGTTTTCCTCTTATTGCTCTTTGAACTTTGAATTGCATTTCTTCTTGGGACCTTATTACTGAGAATTTCAAAAAAGACTTATCGTATGGAAACTAAAGCTTTTGTTTGGAAGAGTTAGATTAACTGATGAGAACTTGAGGAGTACCCTTTCTAACATGCTTATATACTTAATTTTCATGTTCACTACCATGGACATTGTGGGCCTTGTGGCTTCTTAGTAAAACAATGATTTGGTTTTCCTATGGGCTTATTCTAATAGGAGTATTCATTGGATAAAATGAGAATATGTGATCTAGTGTATGACGAATTAAGCCTTTAAGTGCGTAAGGTGAAGTGGCTTTGGAGATCTGAGAATGAAGATAATGCATTGTGGAAGAACATCATCAAGTTTGAAAACATTGGAGGAGCAAGAAGATGTCTTCTTCTCATGGAGGTCACATATGGATAAGCATTTTTGGAGGGTTGCATGTTTTTGGTTCCTTGGTCAATTGCAAGAGAAAGAGTGGTGCAAGGGGTCTTTTTTGGCATGTCATTTTGCGGGATTAACCTGAAAAATTCAATATCCAGCAGTATTCTTATTTGCTTTGTGCCTGTGTTTGAGGATGCTATTTCAAAAGGTTTTGTGCAACATGGTAGTCAGTAGCATGAAAATGTTTCTTTTTGGAGACTTTTAAATGATTGGAATGAAAATGTGCTTGTTTTCTTATTAAAATCTTTCTGCTGAGGAGATCAAGTTGGAGGAGAATAACAAATTGGTTTGGCAGCAATGCAGCATGGCAAGAGGCTCTTTTTCTATGTTTGTAATTACCTTTATAGGATTTGGATGCTGGTGTTCCCTGCCAATGATATTTGGAAGATTGAAGATACTCCTAAAGCTTAAATTTTTTTTCTTAGGCATTATTAAATAGAGGATTTTTCTCATTTAAAGCTATTTTAGTTTCACTTAATGACAAGAATGTTAACTACTGTTTACTCCTTTATGCCTGGGTTGCTTTTAATTGGCGTTTATCATTATCCTTGTTTGGGATGAGTTTGGTCCAGCCTTCTTCTGTGAAAGATGTTCGTGTGGATTGGAAAAGAGGATGCAAAAAGATCGGTTTGACGAAGAGTGGAAGATGGTTTTGTTGGCAATCTAGTGATGACTTGAAAGCAAGAAACCCACTAAACTATTGAGGGGTATAGGTTCCTTATATCTCGATTTTAAGCTCGCTTGCTCTCTCTTCTTTCTTATTTTAATATTAAAGCTTTTGTACATCCTTCAAAAAAGAATAAATGGTTCTTGTATAGCTCGTAAATAGTGTTCTGAATGATGCTCGACTTTTCTTGATTTTGTATATCAAATTCTTCATGATAGCTGGGGCATGAGTTTATCTGATCCTAGCCCTTATTCTGCACGTGACTTCCTTAACTGCTGTTTTTTGTCCCCCCCCCCCCTTCTTTTACTTTTATATAATCTGAACAATAAATACTTTTTTTTCCCTACTTTGACTTTTCTTACTTACCTTAAACTCTGTTTTATTTTCAATTGTTGTTGAATCTGACTATAAAAAAACGTGTTTGAGGATCTTTAGCTTCATAATTATCCTCTGTAAGATACAAATTAAAGAGTTCCTGGAGGCTTCAGCACCACATAAAAATACTTTAATTAGATTCTGTAAAGTTGGACACTGCTGAGAAATTTGCCATAACTTCTCTTGTTGATGTTTTTGAATATTGGCTGGTGATTTTTCCCTTTTTTGCTGTGCAGTGGTACTAAATGAACTAAATTTGAACTTTGAAGTAGCTAATTTTATCACGGATGAGAAGTGACTTCTTACAATTTATTGTGATGTTTAAACTATTGGAGCAGGCAAATGATGTTGTATTTTGTGGACGGATTCTTATGTTTCTGGCACATTTTTTCCCGCTGTCTGAGCGCTCAGGTTTGTTCTTGTCTGTTATATTGGACTCGGCACCATGGATTTATCTAATGTTCTTATTGATGTATACAGCTGTGAATATTAAGGGAGTCTTCAATACATCTAATGAAACAAAGTATGAGAAAGAAGCTCCAAATGGTATTCCCATACTCAGAAGCACTAAACCTTTATGTTCTAAGTACGCAGAAGCTGATGGATTTTTCCTCCCTTCATTTATTTTTAGGCATTTCTATTGATTTCAACTTCTACAAGACGTTCTGGAGTTTGCAGGTGAATACTGAATAGTATATGATTTATAGCTTTCTTGAGCAATAATACAATTTCTTTGTTGGCTGAGACATTCTTTGCTCACCTTGTGAATATAATTTCTTTTGGTATAAGTCTTTTTTGAGCCATGTAGCTGAACTATTATCTGAAAAATTATGTCAAAGATGCAGCTAAAAGTTGTGAGGCAAGTCTAACTCAGGGAGATTAGGACAAATTGTTAGCACTACCCTGGTGCATTAAATAAAATCGCCTGCTAACCACAACAAAGTTTAAGTTGCCTGAATTGCTGAAAAAAAAAAACGTATTAGAACTGAAAAAAAAAAAAACCCAAAGTCTGAACCCCCTAAATTGCTGAAAAAACGTACCAGAACTGAAAGTGAAGACTGGCATCATCATGAAACTTTAGTATGCCAATGAGATAATTTAATTGGAAAACATTGACTTGAAGTTGAATTATAAGATTGACATGATTGGAGATGTTTTTGTAGGCGATAATTTTCAATTCAGGAGGTGGCTTCGAGTATCTGATTTTCTTATAGGCGTCTTTTTCTTAGGATTTTTTCCTTATTTGAGCCACAAAAGTATTAATGTGATTTCAATTTTATGATGTTTAGATTGGGGAGGTTTATTTATTGTTCCTGAGGTTTTTCATTGATATATAACAAAAACCTATCGTCAATGCATTGGTTGGCAATGACTGTGAAAAACTGGAGTATAAGATTAGAAAATCTGAAGTCAGACATGAACTATGACATGGACTATCTTTTCCATGGCCTTTATACTAGGACTTGATACCTTATTAGCATTTTACCCTCCATCCTTTTGTACAAAGACATCTTGTCTTCAGTTTTGTGCTTTCTTTTTCTCTCTAATATTGAGTATTATTTAAGGAATCTAAGTCAAAGACTTGCAAGACACTCCATCCTGTTAAAACAGTTGTTTCCAAGTTATACAAACTACTATTGAGGCAGATTGCCGAGTGGATAATGATTCTGGGAACTTTGCTATGAATGCGTATATCAGGATGGATTAAGCGAATATCTTTTTGAAAGAAAATTGTTAACAATGATATATACTAGAATAAATTTGGAGTAGTCTTGAGACAGGACTTTTGATTCAATAAGGACGAGATTTTATTACTGTGAATGTTCATTGAAGTGTACATTCGTCCAAATTTTGTTGGAATATCAGCCAAGCCATCTGTTATTTGGGTTTCAGATTTCAAACAACAGAATCTAATTTTAATTCATTAAGTTAACAAATTCAATCACCTTATACCTAAGTGCCTAACTAAACCTTTTGTCCAACCAACTTGTTTTCTATGTAAACACATGCCGCTTTTCGTTGTCAAAGAGCTGCCATGGAATGTCCCAAAACACATCCTACTTCCCATACTATTTTCATGGACTAGCTTCTTTACCTGCATTCGTTTGCCATGCGGGAACCCATATATAGTTAGTGCCACCCTCAGGCACTGTTCACCTGCATGCTGCTGCTTAAAATGATGCAATATGATGGATTAAAAGTTAAAGCCAGTTCAAGTTTAAGAATGTTCACAATTAAATTTTAAGTTTAAGGACTGTACAATTTACCTTACTCCGGATAACTGATTTGATAATTTTTTTGTGTACATCTTTCTTCTTTGTTGATTTTTTTTACCATGCTTTTCAGGAGTACTTCTGTAATCCTCCATCCTTGACTGTTAATCCTACGAAGTGGCACAGATTTACATCAAGCTTATCGGTAGTCCATGCATATTCAAATTATTTTGTTTTGAAGTTTATATTATTTTTATTGCAAAAATTCAATTAATGTTGGGGTATCATTTGTGCATCTCTTTTGACTTTTCTTTTAGGTTGTTCTAAATACCTTTGAGGCTCAACCCTTAAGTGATGAGGAGGGAAATGCTAATAATCTTGAAGAAGAGGGGGCAGCTGTCAATATTAAATATCTGACCAGTAGTAAACTGATGGGCTTGGAGGTTAATTTCTTCACCAAGTTTCAAATTATATGGACTAGAGGTTAACATCTTTTGCTGTGATTAAATGATTTGAATGTTTCTTTGCTGCAGCTGAAAGATCCTAGTTTCTGGCGTCATGTTCTTGTACAATGCTTGATATTGTTTGACTATGTCAAGGTAGGTAGGTACTTACTTTTGGCCTGCTTTGACGGCCATTCAAAAACGCGTTTGTGAGATACAAAGCTTTTATCCATTGGCATTTTTAATGAAGTATGGAGGAAGATCAGTATGATTTTCTTGAATGAATGAAGTATTAGCTGTGTAGATATCTCATGTAGTTTACATAATGTTTGGAGCCTTCTCTCCCCCCCCCCCCCCATTTTCTGTTATTTGGAGAGGAGGTGGGGTGTTAGGAGGGGGAGGAGAAAGTTTGCAACTTTGCATTGTTTGTACAATTCTAAAGGACTCGAGATAAGTCAATGCTCATTTACTGGTTGCTGATGATCTACTGGCTATGGGCTCTGAAATATGAAATGTTCATATTGCTGAAAGATTGGTTTATTGCTAGTTTCAGCATATATCTATTTCCCATCTGCCTTGTTAAATGTATAAGCATTCATCTTTCTGCACTTCACCAGTCACTGTATTGCTTTAATTTTGTCAAACCTTCCTCTCTTTTTTTCCAATTCTTTTGTGAAATAAGCATTTCATTTTTATTTGCATCACTAATTTAAATACCCTTTTGTACATAATACATATCTTTATGTGGGTCATCATTTAATTAATTGACTATTTGTATCCCTTTTTAATCATCTTTAAATCTTTTCAGTTAACTCTTTATGTGTTAGAATAAGCTTTGAATGTTAAGGGGCACTATTTGGATCTTCATGTGGATAGAATATTATGATATATGGGCTTTAGATTGTAGGAAACAATCTCTAGGCAACTAGATGCACTTTGAGGTTGGATTTTGTATGTATTCCCCATTCTCAAAGTGTCTAAGGTCTAACTGGGTTGGATCACCCTTGATAGTTGGGCCCTGGTAGGCATGTTTCATATTTAAAGAATATATTACTTTTTATACCTTCTATTTTAGGTGAGAACAATTGTATCTTTCAAAATATAGATGGTTTGCAGACACAGAGAGTGTTGAGGGAAGCTTTGGCTCAAAGTCCATATTGCATCTACATTTTTGGTACCATTTTGATTTTTGTGCAATGTTTGGTCATCTTGATAATCTTTCTTATGGGTAAAAAAGCATGGGCAATAGATGAAGATTGTGATTCATATGTGGATTTCAGTGCTTTGGTTTAGTACTATCCTGACTACTTACATTTTGTTTTCTCTTACTTTTTTGCAGCCCCCTGGAAAGAGTGATAAAGATTTACCATCAGAAGCAATGGTTAAGTATCTGTTGATGCTTGATAGTTTTTGTAGTCTTTCCTTCTCTTCTATAGTTCTAATCATTGATATCTGCAAATGTTGTTGTCATACGAGGATTGTAGATGGGAAATGGAATCATACTTCCTACGTTGTTTTTTAATGCAACACTTTGACTGCTACACTATTCACATACTATACCATAGATGACTTATAAGAAAAACATAATCATGTGAGGTCTTATAAAAAATATGTATAAATTTTATAAATTTTACTTTTTTGAAGAAAATGTATTATTTGCAACATATGTATTGGTAATCATGAAAGTCAAACTGTGGTAAATTAAATGAAACAGAGGAATTATTTCAAAAATTACTATGGCTGTTTGGGTTGCTTCAGTACATGAAATAGAATGGGGAGTGGAAATAGGGTCTGTCGAATGAGGAACAGACTTTCTCTCCAGATTTTACTACTTTCCATTTCATTGTAAGAACTTTTATCCCTCCAAAAATGAGGAGAAATAGAGAAGCTGTTTGGGGTTAGCTTAATAAAATGAAATTAAATCAAGTAAAGCAATAAAAATGATCTTAGGATGTCTGGTTCTATGATAGCAGAAAATCTTCTGGATGCTTAAGTACCATACCAAGGATGTTTATACATAACCTTAATTGAAGTGGTACCGTGCTGCTGAACTTTACTCATCTTTTGCTAAATTTATTAAGATTTTATTCATTTATTAATTTTCTTGTCAGTCTCACCGTAAAAAATTTACTTGCTCTTTTTATTTATTTTTTGATTAATTTATTTAATTAATTTATTTTATATGTAGTAGTTCCATTTTGGCTGTGCAAGTTTTCAATGCACAATTTTTGACCCTTTATATTGTGAATTGTCAACTAGTAAATTTTTTAAAAAGTTGTTATATGTATGTCATAAAGGGTTTCGACTTCCCAGTTCGATGCTATCTTTGCAATATTTATGCTGCCATTTTATGTAAAATTAGCACTGATGTTGCTTCTTAATTGATGTTAATGATTTTATAAATTTTTTGCTGATTGTAGAAAGAAGAAATAAAGACTTACGAGGAGCGTGTAAAGAATCTTCTTGAAGTGACGCCTCCTAGAGGGAAAGAGTTTCTCTGTAGTATTGAGCATATTCTAGAACGTGAAAAAAATTGGGTAAGCATACCATAACCCTCTGGAAAATCTTGTATTTTTTAATTTTTATTTTAATGAATCGAGTGAGGCACCTATAAGGAGGCTTAAATATTTGCTAGGTGATGGGATTGTGATAGGTAAGGGAAGAATTAAGAAAACTTAGAGGAGGGTGATTACATTTATATCAGTCTTTAGAGATTTGAGGAAATATATGGTGTTGGATATGGCAAAGTGGAGGGGGAAAGTCTAACGCCTAGGATATATGCTTAATAAATTTATTTAATTCTAGGTTTTTTTTTTCCTCTCTTTTCCTTTTTCTTTTTCTATTTTATAATGACCTAAACTCGTTATTTTATGCATCTCCATTTATTTCTTATCTCAAGGTTTTTTCAATTTTCATTTTATTTTTAATTTTTACTTTCATGATTTACTCTCTTTTATTCCCCAAAGTCTTTTTAATTACTATTGCAAATTTTATATCCATTATTTTGGTTTCATTTTATACTTCTAGTTCCCTTGCTCACTACGTTTTCTCTTGTTTTCTTCTACTTTCATTTTATTACTTGTTTTTCTTTGTTGCACATTTTACGGATAGTTCCTCGTGACAATTTATGTTAGTCCTGACCCTAATCATTTAAGGACTAAGACATTGTTAATGATGATAAAGTCATTTAAATGAGGAGGTTTTTTTTTTTATATTTTACTTTGAGTTTGCAGCCTCACATAGGAATGGCAATGGATTAGATTTGGGTCAGATGGGGTTAAATCCGAATCCAATCATTTTATAATCGGATTGTAGATTTGGGTCCAAATTCGGATCTGAATATGATTGATTCAAGTCCAAATCCGACTCACATTTTAAGGGTACGAATCCGGTCGGTTTATTCGAAAATCCGGATTGATCCGAGTGCATTTTTTTAGAATAATGTGTGATATACTTATAATTCTTGTATTGCCTCTAATAATTTTTTTACATCATAATAGTGCGTAAAAGATTCTAGAAAAACCTAGGATTTAAAATCTAAACATACGTATGTTAATTATAAATTAACTTTGCTAATAACAAACAAGAAATCATCCCAAGATATAAATTGCTACTAGCTTATCCTCATACATCAACTAAGTATCTTTTAAAGTGTCTTTCAATACGTATTTGTACTCAGTCGGACTTCGCGCAGGGTCCAAGTCCGATCCGCCTCCTATTCGGATTTGGATCTATTTTGTTGTATTTGGATTTTGGAATATTTTTAGACGGATTCAAATCGTTTTTTTTTCTTCGGGCCGGGTTAGGTTCAAATCAAACTCGGATTGAATTGTTATCCCTAGCCTCACAGCCAAACTGCCGTTCCCACGTTCAGCAACATTTGGAGGGGGCAAATGTTCAGAGGTCGAAATGTATGTCACCTATGTGATAATCTCTTAAAAAAAGAGTTTGTTCATATCTATTTTTCTTCCAGGTTTGGTGGAAGCGTGATGGTTGCCCGCCATTTGAAAAACAACAGCTGGAGAAGAAGGTAGATGGTACAAAAAAACGGTAAGAAATTATCTTGAGTGTGATAAATTTTTATGTTCCATCCTAGAGCATGGATCACTGGCTAAATTTTTGTTACGATCAACCAAATTGTGGTCATCTTGATAGATTTTCAGTATCTGTGAAGATATTATGTGCATTTGTTTTCTTGTGACAAGGGGAAGCACTTGTTAATAAAACTGCTCTGATTTAGGTTTTTTTGTTGCAGTTTATGACTATAGATACATTGTTTACAATAGTACATCCTCTGTGTTTTTTACATGACCCACTAGATTTAGGCACACATATCAAGGAAGGGTGGAAAAGAATGCTAAACACAATTTTACCCCAGTCCACTAGCTCTTCCAACTAACCCCTTAACCCCTTCCCCAATACCAACATTACTGCCAAAACCACCTACATCGCCAGGTCCGCCATTAGAGCCACCTACTCCACCATCTAGGCCATTGAAAAATAGTGCATTTCTTCACTGTCCGGTCACCGCCAAAGAAGAGAAACAAGAGGAGAGAAACAAGACCCACCCTCCTACAATCACCGTCACCTATGTTCACCGGACTCGGCTGAAATCCCAAAGTGTCCGTGTCGACACAACACGACGCGGACACAGAATTCGTGTCAGATTCGGCTATTTGCACTCGGACACTTTAGGGCTGTATGCGAAATTTTCTTCGACTCCATTGAAACCAGAGAGTGAAAAGGAAAGAGGAGGAGGAGAGAGAGAAAGGCAGGAAGAGGAAATGAGTGGGCTGTCAGAAAGGTAGGGGGTAGGGTAATGGGTATAGGACAGATGTCATTTTCAATACCACTTGTTTTTCTTTTGACTTTTTGACTACTAACTTTAACCAAAATTACTTTTATCATTTTATGTGTTACATTACCCAATATTTACAGCAGTAAAAAATTCATTTTAGAGAAAGTACTAGAATAATTATAACAAGAAATAGTAATCATATAATTATTATTACAAGAATATGATATAAAAATTTAATTTTTAAAATTTATGAGTATTAAAATATTTTGTAATGTATAATTTTTTTTGCAAAAAATAAAAGTGCCGTGTCTCCGCACCCGTGTCCAAATATAGGACAGAGTCCCCGTGTCCTAAAATTTTGGAAATTGACGAATCGGACACTTGGACACGTGTCCGTGTCAGACACACATACCCGAGTCCATGTAACATAGACCGTCACACACGAGCAATTTTCTACAAAATCAAAAGCTTGGAGGTCGAGTTTGGTTATAATGGTTTAAGATCTGGAACCTTCGACCACCGTGACTTCTTTTTTTGGTAACTTTTGTACACTATAGGGTAGAGGACTGCGTGAAAGGAGGAGGCTGGATGTTAGTAGCGGAGTAGAGGAGAGATAAAGGTGGCGGTTGATGTTGAGGTGGTTTTTTGTAGGTATGGTGGAGCTGGTGAAGGTGGCTGCCATGGAATGGAGATTTACTTCTTTATTTATTTATTTTTATATTATATCTCCCTCATCTCATGGTCCCCACTATTTTTTTTTATTTTTTATTTTATTTTTCTCTCCCCTCTCACATATCTTGCTTTTAACTAAACTAATAACTATAATTTTTTTTCCACAACAAACCTAATGCACACAATGTTTTACTACATTCAACTCATCCTCCTAAAACTTTTTGTTGGTCAAACCGATGCACTTAAATAAAAACAGTAATTTTTATTTGTTGAGAAAGTTACTGTATCTTTCAGAAATTAGATCAAGTTACTTTGGGCTTTTCTGATGGGTTTATGCTTATTTTTTAATCTAAGTGGTTAATTTTGGCTATACTTTAAAATGTTTGAAATATTCTGTCCCTGCAGTCGACCAAGGTGGAGATTAGGGAACAAAGAATTATCTCAGCTGTGGAAATGGGCTGATCAGAATCCGGTCTGTTTGTTACCCATAAATCTAGCATAATGTTGCAGAGTGTTATATTGCTGGTTTATTCTTTTTGTCTGATTTTTGCTATAATTGAATCTGCATCTTCTTTACAGAATGCTCTCACTGATCCAGAGCGAGTTAAGACTCCCGCTGTCACAGATTATTGGAAACCAATGGCTGATGATGTAAGCTCTCTCTCTATATATATATATTTCTATGTATTTAAAGGTAATATGAATATTACTTCTGTTGCATAAGTGATGAATATTGATCTGTGATAACAGATGGATCCGTCCGCTGGTATAGAAGCTGAGTACCATCACAAAAACAATAAGGTAGCTTACAATTCTCGTGTGATGAGCTAGTTGAGATTAAAATACTACATGTTTTTAGTTTCTGTTGACTGATAGATTAAGCACATAAGTCATAATTTATAGAGTTACGGGTTTATTAACTCTGAAATCGATATTATTAGACTAATGAGAGTGCCTTTAGTTTCAGTATTGTCTTTTGACTTGTCTCTTTAAATTATATATGTAATCTATATATCTAATTGACAATCTTTTTTTCAGAGCTCCGACAAACCTGCCTGTTATTTACAGTACAAATAAAATTATAGTTGACTTCATACTACTGACTTATGAAAATGCCAGCTATTAATCAGTATATTTTAGTCAAGCCTTTGCCAGCAAATCCCTGAATATACTCAAATGGTCACCCTCATATGTGATTTGCAAATTGCCCTTTTTGACATGATGACCAACTTAGGATATACTTTCTCCATTTCTTTTTAGTTGACACATTTAAATTTGGGCATTATACACACAAGTTAATTAGACTTCTATTTGTGATTTATTCTTAAGAAAAAACAGTCATGTGGGGTGTTATTAGATTCGTCTAAAAATGTCTATTTCCCAAACTTTTGTTTATATGCGTTGGAAAATGTGAAAATGAAATGTGTCAACTAAAAAGATATGAAGGAAGTATGCGCAATGTGCCCATCCTATTCCCAGAAAATACAAGATGGAACGTGAAGCGAGGTCCATTTGCTTAGTGATGCACTGATGCATGAGCATCATTTTTATATTCGATGAGAATATCTTAATATCAATTTGGTGGTAATGAATTGTGAACCCATTTACAAAGGAGAGAGAAAAAGAGAATATAGAAAGAGAAACCCATTTACAAAGGAGAGAAAAAGGCTCAAGGCTCCGGGCACTTATTCAAGTAACTCCTTCGATTTTCTTTTCTCAAAATTTTCCATATTTTAATTGTTAATATGGAAATTTTAACTTTTTTTAGTCACTGATTTTTTGGCTTCACTAAATTTCAAAGGTTGGTCGCTTCATTTGATGAGTGTTGAAGGTGGAGACTGAGATGGACATGTGGAAGAAATTGAGAATTTTTTTTTCCAATGAATTTGTAGTCAAGTGTGGGAGATGAAGTCATGTAAAGTTCATATATTGTTGATGATGTTGGAGAATTTTGAAGATATAAAAAATGATTGATATTATTCATCTTGATTTTGGATTCGGGAAATCAAAGATGACGGTAGATGGGTGGTTGGGAGTGTGCCTGTAAAAGAGGAGAGGCGATATGGAGGAGTTAAAGGGAGTAATGGAGAGAGAGTGTGGGTCTATTATGGGGAGGAGAGAGATGGAAATTGAGGGTAAATTTTACATTTATCAATATAACTTCTACTCAAAATAGAAACGTATAAACTTAAAAAAAAAAAAAAAAAAAAAAAAAAATTCACAAAAAGGTATATGTGTCAACTAAAAAACCAACGGAGGTAGTATAAAAAGCTACACATCAATTTGTATTGCAATATGGTTACAATTTCTTACATTATAACAATTTTGGAAAATCCGATAAGAATAATCCCGTCTTAGGAAACTTCCCTGAACAATAGGTTTCCAATATTGTCACATGGGTGAACTTATGATGGGTAAAATGAATATTCTGTTGACTCACCTTTACCACAAACCCTAGAAAATTAAAAAAAGCTTTCTTCATATGTTGTAGGTAGATGGTGGAGGGTAAGGCTAATAGGCATGTAAAAGAAGAGAAGGGGGGGGGGGGGGGGTAGGTAGAGATTTTAACTAATTGAAGACAAACCGAACATGAACTCCATCTATTGTTAGAGCACTTATGTGACAGCATAAAACACTTGGGATAATTTTGAGGGTTTGTCTAACTTTGGATTATTTTTCTTTTGTGGACTAAACTTGGGATTATCGTTGTGTTTTAACAATTTTGTGACCTCAAACTCCCAAAAACAAAAAAATAAATCCTTTAAACTTTGGCTCACAAATCATGATCATGATGTGAATCATTTCCAAAAATTTATAATTCACACTTGTGAATGGTTTACAACCTTGGCCATGATAGGAAACATGTATAATCAAGATAATGCCATGGCTTTCTTGATAGCTCGTAATCTAATCATAGCCAGACAGTTATTAAAAAAGTATTAGGGTTCTAGTTCATGTAGCTTCTTGATATAGGGAATTGCTTTTGTTGTAATTATCTTTTGATGACTTTATATAAGTTGACTGTTATTCCTCTTGTGGACCTTGGGCTTTGGGTAAAATCCTTTTTTTTTTTCTTTTTACTTATATTTTATCCTCAGGGGAAATAATGGTCTCTTGACTTCATTAATCCTTGCTTTGTGCTATCTTTCATTTACCTCCATGAAGGCATGAAGCAAACAAAATATAACCCTAAAATGTCATGTGGTGAATAAATTGGACGTATTATGTACCTTATAGTTTAGCCATGGAGTAATTTTGTCACTTGTGGTTCATTAGTAAAGGATTGGTTAGAGCATGGATTCCTTAAGTATTGTAACAAAGTGTCGTAGTGTTCATTAATTTGGCATACTGATTATTCATTTGTTTGTGCAGGTTTATTGTTGGAAAGGTCTCCGTTTTTCTGCGCGGCAGGACTTGGAAGATTTTTCTAGGGTATGGTTAATAGCCTTTTATTTATGTATTCAGAGATTAAAACCATCTTTGTAAATAAAAATGAACCCAATATGTTTCATTTGTAGTTCACTGAATTTGGCATTGAAGGGGTTGTTCCCCTGGAACTCATGCCTCCTGAAGTAAGGTCCAAGTATCAGGCAAAGCCAAATGACAAGTCTAAACGTGTGAAGAAAGATGAAACTAAGGGTTCTGTACCTCCATCTGAAGAAAATCAGGTATTTTGACTTGCATTATTTTTAAGGAAAAATGGAAACTAATAAACCCACCTTTGCTCCATCTTCCCTAAACAATCTCACCTTTTGATTATTCTAAAACAATCCCACCTTTTACCCTAATCTTCTTTTAACAGTCCTTTTGACCTTTAACCGGTTAAACTGGTTTTTTTTTTTTCTCAAGAGTCTCTCTCCTCTCACCATGGCCACCAGTCCACCACCTACACATCTTGCCACCACCTCCATCCTGTGCCGCCTGAATCACCCAACCTCAAAAATCCCAGCCCTGCTGCTTGCTGCCCGAATCCCCACTCCCAACTCCTCCCCAATTCCCTACCCCCACCTCACACAAATCACCACACACCTCACGCAACTCACCCCAACCACACAAATAAACACTCGCCACCATAACCACCGAGATCCAGCCTCCCCAGCAGTGCCACTGCCTACAATCACCTCACAGCAGCCCACGCGATTTCAATTCACCCTCCAACCGCAATCCGCAACCCCACACCGAAGTGTAATACCAATTTCTCTTTTTTAATTCCTAATTGTTGTATTTACTTGTTTAGTCGCTGACTAATTTATGTTTTTGGTTTCATTTAGAGTATTTGGGTTGTTTGTGATTATTTTCAGAACAAATACAAAGTTGAAGTTGTATTATTTTGGAAATCGTATACTTTAAGCTAATAAATTAATGTCAATTATGATATACCAAAGATGTAGGTGCTGGTGATGAATTTGATATTAATCCTGCAATTGAATTTTGATGGATTCTTAATGGTAGTGGACTAGTGATTGTGATAGTGTACTTATTGCTAGTCAATTTCGTTATTAGATGATTTTTCCTATCAAAATGAACGAACTCACATGTTAAAGTGAAATGAAAAGAAGTTAGAGGTGAGGATTGGGGTGGGGCTTCCTGCCGGCGAGGAAGGGGAAAGCAGGGCTGGGTTGTTCATGCGGGATGGGGAGGGAAAGGGGGTGGCCATTCATCCCAGGGCAGCACAAGGGGGTGGGGGTGCGGTGGTTGATTGGTCATTCAGGCCATACGTGGGACCAGGTTGGGGTTGTTTTTTTTCTTTTATTTTATTTTTTTTACAAAAAATGTAATAGACCTGTTAAATAGCAACATGTGGCAACTAACTTAGGAAAACAGGTTACCAAAACTATCCAACAGGTCAGGGATTGTTAGAAGAAGATTAGGGTAAAAGGTGGGATTATTTTGGAATAATCAAAAGGTGGGATTGTTAAGAGAAGATAGAGCAAATGTGGGATTATTAATTTCTATTTTTCCTATTTTTAATATGCTTGGGGTTCAGTATGTACTTGTAGTACTTCATATGTTGGTTGAAATAGGGAATACATATTTTGTGGAAATTATTTATGGAACAATTTATGTCCCGATGTCACATATTGAAGTAAAGTTATTATGGTTTGTTTTATATGTATAATACTTGGAATTAGACTAATAACGCACCCGTCTGTGCAATCACCTATTTAATTTGTACAACAATTGCTATGAACATATGACATTTCCTGATTTCCTGTAATATTTATATCCAGATGTTTTCTGAGTTGTAACTTTCTGGTACTCCTTGTATATTATTAAATCTTTTTTTAAATGTTTCCAAAATCATTTAGACTTTAAACTCTGTAAGTGAGATGGATGGCGAAGGTGGCCAAAATGATCTTGATGCCCCAGCAGCTGCAATGGACCTTGATTCAACACCTATTACTGGAAATAATTCTCAAGCTGGGACCCCGACACCAGATGATTTTCTTAAGCAAAGTTCTGAATCCCCAGATGCACAAGAAGCTGGAGAACTTGACGCTGAAGCTGATCCTGAGCCAGGGTTAATTGATGGAGAGACAGATGCTGATGTTGATCTAGACGCAGTAGGTTGATTTTGCATATCTGGATGCTAGATACTCGGGACGTATACTGGAACTGCAGTGACTGTTCTCACATCCAAAATTAAAGAAGCTAGAATGACTTGTTACATTCATTATTCAGAGAGCTTTATCAAGCAGAATGGAGCATGTAATTTAATTTATTTATTTTCTTTTTCGGCTTTGCTTCCATTATGAGTTTTAACTTAACTAGTTTCTCTGCACACTATATTTTTGCTTTGAGATACCATTTTAATACTATACAAGAGGGTAAAGAAAGCTCATTTGTATATCTTGAAATATGTAACCCCAACCTTTTTGATTTTGTCACGTCTTTTATTTAATAGCTTTGTATTGTACCAGCTGAAAAATAGAACAGATACACAATGTTATTGTTCTCTAAAGATATTAGTAATGTCTTCAATTATTAGAGGATTTAATGGTCCTTTTGTACTTGGATTTTTTATCATGCCGATTTTTGAAATCTAGGTTTACTACCTTAGATTCATCCAATGTGACGAACAGACGCCCTTGCTTTTACTTAACATCTATTGACAACATACTATCATAGGTGGATCTATGAAGGGGCCTGGGTGGCACCGGCCTTCCCAAATTTTTTATTTTTTTATTTAAATGTGTGTAAATTTATGGGTTAAATACAATTTTAATGCAATAAATAATATTAAATTAGCTTTGTCATAGTGGTAATGCATTGAGTTTGTACTAAAAGTCTTAGGTTCAAGCCTTTATACAAGCATTTTTTTTTTTTTTTTACTTCTGTATAGGGTGTGTTTCTGTGTTATTTACATTCTATAATTTTTTATTTTTAGTCATAAATTTTGGACATAATTATCCTTTTTTGCAAATTAAATACTCATTCCTCACTATTCCATGAGCAATTGTACCATTTGCAATATTTTAATATAATTGTACTTTCAAGCATTAAACTAATTTCAATGCATCTCTACTTTATATAATTCCCTAATAACCTGCATATAATTCCAAACTTTAAAAGCAAAAGGGAATGGAGGAAGAAATAAATGATACTAAAAATGACATAAACTGTATAGAAAATGGCTAATCGTTGTGAATAATTGTTGCAAATAATATTACATGGAGGTAATATTAGTGAATTTCAATTGTCAGATTTTACAGTGGTATGTTTAAATGGGATAATGAGTAGAAATTCTCACTGAAAAGATCGGCCTTGATCTCGGCTAAAGCTAGATGAGTTGAGCTTACTGATGTATGAAATCTGGATAATTGACCTTGGACACAATTACAAGTATGCTAATCTATTAAAGTTCCTAGATTACTGTCTAAATTTTGTTGATCAACCAAATTCATTAAAATAAAAGCTCGTTATATTCATTTACAAGAATAAAAGGTCAGTTGATGCTCTATTCTTAATTATTCAGTTTCAACATTACATTTTCTTATTGATTTTAATTTAAAGTATTTGGTTTATCAAATAGATTGAGTGATTAGAACTTTCACTTGATTTTGAGAACTTCAAATGTCAAAAGCAGTAAAGCTCAAATCAAGTTTATGAGAAGAGACATTTGTGATAAACAAGTTATCTATGAGCCATTAACAAAATATGAACATGACCTCAGTTAAAAGACTTGACAGCTTGCCTTTAATTTACATGAACATGGTAGTACTCGGGCTTGGTTCTTTTACTCCCAACTCTTCTAATCATTAAAGGAGTTTTTTAATTAAGTTTCTTACATTTCATCATATCACATAATCGATTATTATAACAAAAAAGCACAATCAAGACATTCTTCAATACTCTCAGCATATATGATATATGCAAATCAGCTTTAATTTATTCAAATGAAGCATATATTCAGAATATTACTGTAATTAATTCTTTAATAATGAAATGACCCATACATTTCTACTCATTCCGTCCCCGAAAGAACGACCTATTTGGCCTAATTTTAGTCCAAAAAAGAATGACGCATTAGCACTAAAATACCCACCAATTTGCAATAATATTTGTGCAAATTTAACTTCTCCGTATATAATTTTGTTTCCATGTACTTTTATTACTATCTCTCTACTTTTTTGTAAACCCCATGTAAATTGTAAATTTAACTTTTTAATATACTTTTACTTCTTTTTATTTAACTTTGTTAATACCCGCAAAATCAACCCAAAGGATCATTCTTTCGGGGACGGAGGGAGTAATATAAATTTTCGGCATTGCCCTAATTAACGCCGTACCATAATAAGCTCTTGTTCAATGATTTCCACTGTACCACAATAGACAATCTATAAAGTATGAACTCACAAAAACAATAAAATCTACAAAATCATAATTTGTAAGTTGAACTACAAAAAATTAGAGACCAAATAATCAATTGACTAGCATATTTTTGCTGGTTGTTGTACACAGCTATTTTGTAGCAGGAAATCTGTGAATTCATCTCTTGACCTCTTTCTACTTCGTATTGCACAACATCGTTCATTACCTTCACCAAAAACCGAATTCAAGAAAATCGTGTCGAGTATTTACCTCACATCCCTCGTACCAAACACCACCTCGTCTTCAACCTCAAAATCAACATCATAAAATTTATCATGTACCATCTTTAGTACACCAAAAACCCTAGCAAGTTCCGTGTCGATTTCCTCCTCTTGTTGTTCCTTAATTGGAAAAAACTCGTAACGATTAATTTTAACAAGATTTTCAGTACAAAAATCTCCCCAAATATTTTTGGTATCATCCACAATTAAAACAACCCGTTCGTGTGACAACACCACGTCCATCCTCTTTTGCCTATACTTTGTACAATCTTGCTTAGCAATGACCCACGAAAGCCTCGGAAACCCGGCTTTAGACTCAAGTAACCCACGCACTTCTTGTGCATAAACCTTATCAGCCATAGTATAGATAGACAAATCAAACATCGAACTAACTTGTTTGATAAATTCACGTACACCCGGCCTTAACTTCACGTATCGACAACTTAACATATTGTACACATCTTTTGTACACGTTAAACGTTGTTTCTCCTCCAAAGTAACGTTCTTGGTTAATCTTGAGTCAATTAACGTGTGATCCAAGTCAAGTACTAAGTGAAGCTTCTTGGATTGTAACAAGTGTCGTAAATTATCATCTCGAACACGGTCGACTTCTTCGAGGGTGAGAGCTAAATTGGGGTGAATGTAGCTTAATGGTGTAGTGATGAGACCATTGCCGCAAGCAATGATGGGTAGGTTGCATAATGTGCATTTTTTGTCAAGAAATGATGGATGAAAGCATAGAAAACTATCGTTAAACTCAAAATCCATTGATTTATTTTTCTATAATTCCATATTTTTTCGATTTTGTAAATGATTTTTCTTGTTTTAATTTTTTTTATTGGCAGGATTTCTCTTGATTGTTTTTGAAAGGGTAGGGTTTTGGTTGAATTGAGTTTTTCGTTTAGGGTTTACAGAAATAAGGGTTTGCCGTTTGTTGCCCTTTTATTAGCTCTCGATTTTATTTTTAAAAAAAAAAAATTATTTTTCTTATTATTTTTTATATAGTTTGGGCCCAAGCCGTGTTTTTTTATTTCTTTTTGTTTTTTAATAAGTGTACTTGTACTGCTTAAATTTTATAGAGAAAACACCCTTAAAAAAATAAATTAAATGCTAGTAAAGAAATACGGAGTAAATTTTATCTTCAACCAAAAAAATAATAAAAAAAAAAAAAAAAAAGTCAAATGTTTCCCAAGAGAAATAAATAAATTAACAAATACAAAAGAGCACTTTTTTCTAATGAATGCTACTAAAACATCCAATTTTTAGATTACAATTGGTTTTATAATTATTTTCATTTTTATGTATGTTTCCACTTTACCGTCCATGGCAGCAAACGGGTGAACAACATTTTTTTTAATTTTTAAATTTTTTATTTTAATTATTAAGGAGTACTGTATTATTTTTGAAACTGATTTAGCTTAAAATTGATTTAGATTTTAAAAAAGGAAATCTTAGCTTTGCTTCAAGTGGTTGTTTTTTGTTCTAAGAAACACTACTTCAAGTGGTGATGCATGTTGTAATAGTTTATTGGTTTTGCTTTTAGACTCTATTCATTTTACCTTACAACAAATAATGTTTAAAAGCAACTCCAATGGCACCAATTAGCTTGCCATGTAACTTAAACTTTTAAACTAATAGTCATTTTAACTTATTTGAGCTTCAATGGCTAGCTATTAGCTTACTATTTAAATTAACCACACCCCTTTAATTAATTTATGTTTTTTACTTTCATTTTATTTATTCTAATTTGTTTTATTTTAACAAGTTTTCCCTCAAGCTAATTGCATTTTTTAGCTCCAATGGTCAAGCTAGTAGCTAGGGATTATATAATATTGCAAGCAAGTCCCTAGCTACAACCATTGGAGTTGCTCTAATATAAATAATTTTGTTTTAGTAAAAATAATTTTAGCTCAGTAAAAATTAGTAAATGTGAAAATAAATATAATAGGAATCAGTTAAAATAATTTCAGTTTATTAAAACAATATATGTTCAGCAAAAATAATTTCAATTCAATAATTTTATTTTAGCATAAATAATAGGGCCTAAAAAAGAGGGCAATGCATCTTTTTAAAGGGTAATGTTATATGTAGCCCTAAGGGTTATAAATAAGCATTAAATATACTCTTGAAAATTGTATAAAATTAGGAATTCATAACAAAAACACGCGTAAATCAGTGTTATTAGTGTTTATATTTTGATGATTTTTTAACTTTTTACGATTTTCAAGTGTAAATTTAATGCTTCTATGTATGTATAACATTTTCCATTTAAAAAAAAAAACTAGAAAATGTGGTTTTCCACCAAAATTATTAAAATTAAAAAATTTCGTGAATATGTGTTAAACTCAAGAACAATTGGAAAAAACGGCTTAGTCTTTCGTATTCTATTAATCACAAATATATACCTCATACAATAGAATACCTAACTTGCCTAAAACTCCTAAACAAGATAAACTTTCCAAATATACAATATTAACATAATTAACAAACCAAACTCTAATAATATGAGCTACTTGTTTGAAGTCTTTTTCCATTTCTAGAATTCTAGGTAACAGCAAGAAAGAATACACTTCCAACTTTCCAAGCATGGGTATTTGATCGATGAAATGCTTGGTATCACTATTATGGATATCTAGTTTAAAACTCTTTTCCAATCTTTCGTTTCTTTGCCTTTTCCTTTATCGTTTGCCCTATTAGAATTAGTGTTGGTTGATTCCTTCCGGCCTTTTTTGTTCGCTTGCTTGTTGGCAAGCTCTATACCGACTTTGGCTATTTGAGGCAAATTCGAAAGCATTTGGTCTCGCTAGCTATGCTAGCTTGAAAGGTATGGCTAGCTTGTTTTTGGTAAGGTATTACCTGCTGTCGCATTCTTCCTTTGCGCTAGTGGACAGTAAATTGGAAGCTTGTTAAAAAAAAAAAAGATAATATAGGTGAAATCGGATTATATTGCATTATTTAGGGAAATAGTTCCAAATAAATATGAAGTACGAAGTAGTAAATAATACTCCGTAAACTCTTTCAACATCCTAAACATTTAATACATATAGATTTGTAAAATTCCTTTTTAGTAGATTGAACTTGTTTTAACTGAAATCAAATAATTTTTGTTGAACTCAAATAATTTTTACTAATACTTCATTATTTTTACTAACTAAAACTTATCATTCGGATTCACTATTATATTTGTTTTTTTAAAAAATACAGATTTTACTGATAAAAACTCATTTCTACTTAACCAAAATCTATACTTAGGTCTTGTTTTCTTTACCTTAAAAAAATAATATTAAGTAAAAATAATTTCAGTTCAGTAAAAATAAGTTCAGTTCAGTAAAATTAATTTCAGTTCAGTAAAAATAGTTTCAGTTCAGTAAAAATAAGTTTAGTTCAGTAAAATTCAGTTTTCTTAAAGAACAATTATAATAGAAAATCAGTAAAAATAATTTCAGTTGAGTAAAAATAATTTAAGTTCAGTAAAAATAGTTTCAGTTCAGTAAAAATAAGTTTAGTTCAGTAAAATTCAGTTTTCTTAAAGAACAATTATAATAGAAAATCAGTAAAAATAATTTCAGTTGAGTAAAAATAATTTAAGTTCAGTAAAAATAATTTCAGTTCATTAAATTAAGTTCAGTTCAATAAAAATAAGTTCAGTTCAGTAAAAATAATTTCAGTTCAGCAAAATTAAGGTGAATCAAACAGGGCCTTAGTATTTAAAAACACAAACCACACATTACACATGTACCACATGTCATCACAAATCACTCATATGCCACATGCCACCTTCTTTATCAAAAAATAAAGTTCATTTCTTTATGCATTCTGTAACTTGCAAATTTAAGTAAGGAAATTAAGTGTTTCAACTACACCAAAATAAAGTCGTAGTCTTTTCATCTCCTAAAATTAAAATAAAGTAATAGTAAAAAAAAAAAAAAAAGTTGAGCTAATTAGTTCACATTATATAAATATATAATACCTTTGTTACATATTAGTTGCATCTTTGGGTATTATTTGTGAGAGATAAAATATTCCAAAGTTTCAACTAATATGTAACGGAGGTAATATATAAAATACAATGAAACAATGCTGCTCATATAACACAAATAAGCAACACATTACAAGAAAAATATTCTAGGTAATAACCCGTGCATGGAACGGGCCAGAAGGCTAGTTATATGTAACAATCCACTCAACTAGACTATTGCTCGGGCTAATAACTCATTACAATAAAATTTTAAAATAATAAATTTTAGGTAGAATAGAGGAGTAAATTGTATTCTAATTGTTTAAGGTGAACATGGAACTACCAAAGAATTGGTTTATGTGGAGAGATTAAATCCTATGATTGTTCGAGAACATTATTGGGGAATGACGAATCAATCTAATGTTTTATTAATAAAATCAAGCAGAAATCATCGGATGCATTACTGTAAAAAAGGCGACATTTGAAAGGTCAGTTCTACTGTCTTTACTAGTCAAAGTCTGTAAGAACAACACTACACTAGGCTCTAAAAGTGAAAATTTCACAGCGTCAGAATATGATAATACATACAAACATGCAAGCGGACTGATAAACGACGCAGCCTGCATTTCTGAGGACATTTTCAGTGCAGTATAATCCATTGGCATTTTGCACTTCGAGATATAATTACTAATCTCATCTTAATGTTGGTGTGGCGCATTTGGTGGCCTTTGATCTGTCATTGTCTTTTTTCAAGAATAATACACCAATTCGATTTATCAAAGAAGCGATCCACAATCACAGCATTGCTTATTCCAGAAACTAAGCTGCAAATTCATCAAATTGAAGAAATTGGTCAGTTACTGAGAAATAGTGAGAAAATTACACCTGGGAACGAAACAGTTTGGAAAATGTATCAATTAGGGAAGCAGGGAATCCGGTAAAAAAATGAGAATGGAGCAATTTATATATAATTGACATGTATAATTACAATTTTCATAATAGGCTAAAATTCGTTCTGAAAGATACTTATCAAAGAATATTAACACCAACAGCATACAATGATCCAAACACCTGTGCTAAAAGAAAACGGCTCCATAATGCTTAGGCAAGCTGGAATTTCAAATTCATAACCAACATCGTTATAAGGATTCAAAGCAACAGAGAAATAGTCTCTGAAAGATTGACATACTAAAAGGCAGACTTTTTCTGTCTGTCAAAAATTCAAAAGTGCAAAAGCATGCAATGAAACATGTAGCCATAAATTAAATACTGATGTATATGGGTGGAAACAAGGAGTCCATGGCAAACAAACTCAAATGGAGCCACAACAAGAACTGGTAAAGCCAGTGAAGCACTTTTACATACTGAGAAAAGAATACTAAAAGGATACAGGATTACAGCCAAGAAATTTGTCGAGACGCAATATAGAACCACAAATGAAACCATATGGAATCAAAAGGCAAGTGACAGAATAAAGTCTTACAACTTCAATAGAAATTACTCCTTCCTCAAAAACTTCTAAAAAAGTTTTGTATTCCGTAATATCTAAATCCAGGTCAGTAAGGTTTTAAGCACATCCAATGATTTCAATTATGATTCGGAACCCAACATTTGAAGCGCCAAGTGGCCCATATTCAACCATGAGTCAGAACTCAGAACCCAAAATTAATGTGCGTAAAAACTAAAACATCCTGAGCAGTTGATAACGATTAGCTTTGCTCAGTTTTCTAAGCTCAAATTATAGGTATATTTTGTAGGATAATCCTGCAATTTGGTGAGCATAGCTATAGCTTAAGACGTAATTTAACAAAGATAGGTAGAAGCAAATTTTAACTAAAGAGTTAAATTAAAATGATCAACTATGTCAGTTAATTACTTACTCTGCCAATAACTTTGAACCTAGCTGACCTTATTAAGGTATAAAGTATGTATGTTAGACTTTGTTTTGTTGAAAATTATTATGAAATACAAAATCTAACAGCCCACTTGGTAGATGATAATACATGATGTAAATGGTAATAAATATCTATACCATTTTGCAAGAACAGTCTCACGTCAGAGTGTGGCAGTGTCCACAGTAAAGATTGTCTTCACCACAAATTTCTTTCCCTTCATCTCATCCAGCACCACTTTAACCACTTCAGAAGTGGTATTGAGTAGAAATGTAAATACATGAACTGGAGCTGGAGTCCCCTTAGGCCATTATTATAAAGGAAATTAAAAAAAAAAAAATACTTGCAAACCACAAACTCGCCTAAAAAAGTACTCTTCAAAGTCTGCAAATTCATGTTGTTTACTTGCTTTTAGGAAAAATATGTAGTTAGAGGACATGTAAAGAAAGCTTAGCACACCAAAATTTAGAGTCGATATTTTATACTCTATAAAGTCTGCAAATTCATGTTGTTAACTTGTTTTTCAGGAAAAATATTTAGTTAGAGGATCTTTAAAGAAAACTTAGCAAACTAAAATATAGAGTCGGGCTCCCCCACCTCCCCACCCCTGGTTAAATGAGGAAGAAAACTAGCTCTAAAAAAAGACACAAGGCTTCTTCTCTAGAAGGAAAATCCGGTTTTACAAAATCTTGTTAGAGGACCTTTTAAGTTAGGTCTTTTTAAAAATAAAGACCTGGGGCTTCATCTCTAGAAGGAAACTAAATTTTATATAGCTGAGAAATAATCCATTTGGGTGTTCAAACGAATGAAACTAAAAGTGCAAAATGATCATATTCATGTTGGGTTTGCAATATAAGTGGTCTTATTTTTCTACATGCTCATAGTGGATGGAGATCCATATGACTAAACCTAAAGAACCACATAATAGCCTCATATATACATATTTATGGGGCTGTAGTTCAGTCTCTTAGCTTATACCTCTAAAAAGAAACAAGGACCAATCAAAGATTCCATTTTCAAACAACCTCGTATAGACATGATCTACTAATAGTAAGGCTTGTTCCCACAACTCATGGTAGCTCCGCAATATACTTGGAAACTCTCAGATCAGTTCTCAAGCTGTTCTTTGCTCTTGCACTACCTCTCCAATTACTAAAACTGACAGCTTTCGAGTTGCCTTGCCAAAATTCAAACAGGCTCCTTTTAACTTTATTCTGATAGAATCTAGTAACAACCACTCCAAGTCAGCTACAGTTCATTCCTAAAATATGGGTCAATTACTAACAACCACTCCAAATCATCTACAGTTCATAACGACTTGTAATTGCAAAACCACACTCATTTTAAAATTGGCAAATATCTGTGTTTACCAAAATCTAAGTTAGATTCTATTAGAAACTACAATTCCATTTTTTATTTTTGTAAGGATTGTTAATAAATAATAACTACATATGGAATCACTAATTTGTATACTATTTACTATGTAAGGTCATATTAACTATCCCATTATTGCTTTTTTGGATTGATTGAAACATTTTATCAAGCTCTGATTCAGATTATAATTGGCTCAGATTTTCAGTTAGAGGATGTGCACATAACCAAGCAACAAAAATGTTCTCCAAAATTGGAAATGCAGTCAATCTTATTCACCCATTCAAAATGGATACCCAATGGATAAGATTTTGAAGCTAAAAAAAAAAAAGGAAAGAAGACAAACAAACAAGGTTCAATTGAGACCAACAAATTTGTCAAGTGTATGGTTTTAAATCTCGGTTGATCAACGCATCGCAACCGCATAGTAAAGAAATTTGAGCTTACCACGATCGCGACCACACCCGAGATATAAGAGTATAAAACCATGACTCAACCCCAAGCTCGCACAGTAGCAGTATGGTTCTAGTTGAAAAAAGGGCTGCTTCCAAAGAGTAAAAACCTTAAACCCATGATACAAGAAACAAGGTTGGAGGTTGATGTAGGTAGGTAGCTAAATTATATTGAACTGAGCCGAGAATTTCGAGGTCTCAAGTGTGAAGAAAGGAATTTTTAATGACACCATACAATGGTGAGCACATGGTTATATCTGCTAACTAAGTATTTTGGAGTCCCCAATATACAGGTCAAATGCCTCAACAACATAATTGTTAATCAAACCTTATGTTCTTCAAAATCCAAGACTCTAAATCATGATGTTTCAAGTGTTTCAACTGCATATGTTGATTCGGCCTTAGGTTGCTTTCAGGTTACTCAAATGGCTAAGGCTGATTCTTTTTTACTTCAGGATTGGTGGTCAAGATGTTTAAGACTTCAGAAGGGGAAATGATGGAGCTAAGTAACACGAAGTCCAAGGTATCTTTGACATTTGTTCAACGCTCAAAGTCAACAGCTTTTATATAATTATATTATGGTTGTTTTTGTTTGTTTTTGAAATACAGAAAACTAGCAATTTTAACATTGAGTTATATACATACTCTGCAGGACAGCAAGTACCTATACAAGTTATATAATACCCCACTTATGCTACATTATTTTCAAGAATCCTCAAGCAGAATTGAATTCAGTTTGAAGATTGTTTCCCTTTTTGAAAAGTTTCTCCACCCTGTTGTGGTACTAATTAGAGTACAGAAAGCAAGATACATGTCGTAGCCTAGACAATGTGTAACAATACAGCTATCTATATTAGACTTCAACCATTCACATACAAGCAAAACATTGAAGATGAATGAGAAGTTCACAGCACATTATGGTCAAGAAATAAAAAATGACATAACCAAACGCAAGAGCATATCAAGAAATTTGTGTTTACCTTTCAAGTTCACCCTCACTAAACACATGATAATATCGGTTATATACCATAGCACCCTTCTTGTCATCTTTTCGTGCCAGGCCATTTGCAACAGCGCAAGCAGAAGAACCACTAACTTCAGCACGATGATAAGGTAAGTGCCATGGAACAAAATATTCTTGGTTTTCTTTACATCTATTATCAATAACAGTCGTTGATGTATCGTTTCCTTGGCTGTTTATATTCAATGTTTTGTCCAGCTTTGCACCAAGGAACTCACTGGAGACTTTCAATGACACTTGAGAATTGTTCTCCTCACTTTCAGGGATGCTTTTCAAATTAAATGACCGGGGGCTATTGACACGAGGACTACCTGGTCCAATCCACTCATCTAGGTACCTACGAGATAACGGTGTCCATTTACTCAACAAACCTGGGTCCTCTTGCTCAACAGCCCAGACTGTTATTAACACTAAACCTCCCTTTCTAACAACTCGAACTAGTTCTTCAATAGCTTTTCGCCTCCTACTTTCAGTACTCAGGTGATGTAACACAGCAATGGATATTGCTGCGTCACCAAAACCGCTTCTATATGGCAAATTTACAGCATCAGCGACCAAAGCTTCATGCCCTCTCCCGGCACATATGCTGACTAAAGGAAAACTTATATCACATCCTACAAAAAAGCATTTAGGATTGAAACCCAAGTACTTTCCATTTCCACATCCAGCATCCAGGACAAGGGATCCTTGTGTCAAGGAATCTAAAAATGATGCAACCTTTGGCCATTTAGCAAATCTGGTTGAACTGAAGTGGGGAGCAATTGCATCATAAACCTGATGAACATAAGTCTTCTCGATTTCAGGGGTGTATTGAACACAGTTGAATGACAAACCCTCCTCACTTGTCACTTCAGATGGTTGATTTTGAGCTTCACCATCCGATGCAGCAGTCGAGAAAATAGAAGGACGGCCAGTCCTAATATTCTTCATTGTATTGTATTTTATGGAATTAAACTTACAAATAGATATGAAAGGAGGTAAGTGCAAAGCCCAACGTATCAGATGAGAAACTCTTAAAGATTCTATGTGACCAAATATCATCAACTGAAACATGAATACATGATTACAAGTTGATTAGTTTGACTTTACAAGAAAAAGATGAGCACATATACAGCAAAATGAGATTTGTAAAAATGTGAAACATAATCACACTATTTGAGGAAGTGATTAGGTGTACGGACGAATTAGGCTATAGGGCACATTCAACCAATATAGAGTGCATTCACAATATAAGTTAATTGTAGCATAACCAAAATTGATTTGGCAGTTTTGAGTTGACAACCAAACTATTCTAATCCAAATTGCACCATAGTTAGTATATTTGCTTCTAAGAAAATCCATCTAAAATCAAAATACATAACACATACAATTATATTTCGTATGTCAAATTTTAAAGATTTCTAAAGGCATAATTAGTTTCGCTAGCCCTACAACATAATCTCATCATACCAGGGAATAAAGGAGGAAGGAGCGTGCATTCATACAATCATACATGCACCAATTCCCTCGTGATACAACACTTTAATCTAACTATTAAAATGGATCGCCCTTCACTTTCTCACTTGACTGCTATTCCATTATTCAATTTGCCTAAAGGCAGACGCAGGCCTGTCCCTGAGGCAGGGCAGGAGGGAAAAGAGCTCTGATTTCATAGTTAAATCCTAACATTAAAGTGTTGTTCAATACATTAGCAACCAAATTTGATTCATAATTATAGGGATATTTGATTCAATTATCGACCTCATAATTTCAGAGATATTTGATATGGTGATAACAAATACAAACAACTTACCTCAGAAGTTGCTTCAATGGGGGATACAAGAACTAGATTCACGCCAACTGCGCTTCAATGGAGAACGTTGAGTGCGCTTCAATGGATATCTCACTAATCTGAGTGACACCAATTCTATGGATCCCTTATGACCCGTTAGGGCCGTCACAGGTATTAAAGGGATAGATCCGTCTAATAATAATAAATAAATTGGTTGAGTCTTTATATGATCGTCCAATTATGGGATAGCGCAGATGTTTTTAAGGGTTTAGAGTAAATCTATTTTAAAAAGTACGGAATATGGAGTATTAGTTTACATTTACAATTCCTTTTCCCAAATACTACGGTAATTAACGCGCGCGATGCGCGTGCCATAGCTAATCATATCCGGAATCTCTTTCGGTTTAACCTTACATCACAAATTTAATGTTGGCAACATAATGAAATAAAATATATAAATAAATATATTTAGGGGTATCAATGTCCACACATTAATCTTAAGAGTTAAAAATGAAGAGGTAATAATTATAATGAGGGTAAATAAATAAATAAACATTTTAAATGGTATAATTGTCCAAACACTTTTCATTAAAAAAAATAAATAAATAAATAAATAAAAAATTGTACATATTAATGAGGGTATGTATGTAAATACACATTTTGAAGGGTATAACAGGCATAATACTATTCATAAGAATAATCTTGTACTTTTTATAAGGTAGGGATTATCATCACATACCAAAGCTTGTATAATTTGTCTTTAAAACAAAAAAAGGAAATTCCCATTGGTACACCCGTGGTTTTGACTTTTCTCATTGATACACTCTAAAATTTTTGCCTTCCCATCGGACACCCAAGGTTTAGTCTTTTTCTCAACCGTGACTAACATTGTTAAAAAGTATTTCATTAAGTTAAAATAATTAAGGAAAAGACTATTATACCCCTTTTAAACATCTAATGTCTCGATTTGCGTGTCGAAAATTGTTCGGTTAAAGTTTTGGAAGTCATGTTAGTCTTTAAGGATCTAAACCTCGAAATTAGCAAAAAAAATAGCGCAAATGTCTCATAAGCATGTTAAAAATGTATTGGTTTGCGTGCCATTACTTTTTTGTGATAGTAATTGTTTGGTTAATGTTTTAAGGGTCATTTTGACCCTTTAAGAATCTAAATCGAACTCGAAATTATAAAAAAAATTAACGAAAATATATCGGTTTGCGTGTCATGACAAAACAAAAAAGAATGAGATATTTTTGTTAATTTTTTGACAATTTCGAGTTCGATTTAGACTCATAAAGGTCAAAATGACTCCTAAAACCTTAACCGAACAATTATTATCACAAAAAAGTAATGACATGCAAATCGAGACATCTTTTGACACGCATATGAGACATCTGTGTTATTTTTTTGCTAATTTCGAGGTTGATTTGGATCCTTAACGACTAGGACTCCCAAAACTTTAACCGAACAATTTTCGACATGCAAATCGAGACATTAGATGTTTAAAAGGGGTATATAGTCTTTTCCTTAATTATTTTAACTTAATGAAATACTTTTTAACGGTGTTAGTCACGGTTGGGAAAAAGACCAAACCATGGGTGTACCGATGGGAAGGCAAAAATTTTGGAGTGTATCAATGGGAAAAGTCAAAACCACGGGTGTACCAATGAGAATTTCCCAAAACTTGAAATTGGCACCGGTTAACCGGTGCCAAAAAGTACCAAAAAAATTTATGATTCATTTTTTGGCACCGGTTAACCGGTGCCAAAAGGGCCAAAAAATATATAATTTTTTTTTCCACTTAAAAATTGAATAGACTAAAATACATAAAAACATCCAAACATAACATAAAGCGAATATCGATTAAAACAACATCAATATCATCGAAAATTTGCAACATCAATATCATCGAAAATTTGCATTACATAATCAAAAAAAATTACAACATATAAATACTTCGATTACAACATATAAATACAAAAAAAAAATTACAATATAAATTTAAAAAAAATTACAATATAAATAAAAAAACAAAAACAAAAACCCCATTCATTCTTGTATCTTGCTTCTTCGATTTCAGATCTAAATAACATACCTGCACCAATTAAAAAAAATCCATTAATATAATTAAGCTTTGAACAAAAAACCCAGAATTTAATCCCAAAAATTGAAAAAAAAATTCAAACCCAGAAAAAATTGAAATCGAAAAAACACAGAAAAAAAAAAAACTTGAAATCGAAAAAAAATTCAAAATCTAAAAACAAAACCCAAAAAACAACCCCAAAAACGCATGCATGAACCCAAAAAAACGATTATTTTAATCGAAAATTAACCAAGAAAAATTGAAATGCTAGCCATAACCTAGAACTCGATTAATTAACCAACAAAAATCAAAAATTAACCCAGAACTCAACTAATTAGCCCAAAAAACAATTATTTTAATCGAAAATTAACCCAAGAAAAATCGAAATAAAATCCGAAAATAGATTTAAATCGATTAATGAAACTCAGATCAATAGAATTAAAATCCAAAAATCGATTTAAATCGATTAATTAAACCCAGAAAATCCAATTAAACCCAAAACTCGATTAATTAAACCCAGAAATCTCAAAATAAAGAAAAAAACCCAAAAAAACACATGCATGTACCTAGAATCTGTGTTCTTGGTGGTCTTGGGTGTTGGTCTTGGTGGTGGTCTTCGCCTCTTCGGTGCAGTGGTAGCCTTAGATGGTGGAAACGAGTGAGAAGGGGAGGATAATCTGGGAAGAACGAAAGAGAAAGAGAAAGAGAGAGAGAAGGAGATGAGATCGAAGGAAACTGATGGCCAAGAAGGAGAAAGAAGGCGAACAGAGAAGAGAGATAGAAGGAGGAGAGAAAAAGAGAAGGAGGAGAGAAAAAGAGAAGGAGGAGAGAGAAAGAGAGGAGGAGCGGCTGAGGAAGTGAGGGAGAGTTAGGGTTTTATTTGGGTTTATATGGGGCGGGTTTTTTTTTTAATTATATAGATGAACCGGTTTAGTAGCACCGGTTAAAACCGGTGCCCTTTGTATTTTTGGCACTGGTTTGAGCTGAACCGGTGCCATTGCTCTTGGTCTGAGATTCCGCCCATTTTTAGGCAGGTTTTTGGCACCGGTTTGGCCTGAACCGATGCCTTTTGGGGGTTGCCTTTTTGTATTTTTCTACTAGTGTTTGTAAGTTTTTTTAAAAAAAAAAATATTGAAAACGCTAAAATTACATTAATTAAACTAAGTTTACAACAAACGAAAGGAAAGTATGGTAACATAAGTCAATCACAATTTATCATGTGTTTAGGATGAGTTTTCCTCTAATTAGAAATGTGGTTAGGATGACTGTTTTGTCATGGCCATTATGGAAAACTAATAGTGTCGTGTGAAGTGTGAACTATGCAATTGTATAGGTAGTGTTACCTTTGCGGTTTTAACATCAGTTGACTGTCACCTACATTTTATTATAAATGCATTTGCAGACTAGCAAGTGTAGAATTCACTTAGTTATTGTATGAGTTGATTAGTGTTCTGTGTAAAACGGAAATTGTTAGTGAATAACTTTGGAAGTGACAACTTTAATACTTAAGAAAAAAAAATCTAGATTAACTAAATTTCCAAAATGCGAGGAGAGATTACATCACTCCACACCCATTGGTCAAACTCTCATGGTTGAAACTTAGTAAATTTGTGTACTACATTATTACCCCCCCCCCCTCGCTTTTACAACAGACCATGAAACACTAGTAAAATTAGAAGAAGAAAATAAATTCTAGAATATATATAATCAGATGATAGGAACTAGGGTCATACAAACGCTTTCTCATTGCCTCAATCACCACCAGATTATCACTCTCGATCTCAATGCAACTCATACCCTTGTGTCTCACAATCTTCATGCCCTAAAATACCGCTTTCACCTCTGCAAACTTAGTCTCTCATTTTTCCCTCCACTACACCGTAGCTCCCCAGAGCATCACCCCCTCACTATACCTGCAAACTGCACCCAGCCCCATCTCCCCCAAAACACCATCATCAACAATAATTTTAACCACATCAGATGCCGAAGAAGACCCGCCCACAAAGACACTCTTTCCACCCATCAATTCCCCTTGTTATTCAACTTTCCCACCTCACGCCCCTTCGTATTAATCTTCAAAGCATAGGCATCAATTTGTTCAACATTCGGATTTTCACCCTCAATCATTCATTTGTTCCTTGCGCCCCACATAGCCCAACACATGGTAACTAAACTCACCATTTCCTACCCAAAATTACCAAAACAGTGCTCCCACCAGTCACTCATATTACAAAGAGGGTGAGATAAAACCACAGAATAACTGCACTTACTCCAAATTGTTTGGGATAAACTGCAATCTTGACGCATGCATGACAAATTATTTTTCTCTCTAGCAAACACCACAAGCTAGTAGCCAGGGCAAAAATTAGATACAAAGGAAATTAGCTTTATAATCTTATGTAGCCTAAAAAAGCTAATTTGCTAATTAGCTTACTATTAGAGTTGCTCTAAATACTACCTCGATTCCTTAAATTTGATACATTTTAACTTTACACCATAGTGTCCCAACTAGTCCAACGAATACCCACCCAAACCTTAACTCTAACTCTCGAACCCCACTTATGTGGCTGTAGACACCTAAAAATGTCTCCCTAAACCCAAACCCGATGATGAACAACATTTCACCGCCATTATTGGTCGGGTTGAGTATTTAATCTTTGGAATGCTTAAATACATATTCAATCCCAATACATTTCATAAACAACCCAATTCCTAGCCCATTTCCCCAAACCATAACTTATTTTCCTCTTTTCGTGCCTTTAAACCTAAAATAATCATTCATTTCGCGTCCTTTTTATAAAAAAGTTTAGTCCATTTTATTTTAGTCCATAATATGGGTCCAATGATTGAATAGTTGTATGGTGATTGAAAAGAGCTTTCCAACGATTTTTTATAAGCCCAAATCCGAGTTATAACGAATAAGTTATGGTCAAAATATTAAACTGAACCTAAGCCCACGTCACCTACGACCCAATGATCATGTGGAGGGTCGAAAAGGTTTAATCCCATCCCTAAACCAATTAGGATTAATTGAAAGCTTCTATAAGTTTCTAAAAAATCTAAATTATCCTTTTTGAAAAAATAAGATTAAAGAGTTTAAAATTGAATAAAACTTTTCTTTTTGAAAGTCCTAATTCTATCCGAATTGAAAGACGTTCAAAGATAGTCAGATATGATTTTTGTGCCTCATATTTGTTATCCAAATCTTATGTTTTTGGTTAGCCCTTGAAATTATCTTTCCAATGATATATTATAATATTAATTCCGAGCTATAACAGAAAAGATATGAATGAAATATGAAACTCTATTCAAAACTGACACCGTCTCACTATTTCGGCCATATCTTTTATTATACAAAGGATTTTAATTTTATTCTAATTGGTTTAGAAAATATATTTCAACAGATTTCCAACAACATATTATTTATCTTATTCCGATTTCTGGATCAAAAGATATGATAAAAACAAAAACCACAAAAACTGTTGTCTATCGAGTTTTATTCTGATTAAATCCTTATCTTTCTTAATTCTTCGACCCTTCTTTTTTCATTATAAATAGAGGTCATATCACCCCTTTTTCAATCATCAACAATCTTGTTCACCAAATCATTCTCTCTTTCCTCTCTATTACACCAAAAATCATTCTCTTCTCTCTCTCTTTCTCTCTCTCTCTCTCTCTCTCTCTCTCTCTCTCTCTCTCTCTCTCTCTCTCTCTCTCTCTCTCTCTCTCTTATTCTAAGCCTTAAACCTAGATTCTTAATTACACCATTCTTCCGTTAAGCACTCCAAGGAGTCCATACTTAACCCCGAGGTTCTGTCCTTAAATCAAAGCGTGAAAGGTACAAATAATTGAGGGTTTGGACCAAATCAAATCTACATTTATTTAATTTAATTTTCATTTGATTTATATTTTTTTATTGAATTTACTAACAATTTATGCAAGATGTAGCAAATTAAAGGAACACACGAATGTGAGTAATTAATTAATTTAATTACTTATTTTATTTTAATATTGCTAGTATCATGATTAGGTTAATTTATATTTGATTTGACTAACGTTATTATTGTTAAATTGCTTCCAATATTAATATTTATTCTATTATATATTTATTGATCACCATATTGCATGTTTAAAGGGAATATGTAATTGAAAATCATGCCTAATAAGATAATTTGGACAACCGGTTTAGGTCCTTTTTAATCTTGTTGTTTAATCAAGTGATCACGATATTTTAGAATTATGTGTTGCATTAACAGTCAACCAATTTAGCATAATAATAGTTTGGAGCAAATTGAATTTTTGTTTGTATGACTTTGAGATCGCATGAATCACTTTTCACTATAAGAATCGAGTAGAGGCCAATACGGGCAAATGTGAATCCATGACTCACTTCGTACCATCATTCCCGATCCTCCTTTCGTGGTTCTGAACCATATGGAGTTAGTAATATCATGGATTATGAATGGGGTGTAACCTGGCAGCAGCCATGGCAGCCCACTTGGGGTGCCTTGGTGCCCAAGTGGGGCTGCCATGTGGCGCAAGCCAAGAGGGGAATAAGGTGGTATAGGTGGCGGTTTTTGAGGAGTGCTTGGGGAGCAAGTTTGGTCCCCCCTCCTCCAAATGGTCCTCACCTAACCCCTCATGTGAGCTTGACACTTGTTGATTTATTAGTAGCTTGCTTATTTATTTTATTTTAGATTTAAAATAAAATGAATAAAATCAAAATCTCCCACATGGAAAGATGATGGGAATTTTGGGAGCCTTTGCCTATAAAGACCAACTTAAGGAGTTGGGAATTCTTCACTTGAGTAAGTGTTGAAAAAGGCATCACAGTGTGAAAACCTTTGAACACTAATTACTTGAGTTTTTAGGTCGGGCCTTGTTAACTCCAAGGCCTTAGACCGGTTAGGTGCTCGCGTTGCGGGTGGACCTTGAAGGAGGTAGTGGTATGAGCGGGACTTGAAGGCTTTCAAGAAAGAGCTCATTTTAGAGAGCGAAGCATGCTACAAAGGTAATAATTACTTATTTAGTCTTGTGTTTATGTAAATATGTTTATGGTTATAATTATTGTGAGTTTGGTTTTGGGGTTGGGTGTCCTTCCGCGATGGTTCAGACTTTGACCTTGCAAATAGGTCATTTAGGTCGGGTTCTGGTCAATCACATTTATATAGGATTTGTAGGCACGTTTATGCTAGTTTTATAATTGATTTTAGGTCTTTTTGTCTCTTTTTAGGTCTTAAATGAATAAGTTGTTTGTTTTGTACTCTATTATGCTTTGTTTGTGTTTTCTTAATGTTTCAGGTAGTTTTTATAGTTATTTGGATGCTTTCAGAGTAGTTTTGGAAAACCGGACAATGAAATGATGAAACGTCGATGAATCGAGGTCGCTCAATGAAGGATATGCGTTTTTGGAAGATTATTTTGAGATTTATATGCATGAGGAATGAATATAGAATCCATGAGGGTTGTTATGCACTTTTCGGAATTGAATTTGAGTTAGAAACGAAGTTAAACGATGTTTTACAAAGTGGCAAAACAGACCTTTGGTCACGTTTTGATCATAACTTGAGTTCTACAAATCGGATTGAAGCGATTCAAATTGCGTTGGAAACTAGACTTGAATAGATTTCCAACGATATGTCACACGTACCTATACAATTCCTAAAACGTGAGATATAGCCCTTGAAAGATGACCTTGTGAACCAGCAGACCACCAGCGCCCAAAGCTCGGCACTCCTAGGCCACGAGCAGCTTCTGTTTAGCCCGATGGATACCCAACGGCCGCTGGTTTCCGCGCCTAGCAGCAGCAGGTCATCTCCGAGCCTTGTTTTCCATCATCGCAACAATCCTTGATCGACGACGTCTACTTTACAACATTTGTTATTTTTAATTTCTTATCTTTTTATTTATTTATTTATCTTTAGATTAGTATAAATACTTCAAGGGATTATTATTTTCCATTATGCCTTTTATATCTTTTATTATTTTACGTTATTTTTAATTTTCTCTTGAACCCTAGTTTCTCATGGCATTTCCATGTATTCTTCCATGGATGATTCTTAGGTTTATTATTTCAATTCATTGAGGTATTTTATTTCTATTTTTTGTTTTTAATTATGTTTTTCCTTAGATCTAGTTTTAATTATTTCTTCCATGTTTGAGTAGTTTATTTCTAGGGTTTGGGAATCCATGATTATATGATGATTTTTGATTGGTATTTTTAATATTTTGATTATTCATTTCTGTAATTGATAGTGTTTTATTGTTAATCTTGCAACCTGATCAATTGTTTAATTAATTCTTGTTAATAAAGGTTTGAATCGAAAGATCTTACTTTTAGAGGCTTACCTACAATTAGCAATTTTGATTATGTCAGCGACCGAACTACATATGTTGAATTGAGAGCGTTAAGACCCGACCGTAGGCTTAGCAATTGCTCTAAATAATTGATTAATTGAATTGTTATTGATGTTTGATAGATTTAGAATTATAAGGGGTTCTCATCTCCAATCTTCAAGTCTCAAAACTCCTAGATTTAATGGGGGCATGCCAAATTTGCTTTCAAATTCTACAGGAAAGTTTCGAGACCAAGTTGCATCCGATGTCAAATCTCCACAATAGGTCTCGAGGGGGAATTTGTTGACACCGAAATTATGTTAATTATCAGGTGTCAGATATATGTAAATAAGGAGATAAATATCAAAAAATATAAGATGTTTATCTTCAGGATCTCGTAGAGTATATGATTATTATCTTGTAAACTACTCTACGACTCTCTATATGAAGAGGGTCGAATCTAGGGTTTAATTAGGCTCAGATGGAATAAGTCACAAGACCCCATCTCCTCCCTACTACCAAACATTGTAGGTTCATAGTATGGAATAAACCGACAAGGCCCCGTACTATAAACACATATAAAAATCCTACTCCTTTTAAAGAGGAATCAATAGATCTACGAGAGTTGTAACCCACAAATTATCAAAAAAATCATTGTTCCCGTATATTTTCTATTTCTTTAATCATTTATTGTAGGTTTGAATTTTTATGGTTTACAACCATAACCCTAGGTCTTTTTATTAATTGTTTCATCCCTACTTTATTTTAGACTATATTCTATCCTAACTCGTGACATAGTTTAGTTTCTCCAAATCCTTGAAAGCTAGATTGAATAGCCATCTCTCTGTGGATTCGACCCTACTTACCCTACTACATTGTTAGTTGGTTTTGTTAGGAATTTATTTTTGACAGGTATACGACAAACTATTAGGTTCAGGTCAGGTCAATTCAGGTCGGGTCAAGTTCAGGTCAGCAAATGTTCGGCTCGAGTCGGGTTGATTCGGGTTTCGGGTCAAAATCGGGCAGCACTTCGGGTCAAGTTCGGGTCAGGTCAAGTCCGGGTCGTGTAAATTCGGGCGGGGTCTGTTCGGGTCGGGTCAATTTTTAAGATCAATTTTCGGGTTAATTTTGGGTTGGGTCAAATTCGGATCGAGTCAATTCGGGTCGAGTCTATTTGGGTCAAGTTTGTGTCGGGTCACCAAAATAAATTCACTTTGAAAAAAATAGTTGGAAAAATAATGTAAAATCGTTAAAAAAATAATAAAAAATCATGAGTACCTATTATGTAGGAAATAAAGAAGCCCTAAACTAAGTAATTCACTATTTCACCCTATTCACATAGGATTCGGGTCAATTCGAGTCGGGTCGATTCGGGTCAATCAATTTGGGTTAAAATCGAGTTGGGTCACTTCGGGTTTTGGGTCATTTCGGGTCGGGTCAAGTTCAGGTTTCGGGTCAGGTAATTCGGGTCGGGTCACTTCGGGTCATCGGGTCAACTCTATTTCGGGTCGGGTTGGGTTAGTTCGGGTTCGGGTCATTTTCAGGTCAACTTTCGGGTTACGGGTCGGGTCATTTGGGTCGGGTCAATCAGGTCGGGTCAGGATTGCCAGGTCTAGTCGGACTCACCAAAACCCAACAGCGGTATTGGAGCCTTGCTCATTTATTTTTATAATCATATTATTCAAGGTGTTTTTTATGGCTTAATTTTTCTGGTTTTAAGTTGCTAATTAGATTAGTAGCTCGGTTTACTAATTTTAATCCCGTATTAAAGCTGACTTTAGCTCCCGAACCCAGATTTTTTGCCCAAAAAAGTGAATTTTGGGTGGAAAAGGCGTTCTTGAAATGGTTTTACCCATTTTAGGGCTGTGTTTTTAGCAAAAAAAAAAAAAAAAAGACCAAAAATGCACTTTTCGAGGGATTTTTCGTTTTGACGGAAATTTTTAAATCATTCTAACTTTGAAAATTCATTGCATATTTATGGTGGTTATGTAATTGGTTCAATCCTTATTTTATATGCAATTTTAAACTTCTTTATGCATGAAGTAATTTGTGTTTGAAAGTTTGGTTTTATTTTTCACATAATTGCAAATTAATTGCATTAAGTGCGAATAGTTTGTTCTTTGTTGCTTCTAAGTACTAAAGATTCAATCTTTAATTGTTTTAAGTGATTGAAACTTTAAGTTACTAAATTCCATGAATTTTTGGTTCAACTTTTGATTTAATCATGTATTAAGTTGATTGGAATCATAAAGTTTGAAACTTATGATAGAAATTTGTTTTATCTTCATATTGGAAGATATAATTTTTCAAGGATTCACAATTATTAAAGTTGGAATTTTTATTGAACTTGTGTTCATTTTTCCAACTCCCTTTTATTTTGTCAAAATTAAATCTCATGATTAATTTAAATTAATTAAATAAATAGTGAGTGATTGCCCTTATTAATTTATTACACAAAGCTAAACCAATTTTATTAAAGAATGGTTCTTGGAAATATTTTTGGTTGTGTGCACTTTTTGTGAAATTTTGATTAAAGTTAGACTTGTTTAATTTTTCATTTTCGCTCATTAAATTAGTTTTAAAATTAATTTAGAATTCATTGCAAAGTCACGCAAAAATCGGGTTGGAAACCCGAAGCTAAGGCACGCAAGCCGAGGCAAGTGCCTCACTTGGCTAGTTGGGCATAGCAGCCCATATGTGGCTGCCAAGTGAGCTGGTCGAGGCTTGGTGCGGCTATGCGTGGGTCGTGGGCTAGTGCATGCTTGATGCTTGGTGCGAAGGGGCAAGCAGCCGTGGGCATGTGCCTAGCACCAGGTAACCCATAGCAAACGCTACTAGGCTCGACCTAGCTAGTGCTACGTGGGGTGGTGGAGGCACATGCGCCAAGCCGCATATTTCGGGGTTGCTAGACAACCTTTGCTTCCATATGACACGCATGTAGTGCGTGAGCCACTTGAGTGCGGTTGGCTTTGTGTTTGCTTATTTTTCCATTTTAATTATTTTATTAATTTAATTTGGTTTTAATTATTTTAATAAATTTTTAGAGGCTAGGCCTCGGTTTTTGAGCGACATATGCAAAAATTCAATTTTGGAAAATAATTGGGTTTACCGGCTTAATTAATTGGATTAATTAAGATGGATGTGGAATTTAGTGGGAGCTTCAATAATTAAATACGTTAAATTACATGATTAATTAAAAAACTTTGACTAGTTTTAATTAGGCATGTTAATTGGATTAATAACCTTAATTAGCTACTAGTTTACGCTTGTTTTAAGCATTGTTACTTGTTTTATCGTTGTAAAATGCATGGGCCATTCACAAATAGTGAACGGATGAATGAAATGTATATTCTCTCACAGGTTTTATAAAATGGCAACTATTAGGGCCCGATTAGGATAGAAAATACGAACTGCGATCCGTAATGTATTTTTGTAAATCTAAATATGGTCTGCGAACCGTTGAGTATTTTTGTAACTTAATATTTAGATTTGTCCTAATCGTAGATACTAGTGTTTTCATAATTATGCTCATGTCTTGAAGACACAGGTTCTTGGAAGACGAAGCCATGAAGTTGCAAAAGCCGTCCCTTGAAGACTTGAAGATTCAAGGGGTCATGGTAGTTTCCAAATGCATCTTTATTTATGTTTTCAATATATATTTATGATCATTTATATATGAATTATATGTTAGATGCATGTTTAGGATTTCGAATGTTGTGATGATTAATTAAGTTCAATTAAATCAACCAACATAGAAACCCTAGGTCCCTAAAATATTGACTAAAACTTGTCATTCCAAAACAACACTTATCGACCTATTAAGAGTAGTTATGGGCTACGCCAAAGCGAGGCATCACTATTATTCCCTAGGATATGTAAGGTATGTGGATGGGTTTTCCAAAGCAAGACATCGCATACAAGTTGGTTTTGGTTGTACTCAACGATATGAGTGATGGAGTCCTAACATGTCGTGGAAAAGTGAATAAATTGTTGAGAGAGCATTAGATGTGACGATTTATTCAACCAAGAGTGGCTTGGAGCCATTAGAAAAGCATTTCTTACCTTAGGAGATTGAGTGTTAAGACAAGCCTAAGCATGCTTAACCACTCTTAGTTTCTTTGGATCTTGGAATAGATTTATTCTCGCCAAATGGGGACAAATTTAATTCGTGGATAAGACGTTTTATAAGATTGAAAATTGGCATGAATATCCTTTTAATTTTCAAACTTATTATGTTATTTACTTGATAAATGGTTATACTTTGCACTTATATTTGTAGAATTCCAAATCAAACTATATTGTTTTCCATGATTGGTAAAGAAAATCTTTGAGAATGGTTCTCAAAGAAAGGAAAGACAATTCTAAAAATACAATTCTCATAAATCACTTTTATAAGTCCGAAAGAACAGTAGGACATCATGTATTCAAAATACTAGGTAGTTTTGATAAACATGAAGTATTGAGTTGGAAACTCAAAATTGTCAATGCATGACAACTAACATATCTTTTCGCTTTATACGCTGGTGAGTACAACTCATTGATGTTTTAATTCAAGTACGAATTAAAGAAAAAGTTGAAACTTTGTTATACGGCGCATTAGATGCTTAATTATGCCTAATAAAGTATAAAAGTTAAAGACTCTTAAAGAAATGATTCTGAAAGACTATGAGATAAAGTATGATAAGAATTATAGGAAACGAGGAACAAAGAAAAGGAATAAGATTCCATTTCGGCTAAAGAGTTCATGTCATTTTAATTAACTTAGAAAGTTAATATCTTCACAAGTATCAGATACTGCTTCAGTGTTCCACTTTGAAAGTGACCTCAAACTATTGAAGATAAGCTAAGTTATCGACTTACAATCTTAGAATGAAACAAGTGGTGCTACAGCAATTATAAGGTCATATGCTTTGTTTAAAGACCTTTTGAGCTAAGGTCGGAACAAATAAATGGTTATTATGTTCCATAATCAGAAAACAATTCGTTAATACAAGGAAAGACTCACATAATAAGTAAAGAGCAATAGTTACAAATTTATTTGAATGGCGTGGTTGTCTAAACCATGAGTCAAGAATTCTTTATTACAATCAAACATTTCCCCAATATGAAAACTCACAAAAGTTCAAATCATAAGCATGATTTGTGTTCCGAACATCTTTAGCAATGTAACATTGACAAGAACGTACTCAAGGCTATATAGGCTCTTGTCAGTTGATCGATTCAGAATCGTTCTAAGACAAGCAAGTCTTACTTGTTAAAAACCGACAAAGTAAAGAGCTATTGTTCTTGGTATAGACAATTGACTCCGAAAGCTAAAGAGGATTCAATTACTTCAATGTTTCACGAGGAATTTGAAAGGATATGGATATATTCATCAAATGTGAACAAACTTGACCTTGAATAGTTCAAGAGTTTAATGAAGTACATAATCGACTTGGCAAGACATCAAATCGTCTATATTAGATCGAGCGATGTTTTCTTGAGCCAAGTGTGACCATCACAAAGTTATGAAATTGAAATTTTCATAAATAACTCCACAAAGAACATAGTGTACCTTCACGGAGACCTCGATGCCATTTAAAAATGACTCGAACAATGATGGATCACATCCCTTCCTATAAAGTTCTTAAAGATTTGCCCAAAGGACTAATGTTACACTAAAAAAATGTCGGAGCTAAGAAAGGACACCATATTCAGTTATGGATAGAATTAACTTTTAAAAGTCCTTTCAAGTATATGTCTAAAACTCTTAACCATAGTGGGAGTTCATTGGCTCAGTGGGAGCTAAGTGACTCAGTGGGAGCTCACTGGCTTAGCAAGAGCTAGGTGGTTGAGTGAGAGCTTAATGGCTCATTAAAGGCTAAGGTAGCTCAAGTGGGAGATAACTTTTTTTTTCACAACAAACTTTTACCCAAAGACAATATACATGTCTCTTTGTAAGCTTTCAAGTGAGACTTCAGGCACTACCTCCACAACCTAAATGAGAACATAATGTTTGTTGCTCTAAGTGGTATCTTTCTAGAAAGGAATACATTTCCAAAACGACAAGTGGGAGGAAAATGAACTCGATGACCATCGAGATTAGCAACAAACTAGAACTGAGAATCTCGAAAGACCTTAAAAGGGATTCGTAAGAATACTTTATCAAGAATACTAAAAAAGACTTTACAAGTGCCTTAAAAGAGAATTCATTACTCAAAAAACTTTTGAAAAGTTGGAGTAATATCAAGATAATCAAAGGGTTTGGAAGCGCCTTGAAACTTAGTGTTTGATGCAATAATCTCATATAGGTATAGAATTCACCAGAGGCTTGGATATAATCCTATAAATTTTCTGTTAAGTTAGAAATAAACCTAAGACTTACAAGCATAATATTTATTATTAGATTGTAAGGGAATAATGCCTTGAAAGATAGCTACAACAAATCCAAATTCCAAATAATGGTTAGAGGCCATAAAATCCGAAATAGACTCCATGTTTGAAAATCATGTTTAAAACTTGATTAATTTGCATGAAGGGTAAAAGACCCATCGATTGCAAATAAGTTTTCAAGGAGAAAACTAACAAATATGGAAATGTATATGCGTACATAGCTAGATTGGTTGAAAATGATATAATTAAATTCACGGAGTTGATTTTAATAAAAACCTACTCACCAATCGGAATGCTCAAGTCTTTTCGTGGTTATTCTAGCAAAATTGCACATATGAAATATGGCAAAATAGATACCAAAATCGCCTTCCTAAAAAAGGGGTTTGGAAGTGAATATGAAAATAGTCTAAGGGTTTTGAAAATCTAAATAATGCTAGATTTGAATGCAAGCTCAAGAAATCCATTATGGGATTGAAGGAGGCATTGCATAAAGGAATTGGAACGTTTTTTCTAATAAAGTTAATAAAAGGATTAATGTATGAAAAAATATAGAAATTCTTATGAATAAGAAGTTTAGTGGGAGCAAGAGTCAATCTTGCATTGTAAGGTCCAATAAGAAGTTTACGAATTCTATTGTAAATTAACTATCAAATGCTAAATGCTTTGATTTCACTACTAAAATTCGGCTAAATTGCGACCGTTTTTCTACGACCGTCTGAAAAACGGTCGCAAAATATGAAATTTGCGACCGTTTTTTATGCGGTCGCAATATTACGACTGCTTTGACAACGGTCGCAAATTCGCAAATTTGCAACCGTTTTCAGCCTTTTAGACGATCGCTAGAATGTTTTAACAATTAAAAATATGTCTAAATTAAAATAAATCGTTTGCGACCGTCCATGAGACGGTCGTAAATGTCATAATCTGCGATCGTCCAAGAGACAGTCGTAAATGTCATAATCTGCGACCGTCCAAGAGACAGTCGTAAATGTCATAATCTGCGACCGTCAAAGAGACGGTCGTAAATGTCATAATCTGCGACCGTCAAAGACGGTCATAAAAAGCTTTTTTTTTTTATAAAAAAAATTCGGGTATAAATACTCACCCATCTCACCTCAACCCTAATTTACTAACCCTAATAGCCGCCCCTAATTTTCACGCCTCTCTCCTCTTCCCCTCTCTCTCTTTTCTCTTCTTATTTCCCTGACATTTCCCCTTCTCTTTCCTCTTCTCCCCGATTTCTTTCCTCTTCTTCTTCTGCTCCTCCCTCCGTCTAGGTAATAAAGAATCCTTATTCAACGAGCAACAAACAAATTATGGTGTTAATGGTTAAATTCGACCATATAAATTCCAGATCTGGAGTTTTTGTGGTCGAATTCGACCATATGAACCATTAGAGGAAAAAATATTGACAAAGGTGGGTTTAATTTATGTTTGTTTTTGATTTATGAGGGTTTTATTTCATTTTTGTTGGATTTTTTGTTCGAATTTGTTGGTTTAATTATTGTGGGTTTATTTTTTTGGGTATAATTATTAGGTTGAATTTTTGGGTGATTTTTTTGTTTGATTTTTGTTAATATTACAAAGTATGTTTGATTTTCGTTTCGAATTTTGGGTTGATTATTGTCAATTTCATTTCGGGTTTGATTTTTTTGTTGATTTTGGTTTGATAATTGTTTTATTTTCGATTTTGTGGTTTATTACTTTTATTAATTTGAATTTCCATGTTTTATTCATTCGAATTTTGCTGTTTTTTTTATTTTCCATTGAATTTTTGTTTGGATTTTTTGCTTTTTTTTTGGGTTTGATTTTATTCGTGTTTGGGTTAATTTTTTCTGGGTTGTTTGGTTTTTGTTATTTTTGGGTTTCATTTTCTTTCATTTCAATTTGGTTAATTTTGTTTGATTTTTATGTTTGAATATTTCGCTCTTTTTGGGTTTATGTTTGATTTTGTTTAATTTCAATTTGGTTTTTTTTTTGGGTTTGATTTTATTTGTGTTTGGGGTTGATTTTTGCTGGTTGAATTCGACCATATTTGATATTTGCTGGTTTTTTTTTTTTTGGGTTTCATATTCGTGGTGGCTGGTTAGGATTGTTGAGGTGATTGGGTGGTGTTTTCGAGGTGTTTGGTTGGTGGGTAAAGGTGGTTGTCTGGGAAGAGGCAGTAGGTGGAGTTGGCTTGGGTGGTGGGGGGCGTGGTTGTGAAGAGCAGGGATGGGGGTGAATTTTCTTTTTTTTGTTTTTTATTTAAATTTTAGCGACGGCTAAAAGCGGTCGCTAATTTCCAAAATTGCGACCGCTGCTTTTACCGGTCGCAATTGTTTATATTTACGACAGTTTTCCTTGCGGTCGTTGAAATTAATAAAAACGGTCGCAATAAATCTGCGACCATCAAACAGTCGTAATAATTTTTTTTTGCGACCAAGTAAATAACGACCACCCCTTTACGACTGTTGACGGTCGCAATTATAAATTGCGACCGTTTTTGCTATTTTCTGCGACCGTAAGAGGCGGTCGCAAAATCTTAATTTTTAGTAGTGTTTGAAAGTATTTTCGACAATGGACCAACCAAAAGACGATACTTAGTACATATTGGGTATTAAGATCTATTGTATAGACTTAACAAAATGGGTTTGAACGTGTAAAGGAATTTACCGTGTTAAGCATGAATTGAAGGACTTTGAAAAACTTTCGACCTGTATGTATAAAACTAAGTAAATGTTTGAACTAAGTGTGAGCTAGGCTAAATACTAAGTCAAACAAGAAAGACTATAGTAGAGACTTTCAACCATATCACATAGCAAACAGTTTAGCAAGACTCAATTAAACTGGATGAGCTAAAATGTAACGTAGGTGAAAAAGATTGAGAATCATTCTACAATTAAATTCATCATGTACGCTACAATATGGATTTGTCACACGACTTACTTTCTTAGATCATGTGAAGTATGTATGTAGTACCAATCAACCTGAATCTATGTAATAGATCGTTAGATTATGGCCAAGAACATCCAAAGTACTTGGATAAGTAACAGGATTAGTTCTTGACTTTTGGAAACAAATACAATTTGAGAATTAATTTTTCAAGCACAAACCTTAACAAGGATTAGATCCTTAACAAAGAAGTCGTTTATAAGCACGAGCTAGCAATGAGTCGTGGCTTGAATAATGTTGAGAATATTGTTGCCTTAAAGGCGATAATAAAGAAGATGTTCTATGGAAAATTCGTTGTTGAACGTTAATGATTGTAGGTTGTTAAGTTGAAGATCTCAATCATGAAAATGAGTGGGAGCCATCACTTGGACAATAAATCCTAAATCACATATAATCCATGGCACTCTCAAATTTTATCATCTTATTATGAAAGTGATTAGTAATGAAGATGCTAGGATTAGCAAAGTAATTATAACTAAACCTATGCAATAAGTGAACGACAACATTCACAATTTCATGAAAGAAATCAAGCATATTAGATATGGGTGTGATTTCTATTGATGTTTTATAAAGAGTGATACTTTTAAAACATTCGGAAAAAGCATTTATCATAAGATGAACCATTCAGGTTTTGGAATAATTTAAAATTTCATGAAATTTTATCACTCTGTTTGCTATTTAATTATGGTTTAGGATTAAATAATGAGTCCATTTGATTCTTAGAATATTAAAAATAGGGTATCAAGAGCAGTCTTGGTAAGGAAACACCTATTAAGTGAACATTGAATATTATAATCGAAAATTATTTCTAATCGAGATCATTTAAACGATGGATGATTAATGACCATTTGAGATTAGTGTGTAGTTTGATTTATAGCACCATTTCTTGTGCTACAAGGACAAGATTGTCATTAATAATTTGCACTGGTATTGGTTTAGAACCATACTGGATTGACATATGAGAATACTTTAAGAGATTAAAAATCGTCATAAGTATACTTCTCATTATGGCTATCGGAACCTATTTCCTCGACCATGAGTATTGTGAGCTTTCTTGTTTGAGTACTAGTCTGCTTAGATGATTTCAAATGTCTGTCGTAATAGGGGATTATAACGGCAACACTCGGGCGGCTAGGTCCTCTCCGTAAGAGAAGCCACATTACAAGACTGGGAATGTCCCCCTATTAAAATTAAGGAAGATGTCTTTGTTGTTTACAAGGTCTCTCAAAGAGCGAGACTGTAAAATGCATGGCCGTGTTCGAATGGATTTAGAAATCATCTTTTTATTAATAGTCGGACTCGGGATCGAGAAACACTTCAAGACATAATAAGGATGACGAATATATCTTACCTTATAGTTCATGAAGAGACATTAAGCGACATAGGAAAAAGGCTATACACTAAATGTGCACTTGTCCGGAAGAACAAGTGGGAGATTGAAAGGAATGGTGTCCTGCGAACAAGTGTATTATGAAAGGCATGGTGTCCTTCGAACAAGTGTATTATTCTGATAGCGGGTTCAGAATTATTAGAAAGCTAATATATTCAGTAAGGTCAAGTGATCGGAATGCCTGGGTGGAGGCCGCTTCCGTTCAGTAATATTAATATAATTAATATTACAGCTTAATCTTGACTGAACCCTTCGGGTCACACCCAAGCAAAATATACGAACCGACTCGATGAATTAATTTGGAAGAAATTAATTTGTTGCCCGAGTGTTAAATATTTAGACGTCGGTAATTCGAGCTTGGAGCGTCGAAACCGATCGTCGGAAGTCGAGTTAAAAATAATAAAAAGACAAGACGCGCAAAATAATAATAAATCGACCATATTCCCAAAATACCCCTAGCATCGGAGTGCCCCGAGCATTTGAATGCTAGGGGCAAAAATGTCCAAGCATAGGTGGCTAGCAAGCACACCAAGCCGAGCCTAGCATGGCTGGCTAGGTGCGTGCTAGCGCACTGTGCTAGCAGCCACGCACAACAGCACCTAGCAGCCGCGAGCACGTGGTGCGTGCAGCAGCTAGCTGCCGCAAGCTAGGCGTGCTAGCAGCGCACGCACTAGCAACCACGCTCAGCAGCAACCCGCATCTTGGTGCGAGGCTGGGCTCGGGCTGGGCTCGTGGATGGGCTCGTGGCTGGGCCATAGGGTTGGTCACTATGGGGAAGCTTGAGGAATATGGGAGCAAGTGGGTAAGGACATGTGGCACAAGGAGAGTATTGAGTGGGGAGCAATTATGGTCCCCTACTCTCCATGTGGTCCTCACCAACCCATTTCACATGGTAATGCCACTTGTAGATTTATTATTAGTTTGCAATTTTAATTTAATTTAGCTTTAAATTAATTTATGGAATTTCATGATCCCACATTGATGGGATAGAAATTCCCACTCATACTTTCCTCTATAAATACCAACCTTGGGATTTGGAGTAAAGGGATTGAGTGGGAGTTAGAAAGAGCATTCCATATTTTGGAAAAACTCTTAAACTCCATTAACACTTGGGTTTTGGTCGGACCTTGCTAACTCCAAGGTAGCGGACCTAAAAAGTCGTGTTCGTCCTTTGTGGGTGGATACCGTTGGAGGCATAACATTTGCGGTGCTCAAGGCTTTCAAGTAAGAGCCCGTTTTGAGAGGGCGAAGCTCGCTTCAAGGGTATGATTCGTTCCTCCTTTTCTTGTGCTTATTTATTTATGCTTTATGGTTTTATTAATTACGAGTGGTTCCTTGGGTCGGGGTTGTTTCTGCGGTGAGTCGGACTCACCAAACCCCAACATATTATTCCGATAGAGGGTTCGAAATTATTAGAAAGCTAATTATTCAGTGAGGTCAAGTGATCGGAATGCCTAGGTGGAGGCCGCTTCCGATCAATAATATTAATGAATAATTAATATTATAGCTTAATCTTGACTGAACCCTTCGGGTCATACCCAAGCAACTAGCAAACCGAAGCGATGAATTAATTTGGAATGAATTAATAAGTCGCCTAAGTAATTAATATTAAGACGTCGGAAATTCGAGCTTAGAGCGTCAAAACCGAGAGTCGAAAGTCGAGTCGAAAATAATAAAAGACGAGACGAGAAAAACTAATAAATCAACGTAATGACCAAAATATCCCTAGTATCGGTAAATCGAGTGCTAGGGGCATGGGTCTGCTGGCTGTGGGTGGCAGCAGCCATGGCAGCCTACTTGGGGTACCTTGGTGCCCAAGTGGGGCTTCCATGTGGCGCAAGCCAAGAGGGGAATAAGGTGGTGTAGGTGGCAGTTTGGGGAGTGCTTGGGGAGCAAGTTTGGTCTCCCCTCCTCCAAATGGTCCTCACCTAACCCCTCATGTGAGCTTTACACTTATTAATTTATTAGTAGCTTGCTTATTTATTTTATTTTAGATTTAAAATAAAATGAATAAAATCAAAATCTCCCACATGGAAAGATGATGGGAATTTTTGGAGCCTTTGCCTATAAATACCAACCTAAAAGTTGGGAATTCTTAACTTGAGTAAGTGTTGAAAAAGGCATCATAGTGTGAAAACTTTAAACACTAATTACTCGGGTTTTTAGGTCGGGCCTTGCTAACTCCAAGGCATTAGACCGGTTCGATTTCGTGTTGCGGATGGACCTTGAAGGAGGTCGCCGTGTGGGCGGGACTTGAAGGTTTCAATTAAGAGCTCGTTTTAGAGAGTGAAGCACGCTATAAAGGTAATAATTACTTACTTAGTCTTGTGTTTATGTTAATTATTGTAGGTGTCGTTCGGATTGCACCTATATTAAGAATGTTGTGAATATGCTTGACACTCATAGGAAGTAGGAATTGACATTACGATTAGGGACAAAGAAAATTAGGGAGCCGCCAACAAGTTTTTAAGGAACTTGCAAACCGTTCATGGATCATAAAAGGCAACCACGTTTGAGGGACAACGAAAGGAAACAACGATTGACCCGTGAAGGTTAAACCCCATTATTAATCCATGATATTACTAGCTCCATATAGTTCGGAATCGCGAAAGGAGGATCGGGGATCATGGTACGAAGTGAGTCATGGAGTCACATTCGCCCGTATTGGCCTCTACTCGATTCTTGTAGCGAAAAGTGATTCTTGTTATCTCAAAGGTATGCAAAAAAAGATTCAATTTGCACACATATAATTCTAAAATATTGTGATCACTTAATTAAACAATAAGATTAAAAAGGAACCTAAACTGGTTGGCCAAATTATCTTATTAGTCTTGATTTTAAATTACATATTCCCTTTAAATGCAATATAGGGATCAATAAATATAATAAAACAAACATTAATATTGGAAGCAATTTAATAATAATAGCGTTAGTCAAATCAGATATAAATAAACCTAATCATGATTCTAGCAACAAGAATAAAAATAAGAGTAATTAAGTGATTAATTTCTCACTTTCCGTGTTTCCTTGAATTGCTACATCATGAATAAACTGTTAGTAACTTTAATAAAAATATAAATCAAATTGGAACAATTAAATTAAATAAAAAGTAGAGTTTATTTGGTCCAAATCCTCAATTAATTCTACCTTTCATGCCTTGGTTTAAGTATAGAACTTCGGGTATTGTATGGACTCCTTGGAGTTCTTAGGGGAAGTATTATGGAAGAATAGGGAGGCTAGTGTTTGGGCTAATGACGGAGAAGAGAATTATTTTGTGATCAAGATTGTTGATCCTTTAAAAAGGCCGGGTTGATATGACCTCTATTTATAATGAAAAAAGAAGGGTCGAAGGATTAAGATAAGATCTTAATTTAATCAGAATAAAACCTGATAGACAGCAGTTTTTGCAATTTTTGTTTCTATCATATCTTTTTATCCATAAATTGGAATAAGATAAATAATATATAATTGGAAAGCTATTTAAGTTTACTTTCTAATCCAATAAGAATCAGATTAAAATTCTTTGTAGAATAAAAGATATGGCCGAAATAGTGGGCCGATGTCAGTTTTGGATAGAGTTTGATATTTCATTCATATCTTTTCCGTTATAGCTCGGAATTAATATTATAATATATAATTGGAAATATAATTTCAAGGCCTATCCAACCATATAATATTTTGATAAAAAATATGAGTCACGAAAATAATATCTGTCTATCTTTGAACGTCTTTAAATTCGAATAGAATTAAGACTTTCAAAAAGAAAAGTTTTATTCAATTTCAAACTTTTTAATCTTATCTTTTCAAAAAGGATAATTAAGATCTTTTAGAAACTTATAGAAACTTCCAATTAATCCTAATTGGTTTAGGAATGGGATTAAAGCTTTTGGACCTTCCACATGATCATTGGGTCGTAGGTCAGTTGGGCTTAGGTTCGGTTTGGACTCAGTTTAGTATTTTGGCCATAACTTATTTGTTATAACTCGGATTTGGGCTTATAATATATCGTTTGAAAGCTCTTTTAAAGACCCATCAAATTAATAAATCATTTGACCTAGATTACGGACCAGAAAAAACTAGACTAAACTTCTTTATAAAAAGGACACGAATTGAATGATTTTAATGGATACGAAATGAATTATTTTGGGTTTAAAGGCACGAAAAGAGGAAAATAAGTTATGGTTTGGGGAAATGGGCTAGGAATAGGGTTTTTTTTATGAAAGAGAAATATGGATTTAAGCACTCCAAGTTTAATACTCAACCCGACTAATAATGGCGGTGAAAGGTTGTTCATCATTTGGTTTGGTTTTAGGGAGACATTTTTAGGTGTTTACAGAAGCCCCCACTTTGATTTAGTTTGTAGAAACGTCAATTTTGAAAACAATAGTCAGAGTAGTCAATAGGGACGAAGAATGATTTAAGACGTTCTGCGATCCTAAATCACTCTATATACGTTGATACTTGTAGAAAAATGTTAGTTCCACATGTAAAAGAGTAAAGGTATAGAATGCGTATCTGACACCAGTGTATCGGTGACAAACAAGTTTGGTAGCTTCCTATGCTTGAAGGAATCCACCGGATGATGTTTTGTTGAAATACTTTCCATGCTTGAGGAAAGTCGACTGATGAGTTTAGTAGCTTTCTATGCTTGAAGAAATCTACCGGATGATAATTTCCATGCTTGAGGAAAGTTGACGTATGAATTTGGCGGCTTTCTATGCTTGAAGAAATCAACCGGATAATACTTTCCATGCTTGAGGAAAGTCAACATATGAATTTGACAGCTTTCTATGCTTGAAGAAATCCGCCGAATAATACTTTCCATGCTTGAGGAAAGTCGACATATGAATTTGGCAGCTTTCTATGCTTGAAGAAATCAATCGGATAATACATTCCAGGCTTAAGGAAAGTCGACAGATGATTTTGGAAGGTTTCTATTCTTGAAGAAATCCACCGGATGACATTTTCCATGCTTGAGGAAAGATTTTTTTGATGATGAGATTGCAAGTCTCTGTGTATCGAGAATCTTGCGCCATGAAATGATGGTTGTTCGATTGTCCCCGAACGTGGGCTGTAGTTGGTTCGCTTGTCCCCAATCGTGGGCTATAAATGATTCGCTTGTCCCCAAACGTGGGCTGTAAATGGTTCGTTTGTCCCTGAACGTGGGTTGTAGATGGTCCTCCTGTCCCCGGACGTGGGTTGTAATTGAGACCTGTAAAATAAAATTTGCCAAGGGACTCGTACAGTCTATGATTGACTTGACCAACTGAATTGACCAAGTTTTACTTGACATGACATGACATGACATGACATGTATATAACTTGTGGTTGTGTGTGTATATGTATGATTTGAGTGTATGTGCAGACACAAGCAACCGAAAATGCAAAAGCAAAAATTTTCCGTCATTTTTGTAATGAGACGAGTGGAGGGTATCGACTTTCTTCCGAAAAAGAAAGACGTGAAAAACGAAGTTTTGTTTTTGACTTTCCCTCGAGGAATTTTTTTTTTGAAACAGTTTTTAAACTTCCTCAAAAGAAAAGTCATGAAAAAGGGAAGAAGTTTTGAACATCCTTGTTGAGCAAGACGAAATGAATCGTATGGATTGAATTGCTTGTCTTGAAAATAATGTATGCATGACGAATGTCCTTAGGCCAGGAGGCTAAGGACAATTACATCATGTGACACGATAGATAAATGAACTTAGGTCATAGAGCTAAGCATCATATATGGTGTAAAGAAGTGATCTTGAATGTAACTACGTTTGGAAGCTAAGCACGTATATAGATGAAGTGATTATTGCATAATGAACGTTGCTTAGGTCAAGGAGCTAAGCACGATATGCTTTGTATGATTACTATAGACATCTATACTTTTGGCCTCCTGTCCCGACACGAAGTGCAATGACGATAAATAAAACCATCTTTGTGATGGATCAAAGTGAAGAATACTTATGGATAACTAGTTAATCCACAAAACACAAAAGGCTAGCCCAAATTAAAAATAAAAGACAAAAAAAAGGTCCCATTAACTAAACCCGATAATAATTAGGCTTAAGCCCGTGCTTAAAACCTAATAATGACGGATTTAGGAGCGCCTAGGTTAAATCTTAGTGCTGCCGCAGAAAAAGCCACGCGCATCTCAAACACTCGCGCTGGGCTGCCGCGCGCAACTAATTCAGTTGCGGGCGACACCTAGCGCAACCTCTAAAGTTGCGCTGCGGAAGATTCAGAATTATACGGAAAATATAAAATCGAATCTTACCATAAAGTCGCGCGCAAGACAATTAATTGTGTTGCCCGTAGCAGCACAACCTAATCACTTGCGCTGGGATGTCGTGCACAACTCATCCTGTTGCGCGCGACACCTTCTGCGGCAGAATGCTCGAAACCCTAAACCTAATCATTCCCTATAAATAAGAGCTTAAACCGAGGCTTAAACAGACATAAAATAACCTAAAACTCTGGCGAAATACTTGTGAACTTGTGCAACCTAGCCCCTCTTGTCCTAAAGGAACACTCACCCTTTTGATATTTTGTTACTACGGTGGAGGTTCCCCAACAAGAAGGAGTCCATAAGTGTTCTAAACAGAGATCTAGCAAAGAGAAGTGGTAAATTCCCGAGCACTTAGTTAAATCACATTTATTTTCTTGTTTAAAAGAACCTTAATTAATTAATTATTGTTGTTTGATCACCTTTAAAATAATTAATCAATCAATTCCACATAGTATCTTGCGTAAAATAAAGATTAGAATTGAACTAAATAATTGTTAGTTGATCACTTAAGCCAAGGCGAATATTGTTTATTTTCTTGTCCTTTTCACGAATTTGAATAAATAAGAATAACGACATTACGATGTAATTCCTACGTGAATTAATGTTTGTAAATAAAATCAACTAACATAGCTTTAGGAATTGCATTGCATATATTGTTTGGTGATGAAATTGTAAAAAAGGAAGAGCTAGTAGAGGCCGCACTAGGGCTAGGATAACGATTCCCCTCTAAAAGTAACGTTATTTTAGTACCCTCGCTCCCGAACTCATTTCTGGTTTATAGACCAATTTGGGCATGGGTAAACTTATGATTCGTGCTAATTATTCCATGAACTCCACATGGAAGAAAGGCATGAACGAGGTTTTTGATTTTTTCCTAAAACTCATTGGCGACTCCCTACTTGTTTCTTACAAAAAAGCGTAATGATAGAATCAATTCTAATTCAAGGCCCCCTAAACAGTCAGGAATTCAAATCCTACTACACCCTAACAAGTGTAAGGTCCTAGGATTTTAAGTGGCCATGGGCATTTAAGGAGAGTACCCTTTACGATGGGATCACCCTCCTTACAGTGGCGACTCCACTGGGGAATTAAAGGTTACATGATTAATTCGTAGTTATGGTCCAAGGTTTCCAACACCAAGTTGCCTATGGGTTGTAACAAGAATTAACTTGGATAATCTCTAATTAGAAGCGAGACTTGAGCGCATATCTTCCTTTTGCACAAGATTAAAAACCAAACAAGCAACATTGCATCATGCATAAGCATAGCACACTTAAACAATTGGGGATTGGCTCATTGACTAGGGGTCGCCAACACTAGGCTTCTATCCCGAAATCAATAACAATCATCCCACCCATATTGTCAATAAAATGTTGGGAGGGTGATGCCATAAGTTAACACGTTGAGTGATTGATTTGTGCGCCGTTTCTTAAGATATGGTTCCTTTGGACACCCAATCCTTTTTTGACCTTAGAACGACATTGAGTGAATCTTGACTTATGGCATGCTTATGTGATTATGTGACTATATGCAACGTGTTAGGATAGTATTCTTTTTCTCTTTTTAGTTTGGTCTAGGTTCCCAATTACGAAGTTATTTCTTTGTGATTTAGTGTCATATTCAAAGGATAGCATAAAAAAATCAAAAAAAAAAAAAAAAATCGAATAAAAAAAAAATTAAAAAAATGCTCGAATTAAAAAAAAATCCTGCGAGAAGGTGGCGCGCGCAACTCAGTGAGCTGCGCGACCCCTCCCAGCGCAAGAGGTTACGTTGCACGCGACAGCCGCGCGCAATTGAGTCACTTGCGCGCGCCCACTGGACGAGTCAATTTTGATTTCACAAAAAACAAATTGACTCGTCCGAACAATATCTTCATTGAAGAATTGTTAAGGGTGATGTTATCCGTTTGAATATATTTTTCGCCTTTTTTTTTCTTTTTAAACAAGCGTATCGATTTACTTATCCTTTTGTACTCCTTTAGGGCCGGTTTCCAAGCTTGGGAAAGAGGACCCCCGGGCACTCGCATTCTACGTTTACCACCCAAAGATCAACTCCTTTCAAACCACTTTTCTTCAACAACTAATCCTAGTCCAACAACAATGCCAACCATCGAAGAACTTCAACAAGAGATTCTTCGTTTGAGAGAGGAAAAGGCTCAAGAGGCCGAGGAAAGAAGAATTAAGAAAATGGAAAAGGCTGAAAAGAAAAATGCTGAAACTTTGGCCTTGCAAGAAAAGATGGAACAATTATCCATCAAAGAAAAGTCGTTGGAGAAGATAGTTCTTCCTTATACAATGGGGAACAAGTAATTTGACGCAGAAAAGTTTGCTCATCCCCCAGAACTTGCTTTACCGGAAAAGTTCGTAGCTACGGACTTGCCAATATTTAAAGTGACCAATAATCCACAAAATCATTTAATGTGTTTTACTGGCACTATGGCATTAAAGGGAGTTGATCCTAAGCTTTATGTTTTGACTTTCCCTTTATCCCTAGACCCAACTACGAGAGAGTGGTACTATGGGCTAGATTCAAAATTCAAAGCAACATGGGAAGATGTAGTTTTGGCTTTCATTACCCAATACGAGAGTAAAGTAGAGTTTAAGTCAACTTTACGTGAACTCGAGATGATTAAGCAAGGCGACAATGAAGGTTTCCTTGCTTTCTATGGTAGATGGCGAGAAAAGGCGGCCCACCTTGCCCAAAGGTCGCATGAACTCGAGTTAGTACAAAAATTCATTGACAACTTTCATGAAAAGTACAACAAACATCTACGTTACCTTGGTCTAGACGCTTTTCAAAAGGTCTATTCTGTGGCTACTAGGATTGAAGATGATCTTGCTAAAGAAAAAGCAAACAAACCTTATCATCATCATCAACCTAAGAATAACTAAAAGAAGGGGAATGATAATGCATCATCCTTTATTGACGTATTTGCGACCTCCACGCAATACAATAACACAAATCGATATAATGATCCTAGAAAAAGATGGACAAAAGAAAGAAAATTTACTCCATTTCCTGTAAGTTATAAAGAATTGTTAGAAAAATTAAATGAAAAAGGCTTACTTGTGCAAACAGGGCTAACACCACCTACTCCACCAGAAAGAAGATTTCCTCAATGGAATGGTAATGCTTATTGTGCTTATCATAGAGGCGTTGGACATGATACTGACCGTTGCTATGTTTTAAAGCACAAAATACAAGATTTAGTTGACGATGGGAGAATTCCCATGCCTAAACCTAACAATAATGCATCCTCCTTAGGGATGTTTCACATCGATGAGGACATTATGGGGAGTGATATGTTCAATCCTTTGGATTATATCACACTTATAGGAGAACCTCTATCCACAATACTCATAGGGGCAACTAATGAAGTATGTGGACTATATGGGATGACGACTTTCAAGACTTATATGTCTCTAAGTATGCCGCCGTCCCACCTCCATCTTGTTTACAAAATGAAACAAATGGAGCGCTTGATTGGGATCATTTCTTGGGGAAATTGCAAGATTTATTGAATCTCTCCTTGGATGAACAATGACATCAAGCACAACTCATGGAACATCATGAAATGGAGGCATACCCAAAGCCTCTCGAAGAAAGTTGGTTTATGAGTCCTACAACTAACTCAAATGAGATAGATCATTTAACTCATTCTGGGCGAGTCTACCAAGCACCACCACCAAATGGATCTTCGACCACACAAAATCAAACTCAAGGTCAAGTACAAAAACCCAATACCACCTCCACTTGAGGTGGAAGATCCATTGGTCAAACAACTTCGCCAATCCAAGGCGAATGTTAGTGTAGGGAATATTTCAAACATTACCCCAAACTTAAACCCCACTGTGATCATACACTAAAGTACAGTGACGTCCAAAGGGAAGGAAGCTAGAGCAAAAGAGTCGCCAACAAGTTTTAGGAACTTGTAAACCGTTCACGAGGTGAAGGTTACACCCCTTAATGATCTAGGAGATCGTCAACTCCAATAGGTCTGGAACCATGACTGGTAGTTCGGGGATGAAGGTACAAATACAACCTAAAAGAGATTGAACTTTCCCTAATAATAGGCCTCTACTTTATTTTGATCGTAATCATGTGCGCTTTCTGACTAACATGCAATCAATAGGATTAACCCTAAACCTGTTTATCTATGTTGGTTGAATATTAATGCACAAATAAATCTATTATTGGCGATCACTTAAATTATAATCATATTAACCCTATACAAGATTATTAATTATCTTATTAAGCGTGATTACAAGTACAAATTTCCTTTAAACATGCCTAAAAGGCGTGATCAAGCAATAACAATAAATATAAGCAACATAATAAAAATAAACAACAATAATAATCATCATAATAATAACAATTATAATCATCATCATAATTAATCATAATTATGTTAAAGCATAATATTAATAGCAAGATCCTAGGCATGATACTAACAAGATTAATAACAAACTCTAGCATGTCACTAAACAATAAAGATCAAATATATAGCCCTAACATGACACTATCATGAATATTAGAAAAGAAAATAGGGCGCATCGCAGGAATCATAATAAGCATATTTGATATTAAAACCTTTTCCCTAAACATGATACTAGGAATCATAATAACAATCTAGACATGATTTCTATATCATAATATAAATTAAAATCAATTAAAGCACTTACTTGGATGCCTCGTATCTCTTTCTAATAACAAAATACACACGTTATTAACTTCAAGGAAAATAATAAAATTAAAGAATTAAATTAAATAATGATTAAGAAATTTGGGACCAAACCCTCATAAATATCAAACCTTTCACATCTAGGGCGAAGACAACTTCGAACTTGGCTAGGTGTGTCTAAATCTAATGTAAGAGGAATTGTGTTTGTAAAAGGCTAGACTAGGCTAGAAAGAGGGAGAAAGAATCAAGAAATTCTTGATGAGAGTTGGTTAGAATTAGATGGAGAATTGATGATTAGAAAAGGGGAGATATGACCTTTATTTATAGAGAAAAAAGAGGGTCGAAGAATAAGAAAAGAATCCGAATTCGAATCGAAATAAAACTCGATGGACAACAGTTTTTGCGAATTTTGTTTTTATCATATCTTTTGATCCAGAAGTCAAAATAAGGCATATAATATGTCCTTGGAAAGATCTTGAAGTCTAATTTTCAACCCAATTAAAATCAGATTAAAATATTTTGTATATAAAAAGATATGGCCGAAATAATGGAAGGGTATCAGTTTTGGATAGAGTTTCATATCTCATTCGTATCTTTTCCGTTATAGCTCGGAATTAATATTATAATATATCATTGGAAAGATAATTTCAAGGTCTATCCAAAAATATAAAATTTGGATAAATATTATGAGGCACAAAAATAATAACTGACTGTCTTTGAACACCTTTAAATTCGAATAGAATTAGGATTAAAAAAAAGGAAAATGATTATAAAAGGAAAGTTTTTATTTAACTCAAATTCTTTAATCTTATCTTTTCAAAAAGGATAATTAAGATCTTTTAGAAACTTATAGAAGGTTCTAATTAATCCTAATTAGTTAGGGACAGGATTAGACCTTTGGACCCTCCACATGATCATTGGGCCGTAGGTAAAACCCAGTTTGGACCCAGTTTAGTATTTTGGCCATAACTTCCTCATTATTCATCGGAATTGGGCTTATAATATATCGTTGGAAATGTATTTTCAACCCCTATCCAACTACACTATTAATGGACCCTTATCATGGACCAAAATAAAATGGAATGCACGTTTTTCATAAATAAGGTAAGAAAAGAAATATTTTCAAAAACAGAAAGAAGAGATATTTTAATAAAAACATCCTCATCACTAGACTTTTCACACTTTCACCTTGTTTGATAATAAAATGACATGAAAGGTATTTATCACTGGGTTTGGTTTTGGGGAGACACAAATGGGTGTCTACAAAAGCCCCCACTTTGACTGAGTTAGGAGAAACGCAAGTTTTGAAAACAAAAGTCAAAGTAGCAATAGGGACGAAGAATGATTCAGAACATTCTGCGATCCTAAACAACTCTTGTAACGCCAATACCTGCAAACTAGCATTAGTTAAAACAGATAAAAGAGTTAAGAAACGCTTATCTTGCACCGTCGAGCACACGTCTCTGAAGGTAACCGATTTGTTGCCGTTGCATTTGCTGTTGTTGTGACAACCTTCCGCAAGCTAGGGAATGCCATCCTGCTGTTTGTTTTGACGATATTTTGCAAGTTGGAGAATACCGCCTGAAGACTACTACGCCTGTAACTGCCTCCAATTCTGCCGTGATAGTCTTCGAAAAGACCACTGCTTGTTGATCCTTAATGCTGCTTGAATTTTGCTGTTGATGCTTTGGGTGATGACAATCCTCTTTTCTTTGGGAATAGTTTCCAACACAACTCTTGTATGATGTATGACAATCCGATTGTGTCAATGCTACTAACAATCCGTCGTTAGAAATGTTGCTACGATGAAGCGACAAGCTCGGAAAATTTGCTAAAATCCAATTTTGAGAAAAGTTGCCAATGCTTCGTAACAATCTGTCATAAGAACTTTGCTACGATCGACAATCACATCTTGGAATATAACTCTCGAAAGCAATCCACCTTGGAAATTTGCCAATTCTATGCGACAATCCTTTTAGGAAAATATTGCCACAATTGACAATCCGTGTCTTGGAACATTTGTAAAAAAAAAAATTCGATCGACAATCCACTTCGAGAAAATTTGCCACTTGCTGAAATGAATGACAATCCACGTTGAGGAAATTTTTCCGAAATTTATGATGAGTACAAACCTACGACAATCCTTTGGGAAATTTTGCCATAAGGAACTGGGTGTATGACAATCCAATATCGGAAAACTTGCCAAAGATCCATGAATGTATGACAATCCGAACTTGGAAAAACTTGCCAAACAAAGAAGGAGCACGACAATCCACGCTTGGAAACTTTACCAGGGATGACAATCCAATCTTGGAAAAATTGTCGTTTGAAGAAGATGCTCTACATTCCATATTTTGGAAATATTGTCAGTTGGAGATGACAATCCAATCTTGGAAAAATTATCGTATAAGTGACGCGCTTGCTTTTGAACCGATGCCTTGGTGTTTGTAATGAGCCAATGCTTAGGCACTTAAGCTAAGTGAGAATTTTTTTTCAGGTCAATCACTTACTACGATTGTAATCGAGCTGACTACTAATCATGTCAATTTGCTTATAGGGGCTAACTGGCATACCAAGGAACTCGAAATTGCTATGTGAGGTCGAAATAACCATTATGAGAGGCTTCGAGCTCTGTTCCTGCTGAAATATCGCTGGCGCCACGAATTGGCTCTGTCGCCAGACACTGGGATCTAGCGCCAGGCGCTGAACTTTGTCACCAGGCGACAACCTTGTCGTCTGGTGTTGGAGTCGGGTCTTCCCTATTTTGCTCTTGCTGCCGTTGTTGCTTGGTTTTTCTTCGAACTTTGAGCTTGGTAGTTTCCTTTCAACCAAATCCGCTCAAATCTTTTGTAAATTAAAGCTCTTTATCTATAATATACTGATCTATGTAACTCCTCTTATCTTGGAGGAATATCCTGTGTCATATTCGCGGTTTTTTTTTCGAAAAAAATTCGGGAATGTCCTCGCTTGTTGGGATGCACCTGCATTTATATCTTTGACTATAAGACTTTTCTTATCTTTTTTTAGGGTTGACCTAAGACTTAGTGTTGCTTGACTCATTGACTTGACATGACTCAAGGTATAAACTTGACTCACTATGACACTACTACAAATCCCGTGATTTCTGGACGCTTTACTTTCGACGCTGGCCTCTTAGCGTCAACATGAAATTGTAAACTCCGTGTTTAGTCGACGCATTTTCTAGTCTAGAAATTTGTGGACAATGAAAGGCGTCAAGGATTCTACATGCTTTGCACGTGACCGTAATTTTCAGCCCACTCAAAACTTAACCGCCCTTCTACACAAAATAACTCCTGTAAAACTCTCTCATTCATTCACAACGAACCCTAATTCGCCGCCAACCCTTCTCCAATCTTCACATTTCATCTCTAAAGACATCGAGATTGAGTGAATTCGGCTAGAAAACTGTGAAAATCGCATCTCTTTGTCAATATCGCCAACTCAATTCATATTGTAGTAACATCCTTGCTGTTGTTATCGATTGATTTTGCTAATTTTTTGCTTATATCTCACTGAAATTTCTTTTATTTATCTTGATATGTGGTTTCTTTTTGTTCAATTGAATCTAAATTTATTTTAATGTTGTGTTTTTCTACCGATTGTTTTTGGTTCTTTGGGGATTTATCGGTTGAAATTGTGTTACAATGGGACAGATAAGTTTCCAATATGAAGCTTCTATGATGCTCCAATATCGTCTAATTATAAGAGGTATTGATTTTTTTCCCCTCTCAAGTTTACATTTTTAGGATTTTTAAAAGTAATTTATCTTAAGTTCAAATGTTTCCAGATCTTGTTGTTGAAGTTGTTCCAGGTTCATTTTTTTTTTTTCTTTTTTTCCTCTCATTTTCAATTCTTTGTGTTATAAATAATCCGAATTTTGCATTTGTACTCCAATTCGTACAATTATTAAAATTCCCAATTTTTGTTTTGTACTAACAGCTTCAGTCTCCTCCGATCCACCTCTTGCACATCGCACAACTTCCGACGCTGCTTGCTACAATATCTTGGAGTTATTAATTCAGATATATTGAGTCAAATTTATCATTTTAGTTATCTCATAATTGTTCTGATAGATCCTTTGTTTTCATTTTCTTTGTAACTTAACTAGTAACAGAGATATTCCCTCTTCTTTCTTGATCTGTTGGGTGTTATTATCTCTGAAATTGTGTAGATTAGGCTTGAATTTCCTGGGATTTAACTAATCAGGTGGCTGTTAGTTTAATCTTGTGAAGCTGGGGTGAAGAAAGCTTGGGGTGGGTAAGGTGTGATTGATATAGTGGGAAAGTCGAGTTCTTTGGGAAGCAAGTTAATGGACTTGGGGCTCCAAATTGAACACGCAGAAACGACTCTAAAAAAAAAGGTGGAATTTAAATATTGTACCATTTTACATGATTATTTAGAGTCTTAGAGATATATTGATGCATTATTTATCCGGTTTGTCTTAGCAATTAACTTGCATGAAAACTGCTGTTTATGGTTGAAATGCACTGTAATTGTTCAGACTTTAATTTAATTCTATTAAGCTTTATTTAAACTAGAAACTGAAAGAACACCATGTAGATGATTGCCCTCTTTCTAGTTTTAATTTTCGCGAAAATGCAAAGCTTCACTATGAAACAAATGGCCTACATGTGTCATAGAAATTAGCAGTGAACTTGTAGATTTTATTTTGCTGTATAGTGCATGCATTCTTCAAGTGAGGTTTAATTTCAGCAAATTAGAATGATTGATACTGATGATGACATTTCTTGGTGCAATATTTTTAGTTGGGTTTAGCTCGTAATATTGTTCATTAAGGTAGTGATAGAAAGTTTTTTTTTTTTAATTTTACTGTATATTCACTTTATGTTACAATCCTTCAAGCTCGATTTGTTGTATGGGCGTCGCTTTCACCCTAGGAAGCTACTGCTGTGTAGAAATAAGAAATTAGGGGTGGGATTAATAGTGCATTGTTATTTTATACAACAAAATGATGACATGAGTTATATGTGAAATGTAAAATGTAAAACGTTACTCCGTAGTATATTGAGCTGAGGAGTTGTAGATTATTATGATCCCTTGCTTGATCTTTGTTTGAAATGCTTGATTTCTCATACATTAGAAATGACTAGGTATCTTTGTAAACTACCTCCCTAGTTAGAAATTTGATGTCACTCGTAATTTAGATTATAAATGGTGAAATATCTCAATGGTATTATTAGGTAGTGAACTAAGTTTCTTACTCAGGCTGACTTTATGAACAATGCACCCAATGTTCAGCACCCAATGGGATAGGATGCATTTGGGCTGCCAATAGAGCAACATGCTATTGATGTATGTTTTTATTTTTATTTATTTTAAATCCTAGGACATGGCTTTATCACATTTTTGTTTACAGTTGCTTTTTGTCACAAACCATGGTCATCAGGTTGAATGTTTTGTGATAATAATTAGGTGATAAATATATTTTTTTGTGTGAAAAGTTTGGTCTTTGATATGAGAACCCGCCGTAAAAAAAAGTTTGCAGTACCTTTTTGTGTGAAAAGTTTGTCTTTGATATTAGAGCCTTGTTTAAGTATTTTTATTTTTATTTTTGGTTTTTGCAAAATGAGAGTCCAGAGAGATAGTTTCTTCATCTGAAATCAGTCCACAAATAAAGGAACAATATTTCATCCCTCATTTGGAAAAGGCTTTAAGTATCAATTTGTAATTTGTTGTGTATTGAGTTTAGATAACTAGGCTTAATCATTCTAATGGGATAGAGCAGTTATATTTTGATTCGCTTCCACAAGAGGTGATTAGTTTGGTGGAATTTGATTGTATTTGACTGATACTTAAATTTCAATATGCTCACTAATTAACCCCTCTTATATTATTTATCCATAGAGTTTTTTCTCTAAATTAATTAAATAAGTGTAATAGTTTTGCTTTGCTATGTAGCTTAATAAACTTAATAGGTGATTAGGGAGTAGTAATATCTGAAATTGATATGAAACTTTGCTTTCTATTTTTTTTTTTCTTTGATGTGATTTATTATTGGTGATTTCTCAACTTAGCTGGGATGAATTCAATTTTCTGAATAAGAAGAGTTCTTGATGTTGATATTTTTTTTTATTTGCAGATGAATTATTTCAGATTTAGTATTAGATTCTAAAATACTCAGCTTCATTATTTTGGCTGTATTAATTTTTATTTACTGTTCAAATATTGCTTTCGTTATAACTATGCTGCTTGTTTGGAGTGCTTGCTTGTTCCAATTGTTTCTGCTCCCTATGTTCCCATTATTGTGAACTGTTATTAATTTTGGGTAGTGTTTTGCTTTTGTTTTTGTTTAGACATGCCATGAGTATTACAGCTTGAGGACAACACTGTTACTGTTACATGAACTCCAAGATTTTCCTAACTGAGAGACTGGCTTCTTACATAGAATTGTAGGCTGAAAACTCAACTTTGCTGAAGAGCTATGGTAAATTGCATTTCTTGGACATAAGATTGATCTTTGTGGTGTTTAATTTTGAGCTTTACATTTTTGTGAAACAGATTCCAGTTCAACTAGAATTTTTCATCGATATTGTTGATGTTTCAGGATGTGAAACAACTTTACATTTTTGTGAAAGAGCTTTACATTTTTCATCGATATTGTTGCTGTTGCAGGATTTTTTCATCAATATTGTGAAACAGCTTTACATTTTTGTGGTGTTTAAGATTGATGTTGTTGTTACAGGATGCTGATCAAGCTCCATCTTGCGTTGTTGCTCCATAATATTGTTGCTAATGTTGTTGGTCCATGATGATGAGGATCTACAAACATCAAAGGGTGTGCTGTGAATTCAAGTCCAACAATGATTCGAAACAATATGAACTTTGCTTTACGGCCCTTGCAAGAAGTTTAAGGAGCAGCTAATTGGAGATCGATTGATTGAAGTTTTTTTTTTTTTTTTTTTTTTTTTTTTTTTTTTTTTTTTTTTTTTGTTGAAGAAATGAGCAGATTTATTCCACTAGCTAGTACTAGTCATGAGTGAAGTGTAGGTTGGAATTATATTTCTTGTACTACCTAATAGCAAACTCATTACATTGAGATATTGTCCATGTACTATAACATATTTATATGCAATAACAAAATTGGCTTAATTTTGTTGTGTATATATTGGTAATACTAGTATATACTAGTAAATTTGTAGTGTGAAATAATTTTTTAGGTAATTATATTCTAGATATTTTTGTAAAGACTCTGGACAAAAAAAGTCACAAACAATGAGAATATAGACAGAAATACGCATCGCCAAAATATAAAACATCTAATATATGAGACTATGGACACAGTAAAGCGTCGCCAAATTTGAGGTTTCAGACACAAAAAAGCGTCAGATAAACTTGAGAAAGTGCGCCAAAACTGCAAATTCGACGCTTCGTATAAAAATTTGGACGTCTTAAAGCGTCGAGATTTGCGACGCTTTTTTGTGACGTCTAATTTTCTCGACTCACATATTTTCGACGCTTTTTTGAAGCGTCGAGAAATATATTTTCGACGCTTTTTTGAAGCGTCGAGAAATATATTTTCGACGCTTTTTAGCGTCGAAAAATTGCTTGAAAAGCGTCTAAAAGGACGGATTTTCTAGTAGTGTGATTGACTGACTCGAGGTGGACTCGACTCGATGTGACTCGTGTGTGCGTAGGGTTGACTCATGAAACTCAATAAGTACATGACTCGAAATGCAAAAAAAAACAAAAATTTCCGTCATTTTTGTGGAGGGTACCGACTTTCTCTCGAAAAAGAAAGACGCAAAAAAAAAAAGGAAGCGAAGTTTTTGAAGGTGCATGTTGAATGAGCTTAGTCAAATGTTGTTTCTCACAATACAAGGATTGTAACATCTTAGACTATCCTAGTTGACTCGATAATGAAAGTATTTAGGTAACTTAGGCGCGGAGGCTAAGTACTTCATACTTTGTGATGCAATGATGATTGATGTTGATATGACAAGGCATGCTTCAACGTTGTGTTATGATCTCATGACAAAGGGTTCCTAAGGGAAAGTATATTTGGTCATGTATATGTGCAGTGTGTGAAAGTGATACTAAAGTTAGGCCGCAAGGGCTAAGTGTGTGGGAAATATATTGAAAAGAGTCAAATAATGGTACTCTTAGGCTGGGTAAGCTAATGATATAAGGATCAAGCCCCCATGTCTAGCTCTAAGTAGAAAGGGATGAGCATTGGAGATCCCTTGATATGATCATGGTGTATGAATGTGAATATGAATGCATGTTTATTACAGTCGTACCCCAATGTGAGGTTGCCTATGTATCCTTTAGGAATCAGGCCAAACGTAGCTCTAGCCGAACCTCGCACAAGTGTGTGTATACCTCTAAAAGGTCTTTTAAAGGGTTGTAACGTGCTTAGGCTAAAGGTTGAAGAAGAAGGGGATAAAAGGCTCAAGACCCTAGATAAGCCCCCTAAGGTGTGCAACCTTGCTTTTGAATCTTTATATTTTTATGCTTGAGGCTTTCTACTCTTTTTCAGCTCTTTTTTGATGCTTTATTTATTTTATTTTAATAAGTTTGGGCAATCCCGATCATGCGGTCTATCACTCACCTTGCATTCATGTTTCTCAGGCACGGTACCGAGCACTCGATAAGAGATACAATCCGAGACGTGTTCTTATCGAATATATTTTCATATCAAAGACATTGGAATACTTGCCCTTTTGTACACTTTTATTAATATTATTATTTATTTTTTTTTCTATTTCAATCTTTTGAAAACACTCAAGCTTTTTATGAAATTAAAAATTGCATAAGTTGCACACCATGCCATCCTAGGGTTAGGTAAATATGGGTTGAAAAATGAAGGTTCTATCGTTAGACGAGGCTCAAAGTGGTTTATCAAAAAAGGATTGCATTTTTGAAGGTGAAAGGTGATACAATGTGGCTACAAGGGGTGCGTCAAATCATTGGTATACCTTGTGCTTAGTTTAACATGGATTTTTTTTAATGCAGTATAATGAAATGATCATATATAAGGAAATAAATGCTCATTTTATTAAAAGGAGAAAAAGAAAGAATCTACAAAATTAATCTAAGGGAAAATAAAGGTGTCTATGCTAGACTTATTGGGAAAAGGAAAAAAATGAAAAAGAAAAAGAAAAAAAGGTTATGAAATCTTGTTGTTGCAGCTCGCCTCTTGTCTTATGTTGTTTGCTTCATCATCACCTAGTCTTCTCGTTAGCTAGAGGGAATGGGATTTTATTTGCTTCTATGAGATCTTGAATGAGATTTTGAAGCATTCATCAGTAGTATGACCGCGTCCTCAATGGTACTTGCAATAAGAGTTGGGATTCCATCTCGAAGATCGATTTTCTGGCGTTGGATCCTCGGTAGGGCCAATAGTTTTGATTCATCCTCGATCATAGAGACGATCGAAAGCAGCATCGTAGGTCATTCTAATGGGTGTGAACTCTCTCCTGGGTTTCCTTTTAGGTCCTTTATTGTCCATGGCTAAGACACCATTATGGTCAAAGGTACTAACATTATTACTAGAGTGGGCGTTTTTGGAAGAAGAAGGATTTTCATTCTTCTTTCCTTTGCAGCCACTGTGGCTACTATTGTTAGTAGCTTTTTGTTTTGCGAGGTCATCTTCGATTTCAATTCCGATGTCATAAACGACCTTGAAAGTATTCAGATTGTGTTGATATTTTAAATGCTTCGAATACTTCTCTTGGAGATTCTTGATAAACATCCTCACAAATTCTTTTTCGGTGGGCGCCTCAATCATCTCAGCGGAAGTTTCCCTCCACTTATTGAAGAAGGAAGTAAAGCCTTTGTTCTCTTTCTGTCTTAGCATCTCGAGTTGTCTATAATCGGTTTCGACTTGAATATTACACTTATATCTATTAATGAAAGCGTTTACAATAGCATCCCAAGTAGAGGTGTTTTCTTTATCAAGAGAAAAGAACCATTGTTGACAAACGGTTTCAAGAGATAAAGAAAACAAGGAATGAAAGACTTTCCTATCAATCCCCTTAATGTTGATTATAGTTCAAAGGATCTTAAGTGAAGATAAGGATTATCTGTTACCTTGAATTTAGGGATGTCAGTGGCATTGAACTTTTGCAGAAGAAGCTCCTTGTGCACCAAGACCCCTTGCGAACTGATGCCCTGGAACTTGTAGTCACTAGATAGCTTGCTCAAGCTTTCTTCCATGAGCTCTATTTGTTGTTGCTTCACAGGGTCATTGATTTGAAGGGTTATAATCTTCAACACCTCGGTTACATTAGTCAATTGATTCCTAAGTTCGTTGACTTCTTCTTGAGTTGCCATTATCTTCTTAGCTTTTCTTTTCCGACTTACTAGTTTATCAAAAAGTTGAACTTGAATGAAGGTGTCGTCCTTGATTAATCGCCCTTCTCTCCTTGACCAAGTTCTTTGGAAAGGGAAATTAGGGATATTGACTGTTAATTATTTGATTCAAACTCTATTCAACATGCAATAGATGAAAGAAGGTAGGAAGAATGAAGGTTGTGATACGGAGAAAGCATGTATATAATGGAAAGATGATGTAGATGGAGAAATATGACAAAATTAGGAATAGATAGTACCCTCAACTCAAATGACGGAAAAAACCGACTCATGCATGAACCTAAGACATGGTCATGGTGACATATATGAGGTGTGTGCTATATATTGTGAGTGAAAGTGACATGTTAAGACGCGTGTCATGACCATGTGACTAGACTATGTGACTAGACTCGAACAAAGACTAAGTTAAGACCTCACGTATATGCATTAAACTGGACAGACTGTGGTATTTTAGTAATACCTTTTGATCTGTGACTTTGATTGGGATGAAACCAACGCCAAATTAAAGATAAAATTCGGGGCTACAGATCCATCAGTTGTAACACTCGTAGTTCTTTCTAGAACTCCGACTATGACCAAAACAAGTTGACTCTTGTGCAGTATACGGGAATAAAAATCCAGGTTGACTTAAAGGAACTATGACTCGATTTTAAGGTATATTTATTAGCTCAAATTAATTAATTAATTATTTAATCAAAGTCCTTTAGTCATTAATTAGTTTATTAAGACTTATTTACAAACACAATTCAAACCAAACGGTTAGTTTAGTCACATATTAAGTATGCACAAGTAAGAGATGCACAAGTAGTCAAGTAGTCACAACATGATGCAATGAGTTTGCAACCTAACCATGGCTCTAGTTCTCTAAAGTTCGGGATATGGGTTAGTCAAAGAGGGTCCATGGTTAATTGTCCGGATGCACCGCGCGGAAGCCTTACCTTTTGAAGGGTTGGCGCGAGTGGATGGGACACCGCGAGTTTAAAAACTCGCTTCCATGGTTTGGTGAATTAAACATTCTCGGATGTACCCTTTGTTGCATAGAGCGTTCAATCAGGTAGATGGAGCATTAATTCCCAGAGGGTATGTCCATATGTAGAACACATATGGGTTTCAGAAAAGTGAGAAAAACTCAATCAGGAAGTAGGATCGATCAAACAGTGCTAAAAAACTGATCAAAATTAGAACGCTTATTTCTGGCTCGGTATTGGAAGAACTTGGCACCAGCGAACAGAGGCCGACGCCGCGATTTGGCCTTAGCGCCTGGCGCCAGAGTTAAATCCTCAGCGCTAGACTCTGTTTTCTAACGCTAGTTCCTACATGCCTCAGCAGCTTTCTGTGCTCGATAAAATTTTCCAGTTTCGCGCAGCATTATTTCGATCCTAGTTGTGAAAGATATTCCTCAAATTTCCTACGTGTAAAAATCCTATATTTTTAACTCATTACGGATGGTCTTTCCAATGAGATCTTTTTTATGCTTATGACAATACTGCTAATCAAAATTACGCACATGAAATACTTAGAACTTTTTGAGTCTCATCCACTTATTCTAAATCATTGCCAAAATAAATTTTAGGAATTAAAATAGAAATCCTCCCCAGTGGAGTAGCCAAAACTATAGGAAATATTTCAAGCATTACCCCAAACTTGAACCCTACTGTGATCATACACTAAAGTACGGTGGCGTCCAAAGGGAAGGAAGCTAGAGTAAAAGAGTCGCCAACAAGTTTTAGGAACTTGTAAACCGTTCACTTCGTACCATCATCCCCGATCCTCCTTTCGTGGTTCCGAACCATATGGAGTTAGTAATCTCATGGATTATGAATGGGGTGTAACCTTCACGGGTCAATCGTTGTTGCCTTAGTTGTCCCTTTATTCGTGGTTGCCTTTTATGATCCGTGAACGGTTTACAAGTTCCTTAAAAACTTGTTGGCGGCTCCCTACTTTATTTGTCCCTAATCGTATTATGTCAATTCCCACTTCCTAATAGTGCCAAGCATATTCACCACACGCTTTTAACGTAGGTGCACTTCGAGCGACGCCTACAATTTGGCGACTCCACTGGGGAGGATTCTTGATTATTTATCAATTTGAGTGATCGGTATTTAATTAAGATGAGTGGATGAGACTTGAAAGATTCTTGAAAAAATATTCCTGTGATTAATTTGGCATTTTTGCATCTGCATAGACGTTTTAACGTCGCATTTAGGTCCGTCTCGTAGGAAAAATTGGATAACTTGGTTGCGCACGAAGGAAAACAGGGCACCAGTCAGATCTTCTGACTGTCGTGCCACGACAAAGTCTGCCGTGTCACGGTACAGTGCACCGTCTGACGGTGCACAGTACCGTGGCACGGGAATTTCTGCCGTGTCACGGCAGTCCTAAAATCAGTCCGGTGGCTTATTTTCTCTTCGCATAGTAAACTTCCTTCGATTTTTCTGAAAAAACGTATGTGTTCTACATGTGTCTTATCCCCGGGGAATTTAAGCTCTATCGACCCAAAAACGCTCATGGCAATAAGGGTTCATCCGAATTATTAAATTCACCCAAACCATGGAGTCGAGTTCGATTTCATCACGAACTCGCGGAGCCGCCCGTTGGCATACACTCTCAAGGGAGGCTGCCTTGCTAACGTGTCCAAACTCTTAACCATGGTACCCTTTTGACACCCAAAGCTTGACCAATAGTTGAACATAGATCTTGACTCTAGATTGCGAACGTTTTTTACATCATCGTGCCTAAATGCTATGTGGTTGTTTGGTGCTAACCTTCATGTGTTTATTCTTTTGTTTAACCCATGACCGAGGGTTTTTATTCTCACATAGTAATTAGTACGGACCTAAAATCGGTTAAAATCTGGAAAAACCACAAAACTGACCTGGAACTGCGCACCGTGTCACGACATGTTCTGCCGCGCCACGGTGAACAGTGCCGTGACACGGGGCTCACTACCGTCTGACGGTAGACTGCACCGTGTCACGACAGTCTGCACCGTGACACGGTGCCCAGGAAAAGTGTCCTGTTAGTCTTTTTTTTTATTCTTGTGCGTACGTATGTGGATGCTGTGTCCGGTTTGGTGTCATGTCTAGCTGTACGGTCAAAACACGCGTCCATAACCTCACCTAATCACTCACATATCGTGTTCATCACACTTTTTTCTTTAGTCGTGCACTACTTTTTGACCGTATTTTAGGGTAGTCTTGTTTTTTGTGTCATTTTTTCGGAGTAAGTCGGAAGGTATCCTCCCTTTAAAAATAAACAAGTAGAATTTCAAGATTATAGATTTTTTTTTTTAAAAAAAAAAAAATTCCCCGTGCCACGTCAGCATCCACCGTGGCACGGTGGAGTTTCTCGTGGCGCGGTAAACAGTCCCGTGCCACGGCACAGTCCACCGTGGCACGGTGGACCTGCAGCAAAAAAAAAAAACCACCGCATCACGACAGCTCGTCACGTGACACGGTACAGTTTTCCGTGTCACGGTGCCCTTGAAATAAGTCCAGTCAGTTTTTTTTTAGTCTTCCGTGTTAATTTGGTCCTCGCGTCAGTCATTTTGGTTATTGTTCACATGTCTAGCCATACGATCATACCACGAGTCTTATGACATCACTTAGTCACTCACGAGTCAAGTATAGTCCACACACTTTCTTTATGTTCCGACTCGAGTCGTGCACCAGGTCGTTTATGATCGTATATTAGGTTCATGCATCCTTTTTTTGTCATAATAAAAAAAATGAGTGGAGTTTTCTCATCTGTTTTTAAATGGATATTTTTTTCCTTCCTTTCCTATCTTGAGCAATGAGTCAAACAATTAAGTGAATTATTTTATTTCACAGTACTTGGTCAACGAATAGGGATAGATTAATACAGTTCGAGTCATTACCGCAACAATCTCTCAGATCTAATAGGCGTTCAAAGAGAACTTTTCCATCTCCATTACTCATCACCTTACAATGGCCACTAAAGAAGATATTGAGAACATCAACAAATCCATCGAGGCACTGTCTTCCATGATGCAAACCCTTACCACTAGGGTCACTACCATGGAACAAAACAAGGTCACTGTTTCCACCCTTGACAAACTGAAGGAACAAATGAGTAAGATTTCTGAGGATTTCACTTATGTGGAACGGCCTCCCACTCCTTTGGATGTGAAGGACAGACTCCCTAAAAAGTTCTCCACTGTTGATATTCCAAAGTTCAAGCCTACTGACAATCCAATATTCCATTTGAAGGCGTTCTCTGCAACCATGGCTCTTAAGGGATTGGACGTAACACTCTTCCCTACGGTGTTCCCTCTCTCCTTAGAACATGCTTGCCAACAATGGTTTTATTCCTTAGATGCCAAGCATACTGCGACTTGGCAAGATGTCACCGACAGTTTCATGAATCGTTACAAGTGTATCATTCAAACTAAAACTTCTGAACGTGAACTCTCCATTCTCAAATCGAAAGAGAATGAAGGCTTCACCACTTACCTGAGCAGGTGGAGGGAAACAGCTTCACTCTTGGTAGATCCCCCCAAAGAAAGAGAGATGGTTCGCCTCTTTATTCAAAATCTGACTCATAAATATAGGGAACATCTCAAATTTCTTCCACTGAACACTTTCAAAGCTGTATACGACATCGGCATCAATATCGAGGATGAGCTAATAAAGACTCCTGGTAGTAACAATAATAACACTTGGAAAAACAAGAAGAACGACCATCCTTCTTCTTCGTCTTCTAACCACGAAAATACTACCAACAATATAAGCCAAGTTGATCTCAATGAAGTGTTAGCTCTTGATACTCCATTGCCCAAGAAGAAAAGAACTTACACTCCTTTAGGAATGACTTATGATGCGGCCTTTGATCGCCTTTACAGTCAAGGCTTAATCACACCTATTGGGCCATTTCTAGAGCCAAAACCTGAAGAAAGGAGCGCCAAATGGAATCCCAACGCCCATTGCAAGTACCATCAAGGAAGGGGCCACACTACGGAACAATGTTGGAATTTGAAGGACGTCATTCAAGACTTGGTGGATGCAAACAAACTTTCTGTCCCTCTAGGCGGCAAGAAGTAATGAACACAAGGCGTACAGTAGATCCTTCGTGCAAGATTTCATGATTTCTTTCTTTATCATTCATCTCCATTCCCCATTCATGTCTAGCATAGGTTTTCCATTTTGAATTTTTATATGTTTCATGTGTTTCGTTCACCTTTTCCATTAATAAAATGAGCAATTTTCCTTTACATCTCGATCATAGAATTTTTCATTCATTCTCAATTAAAAAAAAAATCAATTACCGAACTAAACCCAAGGTACACCAATGACTTGAGGCACCTTTGCAACCATGTCATTCCCTGTTAACCGTTCAATCACATTCCATTTCTTCATCAACCAGTTTGAGCCTCGTCTAACGTTTGGCCTTCATTTCTTCAACCCACATTCACTTAACCCTGGGATTGGAAGATGTGTAATTGTATAACATTCAAAAATCAAGTAAAAAAAAAGGAAAGCAGCAAAGCAACAATAAAACAATGTCTAAAGGCAAGTGTTCCAATGTCTTTGATATGAACACGTCTCAAATTGCGTCTCTCATCGAATGCTTGGTACCGTGCCTGAGAAACATGAATGCTAAGTGAGTGATGGACCGCATGATCTGAGATTATCTACATTGATTCAAAAGAATAAAAAAAAAGAGAAAAAAATAAATTCAAAACAAAAAAAAAAAAAAGTTGAAAATAAACTTGCAAAATTCAAAATTTTCAAATTCAAAATTACACATCTTGGGGATTCTGTCGGGTCTTGAGCCTTTTACCCCTTTCTTCCTTAAACCATCAACTTAACCACATAACAACCCTTGAAAGACCTCTTTGAGGTGTACATACACTTGTGCAAAGTTCGGTTAGAGCTACGTTCGGTCTGATTCCTAACGGATACGTAGGCAACCTCACATTGAGGTGCAACCACATTCATATTCATATCTATACATGATCGAGTCAAAGAATATCCAATGCTTATCTCTATATCCCTACCCATTTAGAGCTAGACTTGTGGGCTTGAACCCACATCACATTAGCTTACCTAGCCTAAAGAGTCATCATCTTTGACTCTTCTCACATCTATTTCCATCACCATAACCCTTGCAGCCATCCTTAGTATCACATTCACACACTTCACTCACACATACATATCCATATCACCTTTCCTTCTAGGAACCTTCTATCATGAAATCTTACTTCAACGATGCACATGTTTCGTCATCTTTCAAGACAACATCAAAAGAGACATTGTATACTTGCCTAGCTTCTAGACCTAAGAAATGTTCATTGTTTCATACATCGCATATTGTGCTTAGCTCCTTGACCTATGTGACATTCATTATGCGATACTCATCGATCACTTCATTTATATACGTGCTTAGCTTCCAAACCTAAGTAACGTTCAAGATCGTTTCTTTACACCATATGTGATTCTTAGCTCCATGACCTAAGTTCATTCATCTATCGTGTCACATGACGTAATTGTCCTTAGCCTCCTAGCCTAAGAACATACATCATGCATACATTATACTCAAGGCGGGCAGTTCAATATGACAAGAAGAATATCCACGTGATTCATTTCGTCTTGCTCAACAAGGAAGTTCAAAACTTCTTCCCTTTTCTTATCATGACTTTTATTTTGGGGAAGTTAAAAAACAAAACTTCATTTTTCACGTCTTTCTTTCTCGGGAGAAAGTCGGTACCCCCACTCATGACAAAAATGACGGAAAATTTTTACTTTTGCATTTTTTGCTTGTGTTAGTGCACACACTCACTCAAGACACACACAATCACAAGTCATACACATGTCATGTCATGTCAAGTCAAACTTGGTCAAGTCAGTTGGTTAAGTCAATCACAGTATATACGAGTCCCTTGGCAAATTTTATTTTGCAGGTCTCATTTACAGCCCACGTCCGGGGACAAGCAGACCATCTACAGCCCACGTCCGTGGACAAGCGGATCATCTACAGCCCACGTTCGGGGACAAGAGAACCATTTACAGCCCACGTTCGAGGACAAGCGAACCAACTACAGCCCACGTTCGGGGACAATCGAACCACCATCATTTCATGACGCAAGGTTCTCGATACACAGAGACTTGCAATCTCATCATCTCTCGACTTTCCTCAAGCATGGAAAGTATTATCCGGTGGATTTCTTCAAGCATAGAAAACCGTCAAGTCGGCTTTCGTCAAGCATGGAAAGCGTTATCGGTGGATTTTTCTTCAAGTATAGAAAACCGCCAAGTCGGCTTTCCTCAAGCATGGAAAGCATTATCTGTGGATTTTTCTTCAAGTATAGAAAACCGCCAAGTAGTCGGCTTTCCTTAAACATGGAAGGCATTATCGGTGGAATTCTTCAAGCATAGAATGACACCAAATTCATACGTCGACTTTCCTCAAGCATGGAAAGTGTCATCCGGTAGGTTTCTTCAGGCTTAGAAAGCTACAAAACTCATCTGTCGGCTTTCCTCAAGCATGGAAAGTGTTTCGGGGTTTTCTGATGTCCTGCGGGAGAGTTACAATTCCGAGACTGGAACCGGACGCCTGTACCTGCAAAATAACGGAGACTCCTGAGAGCTCCGCCTCCAACGGTCAAGTTAGTACCTGATTAAGGAGTAATTAATACGGAAATTAAAGTAATAAGACCTCTCTAGGTGAGAGTGTTTAATGTAGGTAATTTGCTTTGTTAGCGAGATTAGCCGGTTATTAGTGTTCCGTAATGTTTCTGTTCTTTTCTGTTCTTCAGGTGAGATTAATTGCTTGATCCCCTTTAATGAGGATTAATTAAGTATTTATAGTCTTGAGAAGCGTGCCACTCTCTAGGTTTAGGGTTAACCTAGGGCTGACCGGGCCTCTAGACAGGATTGGGCCTTGTTGGCCGGTTTTCCCATTTGGCATGGGTGGACACGTGGCGTGTCTCAATTGGTCCGTAGAGGACGTATCTGTGATTGACACGTGGCAGGCTCCTATTGGCCTACGTGAAGGACACGTGGCGGAACCTGGTTGGTCCACTTGTCAAACGGTGATTGGAGGATAAAAATCCCCTAATCAGAAAGCATTTCAACAAACGTCATCTGGTGGATTCCTTCAAGCATAGGAAAATACCAAACTCATTTGTCACCGATACACTGGTGTCAGATAAGCGTTCTATCCCTATACTCTTTTATCTGTAGAACTAACATTTTTCTGCAGGTATCGGCGTATACAGAATGATTTAGGATCGCAGAACGTCTTAAATCATTCTCCGTCCCTATCGGCTACTTTGATCGTTTTCGAAACTGACGTTTCTACAAACTTAGTAAAAGTGGGGGCTTTTGTAGACACCTAAAAATGTCTCCCCAAAACCAAACCCGATGATGAACAACCTTTCACCGCCACTATTGGTCGGGTTCAGTATTTAATCCCGAGAGTGCTTAAAAAATCATATTTGATTAAATTCATATTTTTGAACAGTCCATGGATTAGTCTTGATGTTTGGTAAAAGCGTAGTTTTAATTTTAGCTAAAACCTTTTTTATTGTTTTATTATTTATTTTTGGCCCAAACCTTTTATTTATTTTTATTTAATTATTTTCTTATTTTAGCCCAAATAATAATAAGTCAGAAAAGGCCCGAAATTATCAATCGGCATTTAAAATGCCGAATGAAATTAGGGTTAAAAATGTATTTAGACGGAAAAGTGGGCTGGGAATTCCCGCGCCTCGGCAGGTACCCACCGTGTCACGGGAATCGGTCTCGTCTGACGGTGGGAATTCCCGTGACACGGGAAATTCCGTGTCTTTTCCGCGTAAACCCTTAACGCGTTTTCTTCCCCGTTTTCTGAAAATTTCCCGCGTCACACCAAAAATGTACCGTGTCATGGGAATGTTTCCCGTCTGAGGGTGGGATTTCCTGTGTCACGGTACAGTTTGCCGTGTCGCGGGATACTTTTTTAGGGTTTTTATCATTTTAGGGTTCCGTGTGCTCCCTCAGCACATTTTCCCTATAAATACCCCCTCATTTCTGATGTACGGGGCGACAATTAATTCTCTAGTTTTATTTTTCTCTCTTCTATGCTTTAGCCTAAATACTAGCCTACCCTTCTCATTTCAAAATTCCTTCTTCAAGTGCTCAAAGGAGTCCATACTTTACTCGTGGTTCCATCCTTAAGCCAAGGCGTGAAAGGTAGAACTGTTTGAGGGTTTGGCCCCAAATCAACTCTACTTTGTTTAATTTAATTTAATTGTTGTTTTATTATTATTTCCTTGAAGTAACTAACTCGTTTATTATTTTGTAGTTGCAAACAAACAGAATCAAAGTAAGAATTATGTTCCTTTTATTTCTATTATTTTTCTAACGATTTTTATATTGTTGGAATTACTGTTAAATTGCTTCCAATATTAATGTTTATTCTATTATTATTTTTATGATCACCATTTTGCATGTTAAAGGGAATATGTAATTGAAAATCACGCCTAATAAGATAATTTGGACAACCGGTTTAGGTTCCTTTTTAATCTTGTTAATTAATTCAAGTGATCACAAATATTTTAGAATTATATGTTGCATTAATATTCAACCAATTTAGCTTAATAATAGATTGGAGCAAATTGAACCTTTGTTTGTATGCCTTTGAGATCGCAGGAATCATTTTTCACTATAAGAATCGAGTAGAGGCCAATACGGGCGAATGTGACTCCATGACTCACTTCGTACCATCATCCCCGATCCTCCTTTCGTGGTTCTGAACCATATGGAGTTAGTAATCTCATGGATTATGAATGGGGTGTAACCTTCACGGGTCAATCGTTGTTGCCTTAGTTGTCCCTTTATTCGTGGTTGCCTTTTATGATCCGTGAACGGTTTACAAGTTCCTTAAAAACTTGTTGGCGGCTCCCTACTTTGTTTGTCCCTAATCGTATTATGTCAATTCCCACTTCCTATGAGTGCCAAGCATATTCACCACACGCTTTTAACGTACGCGCACTTCGAGCGACGCCTACACTTATCAAGCGTGATTACAAGTACAAATTTCCTTTAAACATGCATAAAAGGCGTGATCAAGCAATAACAATAAATATAAGCAACATAATAAAAATAAACAATTATAATAATCATCATAATAATAACAATTATAATAATCATCATAATAATAACAATTATAATCATCATCATAATTAATCATAATCATGTTAAAGCATAATATTAATAGCAAGATCCTAGGCATGATACTAACAAGATTAATAACAAACCCTAGCATGTCACTAAACAATAAAGATCAAATATATAGCCCTAACATGATACTATCATCAATATTAGAAAAGAAATTAGGAAGCATCGCAGGAATCATAATAAGCATATTTGATATTAAAACCTTTTCCCTAAACATGATTCTAGGAATCATAATAACAATCTATACATGATTTCTATATCATAATATCAATTAAAATCAATTAAAGTACTTACTTGGATACCTCGTATCTCTTTCTAATAACAAAATACACACATTATTAACTTCAAGGAAAATAATAAAATTAAAGAATTAAATTAAATAATGATTAAAAAATATGTCGTTGAAAAGCTCTTGAAGTCTACTTTCCAACCTAATTAGAATCAGATTAAAATCTTTTTTAGATAAAAATATATGGCCGAAATAGTGGAATGGTGTCAGTTTTGGATAGAGTTTCATAACTCATTCATATCTTTTCCGTTATAGTTCAGAATTAATATTATAATATATCATTGGAAAGATAATTTCAAGATCTATCCAACCGTATAAAATTTGGATAAGTATTATGAGGCACAGAAATAATATCTGACTGTCTTTGAACATCTTTAAATTCGAATAGAATTAGGATTAAAAAAAGGAAAGTTTTTATAAAAGGAAAGTTTTTAATTAACTCAAATTCTTTAATCTTATCTTTTCAAAAAGGATAATTAAGATCTTTTAGAAACTTATAGAAGGTTCTAATTAATCCTAATTATTTTAGGAATAGGATTAGACCTTTGGACCATCCACATGATCATTGGGACGTAGGTAAAACCCAGTTCGGACCCAGTTTAGTATTTTGGCCATAACTTCCTCATTATTCATCGGAATTGGGCTTATAATATATCGTTGGAAATGTATTTTCAACCCCTATCCAACTACACTATTATTGGACCCTTATCATGGACCAAACTAAAATGGAATGCACGTTTTTCTTAAATAAGGTAAGAAAAGAAATATTTTCAAAAACAGAAAGAAGAGATATTTTAATAAAAACATCTTCATCACTAGACTTTTCACACTTTCACCTCGTTCGATAATCAAATGACATGAAAGGTATTCATCACTGGGTTTGGTTTTTGGGAGACACAAATGGGTGTCTACATTTAGCATTTGGAAACTCCTAAGTACTTCTAAAGGACATAGGAATTCTCTCATGAACGCTCTAACGGCTTTGTGTGTAAGCACAGACACAACCCCTCAAGATCTTGTTAGCTTGCTTACTAGCGAGAAATCCAACAAGTCAATCATTTTCACTAATGATAATTTGCCTTCAAAAGACACTACCCACAATAATGCATTATACTTAACTGTGGGATGCAAGGGATACAATATCCCTCTAACTTTGTTAGACAATGGGTCAGCTGTAAACGTATGCCCATTACGAATGGCAAAATACTTAGGCCTAAATCCAGAAAAAGATTTTCAATCAACAACACAATGACAATTTGAGAAGATCGGTGTGTGGAACTGTTAAGCTACCAATTACCAAAGGCCCAATTCAAAAGATGGTTGAATTCCATGTGATGGACATAAAACCTACATTCAACCTTTTACTTGGACGTCCTTGGATACATGAGCTTGGTGCAATACCATCCTCACTTCATCAAATGATTAGGTTGAACTATCAAAGGCTTCTTATGACTATACATGCTTCTCCACTCAAAATAGCAATAAATGATCAATCACTCTTAGAAATAAACCATGATAATTATGAAGAGGACATGTGGGGATTTGTCGTGGAGCCAATCTTCACAATTGAAATGGAAGAAGAATTTGAAGAACCATTCAAGCTTGATCCATATTCCACTCGGATAGTAAACAACATCTTACTCAAGAGTAGTTACTTTCCTAGGATGCCTTTGGGAATAGGAATGAAGAAATCTCTCTTACTTCCTATCCCAAAGAAAAGCTCGCTTCTCCTTTGGATTGGGATATAAACCAACCAAAGAAGAATTGGAGTCTCACGATGCAAAAAACAAAGCACGTAGAGACAATAATAAGAAAGGGATAATCATCTTACTCCAATCCTATCAACAAACCCTTAATGGGCATTTCATTAGGGAGGGAGAAGATTACCCATGATACGACTTTCCAGAACCCTTAGTTCTGGAAGGAATCAAGAAGCCTGGATTTTAAATATTTCATGATTGCTACTTCTTGGATGACGATCTTAGTATCGTTAAATCAAAACACCCAATTCCAGGGTACTATGATGGGCAAGCATTTAACTTGCTATTTGGACTAGAGCAAAATCATGTCGTTACAATGACCAATCAAAATGCCATTCAAGATGAAGCTTTTGACCCAACCTCGTTGATCACCCTTTCAAACGAAACTTTTGAGCATGGATGGAGGAAATCTTTCAAATGGACTAATCACAAAGGCGATAAGTTGGAAATCGTCACAGGCGAAGGGAAGATGTTTGAAGAATCGGACGATGAATCTATTATAGACTCTAGGGAAGCTGAAAATCTAGGCCTTGTGGCCATTAATGAGTCTTTATTTTCTAGTTCTAAGGACGATGATCCCAAAAAGGATTCTTATCTTGATGTACTCTCTTTTGATTTTAATAATATGAGTTCTATTTCCGAGTATATGCCTTCTCTTGAATCTTTTGAATGCTATAACAATCAATCTAATGAAGATGATAACATTAATAAATTGGTTGAACTAATGAATGAACGAGAATAAAAGAACCCTATCGTTGAAGAAACTGAAATAGTTAATATAGGAACTAATGAAAATAAAAGAGAAGTCAAAATTGGCTTAACTCTAAATCCGGAAGAGCGATTGACCGTCATATCAACGCTCAAAGAATTCAAAGACGTGTTTGCTTGGTCATACAAGGACATGCCTAGAATAGATAGGGAAATTGCGGAACATACCATTCCCTTGAACCCTACCTCTAAACCAGTAAAGCAAAAACTTCGACGAATGAAACTTGATGTCGCATTAAATATAAAAGAAGAAGTACAAAAACAGTTAAACACAGGTTTTATTCGCGTATGTAATTACCCAGAATGGGTAGCAAACATTGTCCCATTCCCTAAAAAGGATGGACGAGTTCGCATGTGTGTCGACTTTAGGGACCTTAATAAAGCTAGCCCTAAAGACGATTATCCTCTACCACATATTGATATATTGGTAGATAAGACGGTTGAACATGCGATGTTATCCTTTATGGATGGATACGTAGGTTACAACCAAATTTTAATGGCAAAAGAAGACGAAGAAAATACATGATTTATTACCCCTTGGGGTACGTATTGCTACACAGTCATGCCATTCGGTTTAAAAAATGCAGGAGCTACGTACCAAAGAACGACTACGAATCTCTTGCATGATATGATGCATAAAGAAATAGAAGTGTATGTGGATGATAGGATCGTGAAGTCCAAAGATAGAATGGGACATATAAAAGCTTTACGCAAATTTTTCACTCGCATAAAAGAATACAAAATGCGATTGAATCCACAAAAATGTGCCTTCGGAGTAACTTCTGCAAGTTACTCGGATACGTAGTAAGCACACGTGGCATTGAGATTGATCTCTCTAAAATAAAGGCAATTGTTGACATGCCTCCCCCTGAAACAAAATAAGAAATTAGGGGATCCCTTGGCAAACTACAATACATTAGTCGATTTATCAACAAATTGACTATGACTTGTGAGCTAATATTTAAAAAATTGAAAAAGAGGAGAAACATGAATGGGACGATCAATGCCAAAAGGCCTTTGAGAAAATCAAAGATTATCTCAAAAGTCCACCAATTTTAGCACCACCAGCACCCAAACTACCTCTTTGGCTATACATTACAGTTACATACACAGCCACAGGTGACATGTTAGCATAAGAGGTAGAAAAAGTCGAGCGTGCAATATAATACATAAGTAAAAAATTCATCCAATATGAAACAAAATATAGCACCTTGGAAAAGACAAGCCTAACATTAGTGTGGGCAACCAAAAATATAGCACCTTGGAAAAGACAAGCCTAACATTAGTGTGGGCAACCAAAAATATAGCACCTTGGAAAAGACAAGCCTAGCATTAATTTATTTAATCTTAACACAAGTCAAACAAACGGTTAGGAAAAATCACATATGCACAACAAATAATGCACAATTAGTCAAGTAGTCACATCATGATGCAATGAGTTTGCAACCTAACCATGGCTCTAGTTCTCTAAAGTTCGAGATATGGGTTACTCAAAGAGGGTCCATTGTTAATTGTCCTGATGCATCGCGCGGAAGCCTAACTGTGAAGGGTTGGTGCGAGTGGATGGGACACCGCGAGTTTAGAAAAACTCGCTTCCATGGTTTGGTGAATTCAACATTCTCGGATGTACCCTTTATTGCTCAGAGAGTTCAATCAGGTAGATGGAGCATGAATTTCCAGAGGGTTATGTCCATATGTTGAACACATATAGGTTTCAGAAAAGTGAGAAAAACTCAATCAGGAAGTAGGATCGAGCAAACAATGCTAAAAATTGGTCAAAATTAGAACGCATATTTCTGGCTCGGTATTGGAAGAACTTGGCGCAAGCAAACAGAGGCCAGCGCCACTTTTTGGCTTTAGCGCCTGGCGATAGAGAATGTCGTTTGGCGCTAAAGTCAAAAAGTTGGCGCTAATGTTTGTTCGCTGACGCTAGTTCCTACATGCCTCAGCAGCTTTCTGCGCTCGATAAAATTTTCAAGTTTCACGCAGCATTATTTCGATCCTAGTTGTGAAAGATATTCCTCAAATTTCCTACGTGTAAAAATCCTATGTTTTAACTCATCACGGATGGTTTTTCCAATGAGATCTTTTTTTATGCATATGACAATAATATTAATCAAAATTACGCACATGAAATACTTAGAACTTTTTGAGTCTCATCCACTCATTCTAAATCATTTCCGAAATAAATTTCAGGATTTAAAATAGAAATCCTCCCCAGTGGAGTCGCCAAAACTTTTAGGGAATATGTCAAGCATTACCCCTAGCTTGAACTCCACTATGATCATACACTAAAGCACATTGGCGTCCAAAGGGAAAGAAGATAGAGCAAAAGAGTCGCCAACAAGTTTTAGGAACTTGTAAACCGTTCACAGGGTGAAGGTGACACCCCTTAACGATCCAGGAGATCGTCAACTCCAATAGGTCTGGAACCATGACTGGTGTTCAGGGATGAAGGTACAAATCCAATCTAAAAGAGAAAGAACCTGCCCTAATAATAGGCATCTACTTTATTCTTCTCGTATTCATGTGCGCTTTCTGACTAACATGCAATCAATAGGTTAACCCTAAACCTGTTTAATCTATGTTGGTTGACTATTAATGCACAAATAAATCTATTATTTGCGATCGCTTGAATTATAATCATATTAACCCTAAACAAGATTATTAATTATTTTATTAAGCGTGATTACAAGTAAAAATTCCCTTTAAACATGCATAAAAGGTGTGATCAAGTAATAAAAATAATATATAAAATCAAGCAACATAATAATAGTCATAAATTATAACAATTATAATCATAATTAAAATAATCATTTCAACGCTAAAGCATAATAATAGCAAGATCCTAGGCATGATACTAACAAGATTAATAACAAACCCTATCATGTCACTAAACAATAAAAATCAAAGCTTTAACCCTTACATGATACCAACATGCTATTAGGAAAGAAAATAGGAATCATTATAGAAATCATGATTGATATATGAAACTTATTCTTTACCGTAAACATCATACTAAGAAAAGCATCCTACCATGATTTTAGGAATCAAAATAACAACCTAAACATGAGTTATATATCATAATATCAATTAAACATTTGAATCACTTACTTGGATGCCTCGTATCTCTTTCTAAATACACACGTTAGTAACTTCAAGGAAAATAATAAATCAAAACAATTAAATTAAATAATTGAAATAGGGATTTGGGACCAAACCCTCAGAAATACCAAACCTTTCACGTCTAGGGCAAAGGCAACTTCGAATTATGCTAGGTGTGTCTAGATCTTGTGAATGCGGAATTTTGTGTTTGTAAAAGGGTTGGTTTAGAAAGAGAGAGAGAAAGTATCAAGAATTTCTTGATGAGATTAGGTGATTACAAACGGAGGTCTAAGGACGCTATTTATAATGAAAACATTCCGAATTTGATAAAAAATAATCGGATTTTGAAGAGGAATAAAACATGCCTTTGTCGCCGCGCGACAGGCCTGTCGTCCGGCACTGCAAGATAGTTTTTGCGGATTTTGTTTTTAACATATCTTTTGATCTAGAAGTCCAAAAAAGGCATATAATATGTCGTTGGAAAGATCTTAAAGTCTAATTTCAACCCTATTAGAATCAGATTAAAATTTTTTGTAGATAATAAGATATTGCCGAAATAGTGGAAGGGTGTCAGTTTTGGATAGAGATTCATATTCCATTCATATCTTTTTCGTTATAGCTTGGATTTAATATTATAATATATCATTGGAAAGATAATTTCAAGATCTATCCAAACATATAATATTTAGATAAATATTATGGGGTACAAAAATAATATCTGAATTTATTCCATTTTGTACAAAACAAGGATCCTAAAAAGGAGTAGTTTTATTCAATTTCAAACTCTTTGAAACATAATTATCAATCCTAACTCCATTAGGATTTCAGAGAACTTTCTAGAGTATTCTAGAAGAGTATAATCAATCCTAATAGCTTTTGGAATGATAATTAATAATAGGTCATCCTCTAGATCATTGGGTCGTGTAAGAACCAAACCTGGCCCAGTTTAGTATTTTGACCATAACTTCCTCATTATTCATCGGAATTGGGCTTATAATACATCGATGATAAGGTCTTTTCAAGCCCCATCCAACTTACTATTATTGGACCCTTTTCATGGACCAAACTAAATAAGAATGCACGTTTTTCATAAATAGGGTAAAAAAAGAAATATTTTCAAAAATAGAAAGAAGAGATACTTTAACAAAAACATCCGCATCAATAGACTTTTCACACTTTCACCTCGTTGGATAATCAAATGACATGAAAGGTATTCATCACTAGGTTTGGTTTTGGGGAGACACATTTGGGTGTCTAAAGAAGCCCCCACTTTGACTGAGTTTGGAGAAACGCAAGTTTCGAAAACAAAAGTCAAAGTAGCGATAGGGACATAGAATGATTCAGAATGTTCTACGATTCTAAATCATTCTTGTAAAGTTGATACATGCAAACTAGCGTTAGTTAAAATAGATAAGAGAGTTAAGAAACACGTATCTTGCACCGTCGAGCTCACGTCTCTGTAGGTAACTGATTTGTTGCTGGATTTGTCATTGTGACAACCTTCCACAAGCTAGGGAATGCAATCTTGCTGTTTTGATGTTCACTCGTCTCTGAACAAAGAGCTTTTTTTGATATGTCCACGCGTCTCTGAACAAAGAGCTTCTTTTGTTATTTAGCGATCTTCCTCAAGCTAGGGGATACCGCCTAAAGACTGCTACGCTTGTAACTGCCTCCAATTTCCGCTGTGATAGTCTTCTGCAAGCCAGAGAATACTGTCAAAGATTTCTTCGGCTGAAATGACCTTCTACCGCCTTGTGACCATCATCTGCAAGCCAGGGAATATAATAGAAGATTGCTCGCTTAAAGCCACCCTCAGTTGTTTGTGACAACCCTCCGCAAGCTAGGGAACACTGTTGAAGACATCTTCGTTTGAAGTCATCCTCATTTGTTGCGATAATGTTCCGAAGAAAATCACCGAAGACAACCGCTTGTCGATCTTTAAGAGCTCGCTTTAACTTTGCTGTTGCGATACTTTGGGTGATGACAATTCTCTTTTCTTTGGGAATAGTTGCCAATACAACTCTTGTATGATGTATGACAATCCGTTTTGGGGAAAGTTGTCAATGCCACGTAACAATCCATCCTTGGAAATGTTGTTACGATGAAGCGGCAATCCGTATCTCGGAAAATTTGCCAAAATCCAATTTTGGGAAAAGTTGCCAATGTTTAGTAACAATCTGTTATAAGAACCTTGCTACGATCGACAATCCACACCTTGGAATGTAACTCTTGAAAGCAATCCACCTTGGAAATTTGCCAATGCTATGCAACAATCCTTTTGGGGAAATATTGCCACAATTGACAATCCGCATCTTGGAACATTTGCAAAAAGAGTCGATCGAAAATCCACTTCGGGAAAATTTGCCACTTATTGAAATGAATGACAATCCACGTTGAGGAACCTTTGTCGAAATTTATGATGAGTAGAGACCTACGACAATCCTTTGGGAAATTTTTCCATAGGGAACTATGTGTATGACAATCCAATTTCGGAAAACATGCAGAGATGACAATCCGTACTTGGAAAAAAATTTCCAAACAGAGAAGGAGCACAACAATCCACGCTTGGAAACTTTGCTAGAGATGACAATCCAATCTTGGAAAACTTGCAGAGATGACAATCCGAACTTGGAAAAGTATTGCCAAATAAAGAAGGAGCACGACAATCCACGTTTGAAAAATTTTCCAGAGATGACAATCAAATCTTGGAAAAATTGTCGTTGAAGAAGATGCGTGACAATCCATATTTCGGAAAAATTGTCATCTGTTGGGGATGACAATCCAATCTTGGAAAAATTATCGTATAAGTGCTTGATTTTGAACCAATTCCTTGGTGCTTGTAATGAGCCAACGCTTAGGCGCTTAAGCTAAGTGAGACGATCATCGTCAGGTCAATCACTTACCGTAATTGTAATCGAGCCGACTACTAATCATGTCAATTTGCTTATAGGGGCTAACTGGCGTATCAAGGAACCCAAAATTGCTGTATGAGGTCCGCATATTATGGGGCCATATATCTCATCGCTGCCCCGGCTCACGCAGGAAATCGCTGTCGCCGCGTCCTCGCTCTGTCGCCAAGCGACAGATTTTGTCGCCAGGCGACAACCTTGCCATCTGACGCTGGAGTCAGGTTTTCATTCGCGATTTTTCGAAAAAATTCGGGAATATTCTTGCTCGTTGGAATGTACTTACATTTATTTTTTTGACTATAGGACTTTGCTCTTGTAATTAGGGTTGACCTAAGGTGATTGACTGACTTGAGGTTGACCCAAGTTGAGTTGACACGTGTGCCTCATGACTTGTGTGTGCATTGCATTGTGATGTGCTTGACTCAAAATGCGAAAAAGAAAAAATTCAAAAAATTTCCGTCATTTTTGTGGAGGGTACCGACTTTCTCCCGAAAATAAAAGACACAAAAAGAAAAAGTTTTTTATGGTGCATGTTGAATGAGCTTAGTCAAATGTTATTTGATACTATCTTTCAAGGTGCAAGGATGAATTCATCCTAGGCTATCTTTGATGAAAATATTTAGGTAACTTAGGCACGGAGGCTAAGCACTGCATACTTTGTTATTCAATGATGATTGATGATGATGAGTTATTTTGATATGACAAGGCATGCTTCAACTCGTGTAAAGATTTCATGACAAAGGGTTCCTAAGGGAAGTATATTTGGTCATGTATCTGTGATGTGTGTGATAGTGACACTAAAGTTAGGCAGCGAGGGCTAAGTGTGTGGAAAAATATATTGAAAAGATTCAAATGGCGGTGACTCTTTAGGCTAGGTAGACTAATAATGTAAGGATTAAGCCCCCAAGTCTAGCTCTAATTGAAAAGGGGTGAGCATTGGAAATTCCTAGATATGATCATGGTGCGAGTGTGTGAATGTGAATATGACTGCATTTTTATTACGGCCGCTCCTCGATGTGAGGTTGCCTACGTATACGTTAGGAATCAGGCCGAACGTAGCTCTAGATGAACCTCGCACAAGTGTGTATATACCTCAAAAAGGTTTTTTTTAAGGATTGTAACGTGGTTAGGATAAAGGTTGAAGAAGAAGGGGATAAAGGCTCAAGACCCTAGATAAGCCCCCAAGGTGTGCAACCTTGCTTTTTAATATTTGTATTTTCATGCTTGAGGTTTCGTACTTTTGAACTTTCTTTTGTTTATTTATTTTTTTTCTCTCTTTTTTTTTTTTGCTTTTGCATTTTTTTATTTTGAACCTTTTTTCCAATAAGTGTGGGCAATCCCAATTATGCGGTCTATCACTCACTTGACATTCATGTTTCTCAGGCACGGTACCGAGCACTCGATAAGAGACATAATATGAGACGTGTTCATATCGAAGACATTTTCATATCAAAGACATTGGAACGCTTGCCCTTTTGTACACTTTTATTATTATTATTATTATTATTATTATTATTATTATTATTATTATTATTAATTTTTTTATTTATTTTGATCTTTTGAAATCACTCAAGCTTTTTAAAATTGCATAAGTCGCACACTGTCCCATCCCAAGGTTAGGTAGATGTGGGTTAAAGAAAGAAAGGTCTATCGTTAGACGAGGCTAAACGTGGTTTATCAAAAAGGGTTGTATATTTGAAAGATGAAAGGAGATATGATGTGGCTACAAGGGGTGCCTCAAATCATTGGTATACCTTGTGCTTAGTTCGACATGGATTTTTTTTTTATTATTTTTTTATGCAATGCAATGATCATATGCAAGGAAATAAATGCTCATTTTATTAAAAGGAAAAAATAAAAAATCCTACAAAATAAATCTATGGAAAGTGAAAGGTGCCTATGTTAGACTTATTGGGGAAAGGAATAATAAAAGAAAAAATAGATAAAGAGGTCACGAAATCTTGTCTTTGAAGCCCGCCTTATATCTTTTGCTTTATCATCACCTAGTATTCTTTCTAGCTAGAGGCAATGGGATCTTGTTTTCTTCGATGAGATCTTGAATGAGATTTTGAAACTTGTAGCATTCATCGGTGGTATGACCATTACCTTGATGGTACTTTTAATAAGAATTGGGATCCCATCTTGAAGATCGCTTTATGGCGTTAGATCCTCGGTAGGGCCAATAACTTTGATTAATCCTCGATCATAGAGACGATCAAAAGTAAAATCATAGGTCACTCCAATGGGTGTGAACTCTCTTCTGGATTTTTTTTAGGTCCTTGATTATCCATGGCTAAGACACCTTTATGGTCAAAGGTACTAACATTGTTACTAGAGTAGGTGTTTTCGAAAGAAGAAGGATTATCATTCTTCTTTCCTTTATTTCCAGCCACTGTTGCTACTATTGTTAGTAGCTTTTTGTTTTGCAAGGTCATCTTCGATTTCAATACCGATGTCATAGACGGCCTTGAAAGTATTCAAATTATGTTGATATTTTAAATGCTTCGAATACTTCTCTTGGAGATTCTTGATAAACATCCTTACAGGTTCTTTTTCGGTGGGAACCTCAATCATTTTAGCGGAAGTTTCCCTCCACTTATTAAAGAAAGAAGTAAAGCCTTCATTCTCTTTTTGTCTTAGCATCTCAAGTTGTCTATAGTCAGTTTCGACTTGAATATTACACTTATATCTATCAATGTAAGCGTTTACTATGGCATCCCAAGTAGAAGTTTTCTCTTTGTCAAGGGAAAAGAACCATTGTTGACAAACAGTTTCAAGAGACAATGAAAACAAAGAATGAAAGACTTTGCTATCAATCCCCTTAATGTTCATTATTGTCTCGAAAGATCTTAAGTGGAAATAAGGGTTGTTTGTTTCCTTGAACTTAGGAATATCGTTGGCATTGAACTTCTGCGGAAGAAGCTCCTTGTCCACCGAGACCCCTTGCGAACTGATGCCATGGAATCTGTAGTCATTGGATATCTTGCTCAAACTCTATTGCATGAGCTCCATTTGTTGTTGCTTCACAAGGTCATTGATTTGGATGGTTAAGGTCCTTAGCATCTCTGTAACACTAGCCATTTGTTTCTTAAGCTCATTGACTCCTTCTTGACTTGCCATTATCTTCTTAGATTTTCTTTTTCGAATGACTGGTTTATCAAGTTGAACTTGAACAAAGGTGTTGTCCTTGATTAATCGCCCATCTCTCCTTGACCAAGTACTGTGAAAAGGGAAATTAGGGGTAAGTTTTTTATTATTTATTTTGACTCAAGATCTATTCAACATGGAAGAGAATGTGGAAGATAATGGGAATAAATTGGACCCCCACTCAAATGACGGAAAACGACTCATGCGTGAACCTAAGACATAGTGATGGTGACATATACAAAGTGTGTGCTAAGACTAGTGAGTATAGGTGATATGTTAAGACTCTTATTTAAAACCATGAGACTAAGTGCTTAGACTCAATTAAGGACTAAATAAGGTTACTGCCTTAAACAAAATAACCAAACTGATCAGTAAATATTTAATTAGACTCGTCGTGGTGACTCGAGCAAAAATATGAACTGTCGCAAAAGCAACAGGACTATCGTCGCACACTGCAGTGCAGCGCCAGACGACAGAGTTGTCGCACGGCGTTGCACAACAGCATTTAGCGCTGCAGCCCAAATTTTTGCACCATTACTAGAACATTAATCTAGGACTGCTTTCAGTGTTTTTACTCTACGGGACAGGCCTAAAGTCGTACTAAGTTAGTTTTGATTAATTTATTAAACTTTAATTACTCAAATTAATTAAATAATTAATTAATTTAAGGAAAGTCCTTTTAGTCATTAATCAGTTTATTTAGGCTTAAACACAAGTCAAACAAACGGTTAGGAAAAACACATAGAGTATGCACTACAAATAATGCACAAGTAGTCAAGTAGGCACAATATGATGCAATGAGTTTGCAACCTAACCATGGCTCTAGTTCTCTAAAGTTCGGGATATGGGTTAGTCAAAGAGGGTCCATGGTTATGAGTCCGGATGCACCGCGGGGAAGCCTTACCTTTGGAAGGGTTGGCACGTGTAGATGGGACCCCGCGAGTTAAACTCACTTCCATGGTTTGGTGAATTCAACATTCTCGGATGTACCCTTTGTTTCTCAGAGCGTTCAGTTAGGTAGATGGAGCATGAATTTCCAGAGGGAAAAGAAAACACAAATCTTAATTGTAATAATAATAAAAACAAGTTTATTTGATAAGACTAAGATAAGATTCAAATGATTTTTGTCTAAATTAGTGTTGAATAATTTACATCTTGCCTCCAATCTCTATGTTCTACCTGCTTCACCTTCAGTGAGGCCTTCCCCTCATGTTGTAAGTCCCCCTTCTTCCCCTAAGGGAACCCCTATATTCCTTTTTACTCCCACCCCTGATCCAATCATTGCTGAAAAAATGACTAATGTTTGTCTGGTTGATTAAATTTTTGAGGAAAAAATTTATAATCATATCATTGAGAGTAAACATAGGAGTTCTTGGACTTTTCTCAAAGGGGATGTTGACTTTCAACCTCTAGGGAATGGCTGGTTGCTGAACACTTTCTCTAATAGTGAGGATAAAAATAATGCTTGGGCTGGGAGACCTTGGTTTGTACAAGGCTTGAATTTTATTTTGCTTGAATGGTTTGAGACTTTTTCTGCTACCAATACTACTATCATTTCTATTGACCAATGGGTCAAAATTTATCTACTTACTCATCATTATTGGTCATTCTAGTGCATTGCTTCTATTCTCTCTCCAGTGGGTACTTTAGTTAAGCTTGATCATTTTAATGTGACTAAGAAAAAACTTAGATTTGCTAAAGCCTGTGTTAATGTCTGTCACTAAGCCTGTCCCTGGGTCTGTTTTTCTTAACCTCTCTGATGGTATTAAAGAAATCCATCTCAACTATGAGGGTATGACTGAAGTTTGACCTCAATGTGGGGTCGATTCCCATACTTTAGATAACTGTCCTAAGATTGCTCAGTCCTCTATTCATGTTCTCATAGAACGATTGAACAATAGTTCTATCTCCTCTCCACATTCTGGTGGGTCTGCCCCGGGTTCTTCCTCTACCCCTTCTCCCTCTATATTGCTTAAGGTTGTGCCTAGGAGAAGAGCACTGCAGATTAACAAGTGGTGGTCTTCGATGACTTTCCTCAAAAGATTATCAAAATAAAACTGAAGATGGCTACAAGCAGCGGTCTTTGACCATGTCCCGAGGAATAGAGGAGATTGTCTATAGCGGCGAGGCACAACCGTGGCGAGGTACTGCCACAACTGAAGATAGCTACAAGCAGAGGTCTTCGAAGATATCCCGAGTTAGAGAGGAAATTGTCTATAGTGGCGAGGCACAGCCGTGGTGAGACACTGCCACAACCCTGAAGATGACGAGGCACGATCACCTTTGATGATTTTCCCGAGGCACTGTGGAAGATTGTCACAAGCAAATGAAGATAGCGAGGCAATGTTACCTTCAGATGTCGTTCACAAGGCACCATGGAGGTCGTCACAACAAACAAATGCAGCAAAAAAATTGGTTACCCCAAAGACGTGTGCTCGACGGTGCAAGATACGCGTTTATTAACACTTTTATTTGTTTAACTAACGCTAGTTTGCAGGTATCGGAGTTACAAGGATTATTTAGGATCGCAGAACATTCTAAATCATTCTCCGTCCCTATTGCTACTTTGACTTTTGTTTTCGAAACATAAGTTTATTCAAACTCTGTCAAAGTGGGGGCTTCTGTAGACACCTATTGGTGTCTCCCCAAAACCAAAACCAATGATGAATACTTTCACGTCGCTTAATTATCGAATAACGTGAAAGTGTGAAAAGTCTTGTGAAGTGTTTGTTTTAATAAAAATCTTTCTTTCTATTTTTGAAAATCTTCTCTATTTATGAAAATATCCAGCCCAATTTAGTTTGTCCATGACAAGGGTCCATTAATAGTGTAGTTGGGTTGGGCTCATAAAGAGCTTTCTAATGATATATTATAAGCCCAATTCCGATGAATAATGAGGAAGTTATGGTCCAAATACTAATTTGAACCTGAAATGGTTTTATGGCCCAATGATCTACTGGAGGGCCCATCGACTATTATTCCTAAAATTATTAGGATTGATTATAGTATTCTAGAATAGTCCAGAAGGTTATTTTAAGTTCTTATAGCATTAGGATTGATAATTAATATTTTAGAAAAATAATGAATTTGGTTTGAAAAAAAACAAGTGGTTTATTATGATAAAATCTGATTTTAAATTGATTAAACGGAGTTTTAATTTCTTAATTATATTAAGAAAAGGATTCCGTACAAAAGCGCGTTTATCTTTTAATTGTCGCATAACGACAAGCCTGTCGCCAAACGACAAGGCTTGTCGCCATGCGTGATTCCTGTCCCATGGCGACAGGGACCAGTTTTATTCCGATCCAAATTCTGATTTGTTTCTATTGATTCCAGACTATTTTTTTTATAAATAGGGGTCGTATCTCCCCATTTTTATTCATCAACAATCATTCACAATCACCATCTAATCTTTATTCTCTCTGAAAGCTAAGAAGCTTATTCTCTCTCTATTCTTTTTCTAAACCTTTCCCTCTTACAAAATTCCACATTCACAAGTTTAGACACACCTAGGAAAGTTCGAAGTTTCCTTCACCTTAGACATGAAAGGTTGATAATTTCTGAGGGTTTGGTCTCAAATCCCTATTTCAATTATTTAATTTAATTATTTGATTAATATTTTCCTTGAAGTTACTAATGCGTGCATTTTGTTATTAGAAAGAGATACGAGGCATCCAAGTAAGTAATTTAATTGTTATTATTTTGATATAGAAATCATGCTTTGATTATTTAGATTCCTAGTATCATGTTAGAATGTCTTTATTGGTTTCTAGTATGATGTTTAGCTTGTTCCTATTTTCTTCTATCATGTTAGTATCATGTTAGGGATAAAGATATAATCATTATTGTTTAGTGACATGCTAGAGTTTGTTATTAATCTTGTTAGTATCATGCCTAGGATCTTGTTAATATTGTCATGCTTTGATGAGATTGAGATTATTATGATGATGGTGATTGTTGTTATGTTTCTTGATATATTGTCAATGTTATTGCTTGATCACGCCTTTTATGATTGTTTAAAGGGAATTTGTACTTGTAATCACACTTAATAAGATAATTAATAATTTTGTTTAGACTAATATGATTATAATTCAAGTGATCGCCAATAATAGATTTGTTTTTGCATCAATATTAAACCAACATAGATTAAAAAAGTTAAGGGTTAACTTAATGATTATATGTTACTCAGAAAGCGCACATGAATATGAGAAGAATAAAGTAGAGGCCTATTTTTAGGGCAGGTTTAATCTCTTTTAGATTGAATTTTTACCTTCATTCCCGAATATCCAGTCATGGTTCAAGACCACTATGGAGTTAGCGATCTCATGGATCGTGAAGGGGTGTAACTTTCAACCTGTGAACGGTTTACAAGTTTTTAAAACTTGTTCGTGACTCTTTTACTCTAGATTTCTTCCCTTTGGACGCCACCATGCCTAAGTGTATGATCATAGTGGGGCTTAAGTGTGGGATTCTTGAAATATTCCCTACAACTACCATATATTTACAAATTTACTAATTGTTAATAAGTTAGAAAGTCTAAAACTATAACAGATATCTTAAACAAATTGAATTAGCAATAAAGCAACTAATAATACTCATAGCCTCATGAGATTAAACAACTGAAGAGTATAATGTACCTTAAAAATAGGACATTCGTTTTTGTATATCACCATATGTACTGTGACTATCATCTAACAGTCTATCACTAGTTCATTACTATTTGTTTCACTTATGTACATAGGTATTATAAGTCATCGATAATTATTCAATTTGAATTTTAATCAAAGGTAAATATTACACAAGAAGTGATTGAATAATAAGAATACTAATTCTTCACATTTTGTAATAATTAACCACACAATTTGAGGAATGAAACATGGATGGCTTGATAACGACCCAATAATAAAGTAAAAATTCAATAATTACTCTAGCTTATTAATGACTTTATTTGAATATTGAATTTCGTCTACTCGACCAAAATCTAGACAAACACAAAAGGATTTGAATCGTAATTGACCACATACTGAATCAACCTTATCTTAATCAAACCGAACTTGACCAAACCAAAATCATCTGAACCGAAATCAACTGGACGCAAATTAATCTGACCCAAAATTAAACCGCTGAACCCGTTTTAAACTTGATTCGAAAATTTATCCGAACCAAACATGAACCAATTTGGAGTTAACCCGACCCATATCCGACTTGGACTAGATCCCGATCTGAATTTGATTCGATCCAACCCGATTTCAGTTCAAAGAATAATTTTGACTAGGACATATTGATAAGTCTATATATATATTTTTTTATTCCGCTGTCCCATGGTCATATATGTGCTTTTTTGAGCTTTGCGGAGCAATTTTTATTACTAATACACGTTTTCTAGTATTTTTATAGAGTTGGTATTATTTTGTAGGAATTTGCAAATTTATGATAATTTCTAAGCTTATTGGGCCACTACAAAGATATTAGAATCGGATCGTATTTTATGGACGGGTATTTTAAGCCCAAGACCGAGTTAAATTTAGTACGGCAATTAAGGGGTCGATTAAGTAAAAGAGATCTTACAAATTTTTACCTATACCCTGGGGTAGGGAACACTGCCTACACCCCCGACATCCTCTTCGTGTGTCCCGCCCTTCCCTTTTCATATATGAATTTTCTGTAAATTTTTATAACATGTTGATTTTTGTATTGGTAAATGTTCATTTTTGTATTATTAAATGTTCATCTTTTAGCTAGGAGTTTTTTATTCTAATTAATACTTCACATATTTTCTTATTTGTATTTTCAGAATCTATTATAGATAAACTTGAGAACAAGTTTATTTATAAGGATTATTTTACTAAAATAATTTTTATTATAAGAAGTATACATCATCAAATGTTCATTTTTTTTTTTTGATTCAACATAAGTTCTTTTTTTTATATCATCAAATATTCATTTCAAAAGCTATGTGTAACTGTGTAAGTAATATAATAAGTTGTATGCAAATACATACATCTAAGAATTCTAATTATTTAAATAACAATAACACAACTCTATTCTATTTCATGTAACTGCTTCATAAACATGAAAGTGAACCATTGAATGCTAAATGTACATATGTGTCTTGTTAAATGAACATTATTAATCATTACATTTGGTATAATAAAGTGCCTATATAGAGATATCCTCCTTGTTTCACCTCTAATCATATGAAATTAGTGTGTTTTCATGAAAAATGTAATCCGATGAGCACAATATATTTATCGCCTTCAACTTCCTTGATTGATTATCATGTACAATAAAGATCACGTTTATCAAAAAATAATAATAATAACCATGAAAACATTCCAAACAAATGTACGTGTAAGGATTCAAAATTGAACATTTACGAATGAATAACAATAACGAATTTAAAAATGAACACATTGTAAAGTAATAAATTAATAATACATTTTCTACGAAGAATGAACAATATGTGATGATTTTTGAACATTTTTGATATGTTAATGAACATACACTAATATATGTGTATACATTAATATATGTGTGAACAAACACATATCCAAATGAACATCTACGTATCAGTATTCGAATAAACATTATTCGAATAAACATTTGTCAATAGTAGAGTTAAAATGTATGTATATATTAATTTAATATGAATTTGAACATGTATTATTATAGTCTATGTGACTATTTTCAATATGAGAAGGAACATGTACGTATTTAAATCTAAATGAACAATTGTTTAAATCCCATTATACATTCATTAATATCATAATAATCATAAAAAAAAAAACTAGGGTAGTGTTCTCTCAAGACTAGACCATAGTTGATCTTATCAAAGTGACTATTTTCAATATGAGAATGTACATATATAACAATCCAATTAATCATTTGCAAAAATTCGAATGATCACCAATTAATATGTGAATGAACATATATATATAGTTAGAATTTATTAATATGTGATAGCATGCTATTTTGTATGATTATAGAGTGCTTTTTAATGTTGAATATGTGAGTAATTGATGCCTTAGTTCATTTTTTACTCTATTTTTATGCAATTTTTTGTGTATCCTATGCTTCAAGAGTTGTTAGTGTTTTTTTTGAGTTTTTAGGCCTAAAGACGTCCAACTGAAGCCTATGGATGATAAACCAAGGTTGAAAGCAAGAAGATGATGGAAAGAAGCCAAGGAAAAGGACCCAAGTCAAGAAAAAGGAGAGAGCTGCAGTGGAGAGGCCTCTCCACAGAGTGGCACATCCTCTCCTAAGGCGCGGCCTCTCCAGGTCAGTGGAGAGGCCTCTCTACCTCGCTGCTGTAGCTGCTGCATCCTTGGTAGAAAGTATGAATTTTATGGGGAGAGGCCTCTCCAACATAGGTCGCGGCCACTTCGCCTATTTGGAGAGCCTTCTCCACCTCAATGAAGAACTTCCTACCTCCCATGTAATATTTGAAAGAAGAAATGCGGAGAGGCCTCTCCAACATAGGTGCGCGGTCTCTCCACCTGAGGAGCGGCCTTTTCACCTTTTTGGAAAGCCCTCTCCACACTAATACGGAACATTCTGCCCCAATTTCTCCCAGTTTGGAGTGGCCTCTCCAAGACATGGAGAGGCCTCTCTAATCCTTTGGAGCGGCCTCTCCATGCCTTGGAGAGGCTCCGCCCGATAGGTCCTGTAAGCTTTCTATTGCAGAATTTATTATGTAATTGGGGGTTATAAATAATTTTTGGGGGCTCATTTGTACAGATCTTCTTCTTCCCTTTAGTATTCTTAGGCCCTTAGTTTCTCTAAACCCTCTTTAATTAGTTTAGATCTTTTCAAACTCAATCATTGTAATTGTTAATTGAAAATTATTCTCTTGAATTCAACATTTCCACAACTTTAAAGCATTTTAAGTTATCTCTTTCCTCTATATCTTGTTCTTTATTTTCTAATTTTAATTACTTTGAATTGCTAATTTTATCTTTAATGTTGTTTAATTTTTGTTACATGTTAAATCTACCTTGTTATTATTACTTTTATCAACTTGTTAGATTAATGTTATAATTAGAATTTGTTGTTATGATGTTCTTCACCATGATTAGTGAGTAGCATTAATTAGCTAAGGGTTGGGTGAAGACAAAACCAAGCCATGGGTTGATTGATGTTTGTGATTGCATGTTCATTTTGGTTTGATGATTGATTGTTAAAGAATTGGTTAATTGCATGTGTAATTGGATAGCCACTTATTGTTCATGTATTCACTTTTATGCTTGCATTGAGAGATGGAGTCTAGTTGTTAGCCTTTTCTGATATTATTATGCTAAATTCCTCTTGATTACGGTTCCTTGTTTGAATGATGTAGTAGTCTTAGTTGCAATAATTAGGTGAGAAATCCCAATTGCTTGTGCCTTAATGCTTTCTTGGACTGATTGAAAGACAAACCTGAGTTAGTAGTCTACTTCCCATCGTTAAGACTTGGTTGACCTATCTTGTTAGTTGAGTTTTGTTTAGGAATGCTTAGTGTCGTGTCTTTGAAAGGAGGCAATGTTGAGTGCCCTTTCTATCACCCAATTTGTGTTCATGCTTGCCTATTGTTTTAATACGTTGGTTTGGTTTGTGTCGGTTCCCATTTCCCCCAAGTGTTTGTCTCCATAGTAGTTATTTAATAAAAACCCCCATATTTGTGACCGAGCTGGCTTATAACCGTTTCATACTCTTGGTGTTCTTGACCCATTCCCTGTGGATACGATCCTTTACTTACCCTAGACTTGTCTTAGGTTGGTTTAGGTAGAAACATTGTTTTTTTTAGGGTGATTGTCCAACGACCGATTTTTCCTTTACTAAAATGGCGCCGCTGCCGGGGAATGGCGTCAAGCATTGAGTTACTTGTGAAATATGTGAGACTAGTTCATTTTATTTCTTTATTCTTCTTTGTTTCTTTGACTAATCTACTAATCTCCCATCTAGTCTTATTTGTTCTATGCCTAAACGCAACAATAGGACACTTCCTCTTGTGCCGTTGAATCTTAAGCTTGAAAAAGTGATGAGGGCAAATCGAAGAGAAAAGAGGGCGATAGCTAGTGGTGCTACTTCAAGTGAGCCACAAGTGGTAATTGAGTCCGATCATTCTAGTTCTAGTGAATCTAGTGGAGACACCATTCCATTATAACCACCAAGGACAAATTCTCCAACTTCTCCACCTCTTCACACATTAGAAATGGCTCAACCTAACAAGACTTTGAGAGAGTTTGGTGTCCCTCCACCATATCATGAAGCAAGTGGGATCGCTACTCCCGCTATCGAAGATAATAATATTGAGATAAGGCCCTCCTTATCACCTTGATAGAGGGTCATCAATTATCCGGGGCAAAGAATGAGGATCCCATCGTGCATCTTAAATAATTCACACGGTATTGTACCACCGTGAAGGCGAATGGGGTGACTCCCGAGTACATTCTCTTAAGCATGTAATTCTCTTTAACGGGAAAGGTAACTGATTGGCTAGATAGGTTGCCTCCAAACTTATTGAACACATGGAATAAGGTGACTTCGGCATTCCTTGGGAGGTTATTTTCTCTTGGGAAAACGATGAAGTTGAGGTCAAAGATTTCGAACTTCCAACAAGACCCTGACAAGTCTCTCTATGATGCTTGGGAGAGATTCAAGAGTTACCAAAAAAAATTCCCCCACCATGGCATGGAGGATTGGCTCTTGCTCCATGGGTTTTATATAGGTCTTTTGAGAGCGGATCGAATATTGTTAGATGGAGCATCGGGAGGACCTATCATGAACAAGCCACCCACTGAGGCATTAAAGATCATAGAGGATGTAGTCCAAAACTACACCGATTGGAGCCCCGATGAGAGAAGCACTTCCAAGAAAGGAGGAAAGTATGAGGTAAATGTTATCAACATGATTAATTCAAAATTGGATGTTTTGTCTTCTAAATTTGATCAATTACAATCCTCTTCTCTATCCCCTTCTTCGCATCATAATTCACATGCATCTAGTTCATTAAATGATAATATGTTAATACAAATGATGTCTTGTAATACTTGTGGAAGTGATGATCATGTGACTTCGGAATGTTATTTGCTAAATGATTCATGCTCCCTAGCCTTCCCCATCCATGGAACAAGTTAATGCAATCAACAATGGTCAAACCAATCCTAGGTATGACCCTTATTCCAACACTTACAATGAGAGATGGAAACATCACCCAAACTTTGGTTGGAAAGGAGGCCAAACCTAAGGAAATGGTTAAGAGGTCAATATAGTGGCCAAAGAAATGTTCAAAACAATAATCAAGGAAATTTTAGGAACCACGGTAATGGTAACTATGTCAAATAATCAAGTGAACATCAAAATGACAATAAGTACCACCAAAAATGTCAATATTCTTCTAACAATAACCCACCCGGTTTTAATGGAGGAAATAGACCTATCCTTGCTCCTATCCCTCAACCTCCTCTCCAAATTCAAGCTCCCCCTCCTAGGTCAAGTCTGGAGATAACAATGGAAAATTTTGTTAATGCTCAAAGCAAGAACACCAATGACTTAGAGGAGAGTATCAAGCAAGTGCAAGTCCATAATAAGATGCTAGAAACTTAAATAACTCAACTGGTTAATGCTCTTAAAAGTAGCAATTCTAGCACCTCTTTGCCTAGTCAAGCCATTTATTCTACGGACAATTGTAATGCAATCATGACTTGATGTGTGACTAGCATAGATTAAACTCCACCAATGAGCTTGCAAAATGAGAGTGAGAGTGAGGAGGTCAAAGAAGAAAAACAATGTGAGGTGTCTAAGTGAAGTGAGGATGAGATGGTTGTCATGAGTGAGTCCACCACGGTGAGTTTAACTAAAAATTGTAGTGCAATTATCAAGAACCACTCCCCAGTAAACTAAAATATGCCAGAAGTTTCTCTATTCCTAGCTCTATTAAGAACATTTCTTTTGAAAATGCCCTATGTGATCTAGGAGCTAGTGTGAGTTTGATGCCTTTTTCGATTTATGAGAAGCTTGGTATCGGTAGTTTGGTACCAACTAATTTCACTCTACAACTTGCCAACCGATCCACCAAATTCCCTAATGGTAAGGTTGAGGATGTCCCTCTTAATGTAGGTAATTTCATCATTCCGGTTGACTTTATTGTGCTAGAAATGACGGATGATGCTCACACCCATATCATCCTAGGTTGACCTTTCTTAGAAACGGGTGGTGCAACAATTGATGTAAGGGAAGGAAAACTCACATTGAAAGTGGGTGATGATAAAATTTGTCTTACTATTGATCCCAAGAGAGGAAGTCCTTCTTCAACAAAAGATTGCATGACACTAGATGCTATTAATGAAAATGATTTGCATGATTTGAGAATGCTTTGTGCTACTAATCTTTTTTCAATGTCCATGAGTCAAAGCAAGGTTTGGATAGGTTTGGATAGGTTATTTCCATGCTTTCTTGCCTCAAGAAAATGCTTGAAAAAGGCGAGTCTAGTGCTCACAAGGGCGAAGAGGGTGACATCAAATCTTCAAAAAAGAAGAGGAAGAGAAAATCAAAGAGAAAAAGGAAGAAGAAGGATTCAAAAGAAGTTGAGAATGAGCTTGTAGTAGGTGTTAGTGAAAAGAACAATTTGGTTTTGCCAAAGATGGCAAGTTGTAATGATGAAAACAATAGTGACAACATGGTTTCGAACTTTATCCCACCTTAAGGATATTTTTCGAATTTGCGACATGCTAGTGATGTTAAAGAAGCGACTCAGGGAGGCAACCCGAGTATTTTTGTAGTGAAAAAAAAACAACACAAAGTGCAAGTCTTCCAACAACAACCAACAAGAACAAAGGTACCAAGGAGGTTCAAGATTCAAAGAAGGCCCGATCCTTGAGTTATTCTTCTTTTTCCCCCTTTTTATGTGCTTTTATTGCTTAACATTGAGGACAATGTTTATGATAGCTTGGGGGAGGGGGGGAGTCATTTGCATGCCTTCTTGACATGTTGGTTTGTTTTTGTTACATACGTCTGTTTTGGTTGTTTCATCATTTCTCTAATATCCAAGGCCCTAAATCCAAAATTTGCTTCCTTGAAATCCAAATTCTTATAATGTGAATATTAGTTTCCCCTTTTCTAGTTAATATTGTGAATATTTCAAAAAAAAATATGAAAAAAGAAAAAATTACCCAAAGATGAGACTCATATGACGATATTTATGTGGTTTGCTTGCTTGACTCTTAAGTGATGAGTAAAATTTCTCTTAGAAAGGTTATGCTAGAGCTGGGGTCACTTAGAGAATTATTAACCTTGATTGCATTAGTGTCTATGAAATGAAAACCGATGAATGCTCAATTGCACATTTAGCATAGGATATTGTTTAAGCTTTCCCAAAGAAGGATATGTTTGATTCCCTTGTTCCCTTGATGTGCATCCTCCTCTTCCCTGAAATGAAACTCTATTAGGGAATTGGTTCTACTTGTATTATGTGTAATAAGTGGCATAATAAGCCACATGTTTTGGATAAAGAAAGAGTCGTTCATAGTTAAATGAGGTGAGGGCAATGAAATTGAAAAAAAATAATAAAAAATAAAAGAAGAGCATAGAAAAAGAAAAGGGGAGAACAAAAATTCCCCTTAAATTCTCTATTTTTTTTATCTTCTCTTCTTTAGAGGTCAACTTGTGGATGCCTCCCGTACCGTTTCTACATTGTTATATCTTGTGAAATTCCCGAGTTAGAGTGTAGTTAAAGGGCCTTGGGTGAGCATTTTGGGAGGTGGGCTAGCATTTTGAGATTTTATAACCGAAAAAGGGCTTGTTACAACTTTTGAATATCTAGATGTGCTCTAATGAACTAGTAAAAGGTCTAAGGAAGTAGCCTAGTGGAACCTTGCTTAGTCTTTCTCTTTACCCCCTACTCATGTGTACATTTGTCTGATTGGTAATTCTCGAAAGTTACTCACTTGTCTTGCTTGTGATTCATATCCCAATGAGTTGACTTGGGCGATGAAAACATTGGAATATTGTGTAACCATTGATGGTTTGTTTTTGGTTTTTGTGTGAGTTGTGGGTTAAACTCAAGGGAAACCCTCACGAGATCAAAACTGTCCCGTAAGGCAACTTGTGGGTTTAAATGGCTTCTTACTTGTGCTAAAAATGATTCGTGTTTTCTTTAAGTGATTTTGCTTACCTTTCCTCACTCTCTTGTTGTTTTCCCTTGGCTTGGATTTAATAAGTTCTTTCCTCACTATGGTGTGTTATGACTATTTTGCTCGGGACGAGCAAAAGCTTAGCTTGAAGAGATTTGATAGCATGCTATTTTTGTTGATTTTAGAGTGGTTTTTAACGTTGAATATGTGAGAAATTGATGCCCTAGTTCATTTTTAGGCAATTTTTGTGTATCCTATGCTTCACGGGTTGTTAGTGTTTTTGTTGAGTTTTTACGCCTAAAGACGACCAATTGAAGCCTATGGATGATGAACCAAGGTTGAAAGCAAGAAGATGATGGAAAGAAGCCAAGGTAAGGGAGACAAGTTAATAAAAAGGAGAGAGCTGCGGTGGAGAGGCCTCTCCATAGAGTGGCGCGACCTCTCCAGATTAGTGGAGAGGCCTCTCCACCTCGATGTTGTAGATGTTGCCTCGTTGTCAAAATTTAGGAATTTTGTAGGGAGAGGCCTCTCCAACATAGGTAGCGGCCTCTCCAACTGGAGCAGCCTCTCCACCTATTTGGAGAGCCCTCTCCACCTCAATGCTGAACTTCCTACCTCCCTTGGCATATTTGAAAGAAGAAATGCGGAGACGCCTCTACAACATAGATTCGCGGTCTCTCCACCTGAGGAGCGGCCTCTCCACCTTTTTGGAGAGCCCTCTCCACCCTACTACGGAACATTCTGCTTCAATTTCTCCTAGTTTGGAGCGGCCTCTCCAGTCCTTAGGAGCGGCCTCTCCAGGCCTTGGAGAGGCCGCGCCCGATAGGTCCTGTAATTGGGGGTTATAAACAGTTTTTGGGGGCTCATTTGTACAGATCTTCTTCTTCCCTTTAGTTTTCTTAGGCCCTTAGTTTGTCTAAACCCTCTTTAATTAGTTTAGATCTTCTCAAACTTAATCATTGTAATTGTTAATTGAAGATTATTGTCTTGAATTCAACATTTCCTCAACTTTGAAACATTGTAAGTAATCTCTTTCCTCTATCTCTTGCTCTTTATTTTTTTATTTTTAATTACTTTGAATCGCTAATTTCTTCCTTAATCTTGTTTAATTGTTGTTGCATGTTCAATCTACCTTGTTATTATTACTTTTCTCAACTTGTTAGATTAATGCTAAAATTAGAATTTGTTGTTATGATGTTCTTCACCATGATTAGTGAGTAGTGTTAATTAGCTAGGGGTTGGGTGAAGACTCAACCAAGCCATGGGTTGATTGATGTTTGTGCTTACATGTTCATTTTGGGTTGATGATTTATTGTTAAAGAATTGGTTAATTGCATGTGTAATTGGATGGCCACTTATTGTTCATGTATTCACTTCTATGCTTGCATTGAGAGATGGAGACTAGTTGTGAGCCTTTTCTTATAGTATTATGCTAAATTCCTCTTGATTACGGTTGCTTGTTTGAATGATGTAGTAGTCTTAGTTGCAATAATTTAGTGACAAATCCCAATTGCTTGTGCCTTAATGCTTTCTTAGGCCGATCGAAAGACAAACCCGAGTAAGGACTCTACTTCCCATCGTTAAGACTTGGTTGGCCTATCTTGTTAGTTGAGTTTGGTTTAGCAATTCTTAGTGTTGTGGCTTCAAAAGGAGGCAATAATGTTGAGTGCCATTTCTATCACCCAATTTGTGTTCATGCTTGCCTATTGTTTTACTACGTTGGTTTGGTTTGTGTTGGTTCCCATTTCCCCTTAGTGTTTGTCTCCATAGTAGTTATTTAATCAAAACCCCCTATTTTTTGACCAAGCTAGCTTACAACCGTTTCATACTCTTGGTGTGGATACGATCCTTTATTTACCCTAAACTTGTCTAAGGTTGGTTTAGGTAGAAATATTGTTTGGTTTTAGGGTGATTGTCCAACAACCGGTTCTTCCTTTACCAATATGAGAATGAATTATATATATAAAAAATCCATTATTAGTCATAACAATCATAAGAACTAGAACAAGTTGTACACAATTTTTTAAATTTTAGGCCAGCAATTAATAATATAAAATCATACCTTAACACAAAATTAGTTAATATCAAACAATAACATAATTCAACTACAATTGTAAGACTCATTTACTTACACAAAAATGTGTAAGAAGCCACAAATTCTTACTCAAAATCTTCAATTCCAGAGAAAAAAATTTAATGGAGAAGACAACAATATGAACATATATTAGAAATTTAATACTCGTATATTAATATGAGAATGATCATTTACTAATACGCTAATGAACATTTATCATATGGAAAGTGAACATTCTTTAACTATTATTTTCCACACTTAACTAAATTTACATCTCAATAATATGACGAAATAGATCAAACTATCCAGAAAATTAGGTCAACATTACTCTGTTTCAATAAGTTATGTCTAATAATTATATAATATAATAACACACCATAAACTAATTCCACACAAGAGTACATCCAATATTGATATAATTTAATCAATATATTAATTTTTTTCTAAGATTTGACAATCAATTAGGGGGAAAAAATAGAGTAATCAAATCAATATTTAACAATTATATCAAATCAATGAAATGAAGAAAAGGGAGATAAATTAGTACCTTATCAATTATTTGCGTCAACAATGAATCTCCCATAAGAAGGGACATGAATAGATGATGATTAAATTTCTATGATAAAAAATATGAAGGTTTTTAGAGAGTGAAAATTAAGGATGAAGGTTTTTGGAGAAAGAAAGTGAATATGATGAAATTTTTTGGGGGGAAAAAAAAGGATGATGGTTTTTGGAGAGAGAAATCATAAAATGAAGCTTTTTAGAAGATAATAATGGTGATATACATATAATATGTATTTATTTGGAAGGGAGGTAAATTGGTGGTGGTGGTGGTGGGGAGGAGGGTGTAGGTATATTTACCTACACTAGGTTGTAGGCATCAGTAATTAAAGAGATCCAAAGTATACTCAAGTTAATAAAGCTGAAGATCGAAGCCCAATTCCTGCAAATCAAGACCCAGCTTGCTGCGAAGTTGGTCTTGGGATGCAACATGCAACATGCAAGTGTAGAGATTGGGATGCTGCTGTCTGATATGGGCCCGCCTATTTTATTACTTTGGTTTGTTGGATTTTGATGTAAAACCAATCTGATGCTTTTTTAAGGCAGTGAGTATTTGTAGTTTGATTAGGATTATAAATCCTAACTATAAATATTTTGAGATTTTTTTTTTGACGTAGGTTAGTAGTAGATTAGTATTAGGTAGTTTTAGTTTTGTCTTTTATTCAACTTTTCATACGAGTATTACTAAGCTTTATTCTCGTTCTGTTTTCTTACTAGTTTAATTATTTTATTACTTTAGTTTTATTTAATTCTTGTTTTTATTATGCTTTATTTAATTGATTTGATCTTTATCGTGCTTTCTTAATCACTTTGATTAGTTTAGTTTTCATTATGTATAACTAGTTTAATTCTAGAGTTGTGGGGATCCATGATTAATATGAAGGGATAATTTATTATTTTTAATTGTTAATGTTTGATTTATTTCCTATTGATTGATTTGATGCTATGCAATTAGATTAGCGTTGGTTTAATTATATGAGTTATGCAATATTAATTCGAGATTCGAGAGATGAGAACTGTTGTTTAGGCTTAGTTTAAAAGACAAGTTAACTTATAAATGGTTAAGTCAAGATTCGATAGATGCGATTTAATACCAATAGAGTAATTATGTGATTATAATACGTAGCGAAAGCCCTTTATAATCTGGTTAATTTATGCATTGATAATTGATTGTTATGTTTTATCTCGGAGTATTGGTATACCTATGACCCCTAGGACTTTTATTATTGATTATTTTCCATAGTTTAATTATTGGAATAGTATAATTATCACTATTCGTACTTATTACTTGATAATTTAGATTATAATAATTTATTAGAAATAAAAGAACATTATTTCCTCGTGGATTCGACCCTACTTCCTTATCTATTTTATTTAGTGGTTTTAGGAATTACTTTTGATTAGGTGATACGACTTTAGCTTGTCACATATCTAATCCAAACAGACCTGATCCAAATAGACTCGATCCAAACTCCATCCGGTTATGCGAATTAACAACTCTAATCTAGAACTTATCTCCCTGTGATCGTAGCATCACACTGACTCACACCATACATTTACAAGGACACTTACATTGAGATTTTTTTTTTGGGCCCAATTTTAAGATGTTGCACAAGGCCCCGAAATTCTTGCCTCGCCCCTGTTTGTTATTGGTCGACCCTTGACGGTCTTTATGCTAATAATGAACACATTAGTTTCCACTTAATGTGTCTATTGAGACTATTGTTTATTTCTTCATACATTTTAGATTGAATAATTACGTGACTCATCATAGCATTTTAATTTGGTGATATAATAAAATTAAAGCTGGTAAAAGTTGATCCAATCGGATATTCACTCGACTATAACCCGGTGTGAAAATAGTGGGTTTGGGTTAAATTGTTGTTGTGTGAGTGACTTCAATTTTTAATCATTTATGCTTCAATGATGTCATTAATGTCATTGCCTACACCCGTAATCCAAATTTGTGCTACCTATTACAAATCCCTTACTTTCTAGACGTTTTTGGGTCGACGATGTGTATGAGGCATCAACACAAAATTAAGTATCCGCATTTTTCAACGCTTTTCTGTGTTGAATTAGTTTTTTGATAAGAAAGAGCGTCGAAAATATCATATGACTTGCACATGACTCAAAGGCAATCCACAACTTCTAAATAAGTGGTGTATAATAAAATTTAAAAACATTAAAAAAAAAAATCAGAATACCGCCCCAGAAACCCTCTTTCTCTCTCTCTCTCTCTCTCTCTCTCTCTCTCGCTCTCTCTCTCTGTCATATCTAAAAACTCCAGACACTCAACCTATTGTTCATCACTATCCTTGATTCTTATACAATCTCGGCCATATTTAATGTTAGTTGTTTAAAAGAATATGTGTTATTCATAAAATGTATTTGTAATTTTCTTTTATCATTCTAGCTTAATTAGATCAATAATGTTAAATCATAGTAGTTTTTGGCACTTTATTGTATTTGTACTCTTCTTAGATTATGAATAAAATTGAATTAGAGTAAAAATATCTTTTGATTTTTTTTAACTCTGATATGGAGTATCTTTGCTAATTATAATTATTTTCGGTTATTGAGATAACTTTGATTTTTGCTGAAAAAAATATTCACATTAGATATATTAAGAATATGGACTAGAAAAAGCGTCGCAAAAATTTAAAATATGGGTAAAAAAAAAGCGCCGATGAAATATAGGATATCTAATTGAAACTAGTGTCACAAAAAAAGCGTCGCAAATTTTGTCATTAGAGACAAGAAAAAGCGTCGCCAAATCTGAGAAAGTGCGCAAACTGATACAAGTTTCGATGCTTCGTATGTAAATGTGACGACGCTTTTTATGTAAATGTGACGACGCTTTTTTGAAGCGTCGAGAGAAAGATTTTCGACGGTTTTTTGTGTCAAAAATGAGCCTTAAAAGCGTCCAAAAACCACGGAATTTCTAGTAGTGACCTGTTGGTACAAGTTATTCCTCTTGTGTGCGTCTTACACATAATTGGTGTTATTATGGGAAATTTTTCCTATATATTACAGTATCACTTTTATTTGATGTTCTTCATCAAAAATATTTCTGATATTTTAATTAATGGGAGGTTAGTCTACAAGCCTTTCAAACTTTACAAATTGCAATTGCATTGTTGCTATATTAGTAATTAGTTATTTTTTTTAAATTTAAAAAAAAAATGGGTCAATTTCATCATTAATAGTCCATCCATTTGAAATATTAGTATTTGGGCCAGATAAATTAAAAATTAAATTAATCTTGTCAAAAACTCTGAAGTTATGAAATGAGCTATGCTCGCATACCTAACCTTGTAAAAGGCAAGCCAATACACACAATATATGGGTCGGGATCTGGTGAGTACCACCCTTTATATCCTTATTTGCAATCATATATTGTTTTTTAGGAAAAAATTGAAAATGAGCAAACCTAAATATGTGTTATAATATAGAAAAAAAATAATGAGCAAACATAATTAAAATGAGCAATTTGAACATTCAGTGATCTCAATGATGCTATGAATGGTGTGTTGATTGCCTTAGGCTTTTTCAAGTTGCGTGAGGAATCTGGTATTTACAATGCAACAATTTCTGGAGCAAAACCTCAGCTTGATGTCCGATCAACAGCTAGATGGGTTCCTTTGCCTAGTGATGTAGTCAAGGTGAATGTTGATGCTCATATGATGAGTGGTGTAAGGGTGAGTTTTGGGGTAGTTAAAAGGTATGCAAAGGGGGATTTAATGCTTGTTGTTGTAAAGAAGACCACCAATTGCTGACAGCCGAATTTGGCAGAAGTTGCTTCTGCTAGATTTGGTGTGGAGCTGGCTGTGAGGATGGGCTACACTTGAGTGGTGTTGGAATGTGATGCTATTGGTGTGGTGCGTGCTGTCAATAAGAAGGTCATTGGTACTGCTCCTTTTTTTTTGTTTGATGATATTGTATAAAGATGTCAAATGCTTTTATTCTTTCGATAGCGTTCATGTTAGAAGATCAATAAATACGGTTGACCACTTGGTTATTAGATAGGATACCGATTTTGACTCTAAACATATTTGTATGGGTTTGTTCTCCCAAATATTTCAAAATTTAGCAAACCTTGATTTAAGTAGATACTAATTCACCTTAGGTTTTTCTCCTTGGAAGGGTTTTTTTGGTTCCCTCTAGGGTTTCTCCCTTGGGAGGATTTTCCTAGCCTCCATTGCTAGGTTTTTTTCAATTCTTTTGAAGGTTTTCCTTCACTCCTCTCCCTTTTCTCTTCATCTTTACAAACTCTTTTCCTCTTGATCTCAGTTGTGAACCTTTGTAGAGGCCTCCACTGGTGTTCGTGCCGGTGGTAAGCCCCAAAAACCTTTAAATTGCTTTCAATAAACAGATCTCATCTTCGAGATGATGATTTTTCTCTTGAGTTTATTTTCTTTTTATGTTTATATGGTAAGATTTGAAGATCTAGGGTTTCATATTATCTTCAAGAATCCGAAGGACCACATGAATATTTTCACTCAAAAGACTACGCATCCGTGGATTTCAAGCCGAATCAATGTGAACTCACATATTGTTTTGATTCAGATGAAGTTTTTTTATAAAGGCGATTGTTAATCAATTCTACGATGTATTTAGTTTTAAGGTGTGTACTTGTGCTGGAATTCTTGATTTCTTAAGAATTATAGGTAAGTACCGTTTGACGATATTTTATTTATGAAATTCCTTATTCTTCTTGTCAAAAAAAAAGATACTAATTTACCTTTAGCAACATATGGTTAAATATGAACAAACAATTATTTGCTCATTTATCAAATGAGCAACAATTTTTTCCTCATTTTGTCAAATGAGCAAACAATTATTTGCTCATTTATCAAATGAGAAAATAATTCTTGGCTCATTTATCAAATGAGTAACAATTCTTTGTTCAATTTGTCAAATGAGCAAACAATTCTTTGTTCATTTATCCATCGAGCAAACAATTGTTTGCTCATTTATCAAATGAGCAACAATTCTTTGTTTATTTTGTCAAATGAGCCAAAATTCCTTGTTCATTTATCAAATGAGCAAACAATTCTTTGCTTATTTATGAGATGAGGAAACAGATCTTTGCTCATTTATCAAATGAGCAACAATTCTTTGTTCATTTTTTAAAATGAGCAAACAATTCCTCGTTCATTTATCAAATGAGCAACATATGGTTAAAAATTTATAATATAGAAAAATAATTTAAAACAAGTGATAAAACCTATTAGCTTAATTGGTAAAGAATTATGCAAATGCATAGGGGATTTAGGTTCAATTCCTACATAAGCTATCTATTAAAAAAAAAAAAAACAAATTCGCACTTAATTATACGAGCAAAAAATTGGTTTGAAATGATTTATAACTATATAAACTTTATTACAACTAAACTCTCATACAAACTTGTGTCTCAACAGTACATTACATATATGAACCTACGTGGGATTCAAATCCACATTTTTTGTGCATTTACACAATGCTCTACCCATTGATCTAGTAGGCTAATGTATTAAAAAAAAAACCACCAACAAAAATTATCTAAAAATGAAATGTGAAAGACTTACGTTATATTTTATTCAAACCTAAATCCCACTTTTGCAAACCCATGCCTCATCATTGCAATTCCGATTGCCCTTTAATTTTCCTTCCCTACAAAAATAGCCAAATCAACCATTTAAAAAAATTTGAGAAGACTATTCGCCTAAACAATTACCCACCTACTCCCTGAAAATGTCTAACCGAGTTGCCTGTTCTGCACAGCCTCACCAACAAATGTACAATACTAGGGGAGTACCCATGCAACCACATCCAACTGAGCCTATCTTCTACTTTCGCCCCTTAGTTGCACCCAACGAACTTGAGGTGAATTTCAATGAAACTCCGTATTACATAAAACATATGGACTTCTACCAGATGCGTCACTTAATCTCGGTGAAGGAGCTTCGGGACCAGTTGATTGAATCCCTTGATTATCACACCACCACTTTTTTCTGAGAAAGTGTGATGGAGATAGAGGACAATGATGCTCGCCCAACTTTACTACCAAATCCTCTCTTATCTCGAAGGGTACATGAAGAAAGGGGTCGGTGCCTACGTAAAGTGGGTAAGTGCAACACAAAGAGGTGAGGATGAAACCTTTTTTTCTCAAGAACTTGTATCCCCGATGAAAATGATCATCATTTGAAGACTACCAGGGAATATTAAGCACAACATACTCCATATACTTTATCTCTTTCGACAAAACAACACTTTGATTACTTCCTTCACCAACCATAAAACATGAAAATGCACTTTTCTGAAAACTAACACATCAAATTAAAATAAGAATGAGCATGGTCATTCGTCAAATGAGAAAATACTTAATTGCTAATTTAGCAAATGAGCAAACACTTAGTTGTTCATTTGTTAAATGAGAAAATACTTAGTTGCTCATTTGTTAAATGAGAAAACACTTATTTGCTCATTTGTGAAATAA